>NC_135742.1:33054166-33385833 GCF_041903045.1 Epinephelus lanceolatus
GAGCTTTCACAGTGCTAGTAAAGCTAACACTGCTCATATCCTCCGCAATCATATTGTCTGAGCCATATGCTTTGCTGGTGTCTCTGGGGCTGCTCATCAAGCTGATATTTACCACGCTGGTAGGACTGCCAGGGTTTCCTGAATTGCTGGTCTTACCCACCCCTCCGAGGCTGCCGCTAGTGATGAAGGTTCGTTCGGTGGATTTGATTGTGGTTGTAATCTTCTGCATGGCGCTTTCCTCTCTATCTGAGGTAGAGCTGCGCAGTGGAGGATCCTGGGACGGCTTCCTCCGCTTTCTCTCGCCATCCACCTCTTCACCATCATTCCCATAGTCACTACCGTTGTCCTTGCTGCTGAGAGTGCTTCTGTCAGTGCTGCTGGTATTGCTGTCTGGGCGCCGGCTGTTCACCTGAAACTTGACCTTGAGGCTGCCATTGCCCACAGCCACTGTGCTTTTCCGTTTGGACTTCTGGCAGGACTCACAGATGGACATCTCTACTCTGACCAGGACTCCCTCGCCTTCACCCTCGGCCACCACAGTTGGAGGCGTGCCCTGTACTGACACCACCCCCTGATCTAGAGATGTCGCTGTCACTCGGTAGAAAGCAGGATCATAAATGTCAAGGGGCGTCTGGTTGCCATCACTGAACTGCACCCAGGCACTGATCAAAGCTTCCTGAAAGAAAATAAAATAGGAGCAGTTGTAACTGTGCTTTTAATCTACAGTTCATCAATGACCCTCTTTACACCTGGTATTAATATATGTGCCCATATTCACATGAGGTCATTGAGACATTTAAATGGATTCAGACTGTTACCTGTTTGGGGCTCTGTAGAACCTCCTGTGTGGTCGTGGTAGCAAGGATGGCCCTATTGCTTCCAGCACTGAGCTGTAAAGTCATGGAGAGGCCTGTAACCAGCTGGACCCCCAACTCTGTGATGGTCACTTTGTCATCCACAACTTTGATAGTTGTCTTGGCCAAGATTGCGTCAGACAGCGGCGAAAACACCTGTCACAGTGCAATGTCAGAAACAGGAAATTAATTAGAGTTCTTCAGACTGTATCTTCTTGCTAGGACCAGTTCAGTTCATCAAATTAAAAGTAGAACTTAGTAAACTACCCTGATCCAATTCAGGGTCTGACTAGCTGCTTCTTGATATGAGGTTGATCATTTAGCCAAGGTTAATCCAAGCAGTACCTGGATGGTGGTGGTCCCCAGGTCTCGTCCTGACAGCACTCTTCCTGCCTGCAGCCTTGCCACCCGAGGGTCCTCCACCTTCATGAAGTATCGAACTAGCCTCGTAACATCCACCTGCCAGTCTGAGCCCAGGAAATAGGCCTTGGGATCCCGTGGGTCCGCCTGCTCTGCCACAAAGTAAGTTAGCACCCGTACCAGGGCATGCTGAAACTGCAGCATGCAGCCCTTCCCCTTCCTGTCGTCTTCTTCACTGTTCCAGCCAGGTCTGGGACATGAGCACAGAAACACACGTGCAAGTCACACCTGTCACATGGTAAATGCTTTGACCTGTTACACTCCAATCACTCAGCCCTGTCTCTTTGCTTGATTGGATCATGTTGAGATATTGCAGTACATTATATAATGAAATCAAGACCCTAAACCCTTGGAGAGATATGATTTGGATTTGTATGGCCTAAAGGGTGCTTCTAGAAATCCGATCTAGAAACTAAATGAGGGGAGATTTTAACGTTAGACAAATGGTTTGTTGATGTGACCCACCTTTTTGAGGTCAGTATAGGAACCCTCCAGCTTTTGATCTGGCTCAGTTCTGTATCTGACACTTCTATCTGCAGGGGGAGTCGGGGCATCCAGACGTTCAGTTCGAGCTGAGCACTCAGGTAGCTGTAGGTGAAGTTCACAATCAACTTCACCTTGCCCTTCGTCTCTTTGCCATTCACGAAAACATAGTCGCACCTGTCTGACACCTGGATAAGAGGAGATAATTCATAAAGGGAACAATCCATCAGAGCATGAACATCTTATCATTTTAATTTCCCTGATAATGTCCAAGAGTTTATGTAAGTGCGCTTGTGTAAACAGTCTATATCAAACTCAGAATGAGATTGTTGTCAATGAAGGAGATGTTAGTCATCTAACCAATGACAAAAAATAATCAAATATTCTCATAAAAGTCACTATTTTAACAAATAGGCCATTCTTACAACAACAAATGGCCCTGCGGCAGTTTTGCACTGCATGTGTTACCATAGTAATGTCAGCTTCCTGTAATAAACTACTGCGATGATCACCGGTCCGAAGCGTTAGGAAGAGGCAGCATTGCAATTTTATGTTAATCAAAATATCATGTGGTGCAGTGCTGAACATCAGTCCTTCACAGCCAAATGCATTCATTACGCCATGATTTCAAAGGTGACCTTGGCAAGTTTGGGCGACTGCTCATTAAGATCTCATGGACATTTTGAGACACGAGTCAGGAGGTTTTCCTTGGTTCTCTCAACAGCCACTGCTTTAAACAAATTGGATAATTAACGCAGCATTGAAATTCAGTCACCAGCCCCCTGGAAGTGCACAGGGGAGTGGAGGCGGGGGGAAGAAACAGTGACTTTGACAGATAGCCTAAGGAGGAATACAAATAGCAAATAGATTCCCGCTCTCATTTGCGTGAACCCAACAGTTTGCTAGACAATGTGCTGTCACAGGCACACGCTGTTTTTTGAGAGGATCTTGTGTCATCAGTGCATCTGAGCATCAGTCATCCTGCACCCATGACCAGAGCTTAAGCTTTAGTATGACCACATCACTATGTGTCATCCTTGCTGTTAGCTGAGATGCCCTGGCCTCTTCCCTGTGAATAATCCTATGCTTGATTTATATCCAAACAGCAGATTTACAACATGTGGCACTGAAGCCCTTGAACAGTTGTTATGGAAAATTTCATGCATGGAACAATTGACAAGGACTGATTTAGTTTCAGTGAAGTCGTCTAAAGTTCTCGTGTTTTTTTTTTAATGGGGTGTGGAAGCAGTCAACCAGTCATCCCTGATCTAGGACACTTTTCTCTTCTTCTTTTTCACAGAGGCATCTTTGAATGAATTTCCATGAGCCATTTTCAAACAATATTCTGAATCTTAAAAGGGAATGCCATTTTAATGTGTCATCCGCCCACGCATCCCAGTCACAGTCTCATTCTGCAGCCAAGAATATCCCTCAGTGTTTTTGGTGTCAAAATAGATATTTGTTTAAAATGGGATTTGACTTTCATCACTGGCTACAGTATTAAAGACGGGCAGAAAAAAACAATTGTAAAATGCATGCTTGACTGACACATCCATGACAGTAGTTTGCTAGTGCAAACAAAACAAGTTCAATAAAGTTTTAATGAGTATGCAGAATTAATTGAGGCAAAGGGGCATATTAAGTTCAAGCATTACACTGAGTTCAGGCCCGATGTAAATCATTTAGTCAAATTGCTTTGCCACGCTATGAACGGTCCTGATTAATCAACTAAATAGGCATCTATGCTCAATATGTCGCTGCTTAAAATGTTCAAGTGTCAATCCTTCAATCCTGCACTGACAAAGAGAATGCCTCTGCACGTTTTTTAAGTCTCTCCATCATTCATGCACATTTGAAAAACCTTTCCATCACGGCAGATTAGACTTTGTTTTGCTTTTGTTTTGTCACATGAGCTATCCATTCTAGGTAAATCCTTCCTCATCTATCACTAGCAGATTTGATACTCTTCAGGCACACCAGAAGAGAAAAGATATCTGAGTCAAGCTGTTAGACTAAGAAGATTAAAGGGAATATTTGTCACTGAAGCTGCTTTCTGGTCAGCAAATACACTGAGAGCTACTGTAAGCTTAGAACAACAGCAAAGATGGCTACATTACAGGGTTGAAAAGAATGATTAAGTCCACATCCGGCCTTTACATCATCACATAATCCTGCTTTTCTTATGACTGATACTCATCTGCACTTAATACATGTGAACTTACTGTATATGCTGTACTGCGACTCTCCTCATGGAGCAACACTCTGAAGATAATACTGCATTTATTTATTGGCCGTGACATCTGTTGTTTGCTAAACCTGCTTTGGGACATATTTGACCAGCAAAAAAAAAAACCCAACGTATTAGATCGCCGGAGTCTACTGCATGTCTTTATTCTTTGTTTACAATGCCACTTTACCCTTGAGTAAGTACATTCACAGCCTCTGACCTCAGGGGCCCAGGGGCCTGACTTTCAATTTCATCAGTAAACAAAGCCGGCTTTTGGCAGTCAGCCGTGCTCAGGTTCACAGGATAAAAGTGGCAAGTCACAGGACGGGAGCACAGTGGCAGACTGTGAGGTCGTTTGTGGCGAGCGATTTAGCTCAGTGGTTGTTCATTGTCGTGGAGATTGATGGGCAATGTTGTAGGAGCCCAGCTAATAGTTTGTTGTTTGTGGAAAAGAGACAGAGAGCAGAGGTGACTTTGGTACAACTTATTTGTCCCCATCTGTCCTTACCATCACACGTGAAACTGACCTTGCCGCCCTTTTTAAACAACCACTCTAAATTGCCCTCCTGGCCCTTAGTGTCAGAGCGGGCACACAACAGACAAACACTCATATTCTTCCATTTACTGCTGCTAATAACTGTTTTGTTCTCAGGTTAACCATCTGCCCATGGTGATTGAACATTTTTTACACAATACTTCTGCAGCAAAAGTGATTTAAGCGACAGTTCACCTCAGGATCCAAAATACTTATTTTTCCTCATACCTGTAGTGCTCTTTGTCTGTCAAGATTATTTTGGTGTGACTTGCTGATGGTTGGCGATATCGGCCATGGAGTTGTCTGCTTTCTCTCCAGTATAATGAAACTAGATGTCACTCAGCTTTTGCTGCTCAAAGCGCCAAATAATACCTTTAAAAACTCAACAGCAATGTCTCTTTCCAGAAATCATGACCTGGTTATTCACCATTATCCACAGACCTTGTTGTGAGCAGTTTCATGTAAGAACTACTTCTTTTCTACTGAACTACACCCACCAACTGTATCACCACACAGAAGGAAGCGTGCACCTACTCATGAACAAGAGGCTTGTGACAGTGTGAGATGTGAACATAAATGGTGTCCTTTCAAATGAACTATAATGTTAGTTAGCTCATTGGTGCTAGGTGAGATAGTGGTAGATCCACGCTTCCTTCTGCATAGTGATACAGATGGCAGATGTAGTTTGGTAGAGAGAGAAGAGTCCCTACAAGAAACTGCTCACAACAAGGTCTTTAAGCTTGAGCACCACAAGCTGAGTGCCATCTAGTTCCCCTGTATTGGAAAGAAGGCAGACACCTCTACGGACAATATCTCTGACACTCTGCACACACACCAAAACAATTTAGATAGATAAATAGCACTACAGGTAAGAGAGAAACTGCCCCTTTCAGTAAAAAAAAAGTGTAACAAAAAAAGCAACTTCACATCTTATCTTTTCATTGTCATTGTGCCTTCATAATGTAATAGTTTAAAAAGACATTTATGTTACAGTAAAATCATTGTACTTGGATTGTATGAATCCAAAGAAGGTAAAAATGATTTATTAGAAGGTTATTGTTCCTTCTACAGCATGTGGAGGCATGTAACAAGATGCAGGAGGAGTAAATCCTACCTTAAGCACATCTTCATCAGTGGAGCTACAGTCTGTGTAGTCGGACACATCAGTGACCACTCCGTCTTCCTCCACAGCCACTGTCCTCACAGGCATCACCACCTTCTTTCCCGTCAGAACCGCTGTATTCAGGATCTCTGTGTCCTGCAGAGAGGCCAGGAAAATCAGCCCAAGTTATTACATGTTGCTTACTTTCATAGAAAAAAAATCATATGCTATAAATTCAATTTTCATTTTACATTTTTGACATTTGGCAGATGTTTTCAAGTAGTGCAAAAAAAAAAAAAAAAAAAAAGGTTTTTGGGATAGGAGCACTGTGGGGTGCAAGTACGGGGGCGATGAAGTGTGACTCAGTGACTCAGCGGTCCTGATGAGTTGAGAAGGCTGGTTCCCCTTTGGGAAGCCGAGGGGGGGGGGGGGGTGAGAGATAAGGCTGGGTGATGGCCAGGTCACTGCATGGAAGGGAGAGCTACTCTTGGATTTCTCTGCACAGGCATGTCCCTCAGAGCGATGCCATATCCGCTCAAACATGATCAAATAAGTAGAGCCATGGATGTGGACTAAAAATAAACTCATATCTACAGCACAGCCTGTTCTTTAATGCTCAGTGTATTATCAAATAGGGCGGCTGTGACAGGTGGAGCCGAGGCATCCACTAATCGCAGGGTTGGTTGTTTGAACCCTGGGTCCCCTTGTCCGAGTGTCCTATAGCACGACACTGAGCCCTAATTGCATGGGATAGCTTGACCAGCGACTTGCATGTTTGTGGCTTATATTGGCCTGTGATTACAGTATATGTGCGGATCATGAGTAGATTATGAGACAATGGGTCCATGGGCACACATGTGCAAAGGGTCCAACCACCTCTCCTCTGTAGGAGCAAGACACACAGACTTTGCAGTGGATTTGTGTCTGTTTGTTGACATTATGCATCTTTTTGTAGTTTTGTTTCTCTTTGTGGCCATTTTGTGTCTTATTGAGGTCATTTAATTTCTTTTTAGGTTGATTTGTGCCACTTTGTAGTCATTTTGTGTTTCCATATGGTTGCTTTGTGTCTCTTTGTGGTATTTTTGTGTCTCTTTGTGTTCATTTTCAGTCTCTTCCTGGTCAGCCAGGAGGGGCCCTGAAACTTTTGGCCCTTTGGCCTTTACCTGGTAGGCCCATTCAGTAAGACATCCAAGGTGTGGATGGGTGAATGAGAGGCACTTTGGATAAAATGCTACATAAATATCCATTTATCCATTTACAGTAGTAGTAGTAGTAGTAATAGTAGCATCTGCATCACTCTGTGTGTTTGTGCATATATGTGCATTTGTACACATGGATGGATAATCAAAGCATGAAAACAAAGAAGATGGATATATGTCGTCCTCTGTAAAAACACACTGTTGTAAATGAAGTTGAAATAATTGAGTGTCGTGTGTGTAAATTAGTATGAGAATGGTGGAGCGCAGCCCGGTCAAGTTCTGCAAATGATCAGTTGAATCAAATTTAAAGAGACACTTGGCCACTCAGAGTACGAAAATGAAGCAGATGGATTAGTGTCCCTCAACTGTAAAACTGGTTTAAATGAAGCCGAAATAACTGAACATCGTTTTTTTTTTTCTACACTGCCATTACAATATAGTTAAATAATACAGATCTGAAGGCTGTGTCAGGGATGCTTTTGCCATTATATAGAAGTATTGAGCAGCAGCAGTAGATGGAGTTCACAGAGCAAGGCTCAGAGTGATCAGTCAGCGCTAATGTCCCTCCGAGCCAACCATCAAATCTCCTCGTGTTTGGCCCTCTGCCTGAGGTCAGCTTCTAATCCGCAAGAGAGATGAACCATGTCAAATTCACGGATCGGGATACTGTAGCATATCCCCATAACTTCAAGCACTCCGGCACCATTATGACAGAGATGCAGCAGACAGTACTGTGAAATATATGTAACCTGCTGCCCAGACATATGGCGTGAAGTATTAAAAAATCCTAACTTTTAATCATTCATATTTCATTTATGTTATGTGGTTTAACAAATGCTGAGGAACAGAAATAAGGTGACTCAGTGTTTTATGTGACCAGTCAAGTCGTCCCTGCAAACAGTGACGCACTAAGAAGTCAGTGACCCAGGTGATAGACACCTCAGATTCAATGTGTGTAATTCAAATTGGTGTAAACTCTTGTGTAATGTTCCGTATTTAGTGTTGGTGATTATATCATAGATTAATTATAGAGGTAGCATGATAAAGAGGCCTGCGGCACCAAAATAGAAGCACATGAAGCAGCTGTTAGGAGGAGAGGATGACCACATATTGCATGCCAGAACAGAGCAGAACAACACAGAGGAGAGACATCAGCTAGCTGACAGTCAACAACACAAGGTCACTCTCTGCTCAAAATAGAACCCATTTACTAAACAATCCAAAGCATATGCAGCCTTCTGCGTTTGCAAACCAGACAGGAATGGATCAAAGCAAAGTGCATTTTATGATATTTTCATGCACCGATGCTCAAAGGATGCAGTCCAAGTGTTGGCGTTATCGGAACTGTCAGTGATGTCGATGTCTGTTTTAATGGTGATTAGGGGTGACATGGAAGCTGTCAGCGAGCTCACCATCACAAGAGGGGCCAAGCCAACAAAGTCTCTCTGAGTCGTATAGATCCTCATGGCTCCTTCAGTCTTGGCTATGTTTTTGGACGCGGATGGCAGTTCCAGCCTCCATATGATCACCTGACTGTCGAGAGGACTGCTCAGCTCCTCCACCTCGAAATCCATCTGAAGCACCTCCAGCAGACTGCTCTCCAGCCTGAATGGGAAGCAGGATTAGTTAGATATGCATACCATGCATGCACATATGCCAGTCTATAATTCCAATGCAGCAAATGTGTTTTTCTGAAGGGTTTTTTGGAAATAACGGTGTAAAAATTGATACAGAAATGCAAATAAGCAAAAATATCACATTGTTAATAGATGTTACTGCAGCTTCCTGTTGTTATATCATGTTATTTGGTGCAGGGGTCTAATTCTTCTAACTTCTTCTTAATGCAAATTAGCACCAGAAAAGCAGAATCTTTCCATCACAGCCACTGATACATAACAGGATTATTCCACCACTGGTGTCTGCGATTCCCCCGCCACACATTAAATTCCTGTAGAGATAATCATGTCTGAGTAAAGGTGCAGTGATTATGCCACAGTGTATCCTGCACCTCAGCCTGTGGCTCGTTGCTCTCAGTGCAGGACTAGTCATTGTGAATCCATTCGATCATATGTGAAACAACAGATAACTGAATGGATACACTATCAGCCAGTGTGGCCAGAGCCAAACTTTTATACTTCTCATAGTTGAGGTATGGACTCAATTCAGACTGGAGCCACAAATTTGATGACTTTAGACTAGACTGTACAAGAGCAAAACAGACCCACAACTCAACTTGGACTGTAACACCAATGACTCGTGACTTCTCTTGGATTAGAGCCTTTTGACGTGAAAATACTTGATACCTTCCCCCAGGCCCAAAGATTAAAAAGGATGTTATTTTAAAAACGTGCCACTCATCTATTCATTTTCTTTCATTTCCTAAATCAACTGACATTAACTCTGTACTTTCCCAGCGAGTCAACACTTAATTCCCCACATCCATTTTGTTTAGTTTAGGACTAAAGATTTGTCAGCCTTGACTTGGAACTTAAGTGCAAAGGCTTGAGACTTCCTTGTGACTTGCAAAACAATGACATGGTCCCACCTCTGCCTCATAGTCACAAGTTCTAAGTCAAGCAGAATCTGTCAACCCAGAGGTATATAAATATGATGTGGTGACATTGCTGCTGTGATATACTGAGTGTGATTACATGGATATGAATAACATGTAAATGAGGGAGAGATCAGAGAGATCAGGTTATTCATATTCTTTGTTTACATCTCAGTTTCTTTCAGTGTACTTCAGCTATTATATTCAGGTTTCTCATAAACAAATTAATGTGTTACATGCTCAAACACATATTGATATTGTGATATGAGACTAGATATCTTAGATTTTGGATATCCTAACACTGTAAGTGTTGTCTTTTTCTGGTTTTAAAGGCTGCATTACAGTAAAGTGATGTACTTTTCTTAACTGACTGTTCTAGCTGTTCTATTATTTGCCTTTACCCACTTAGTCATGATATCCACATTACTGATGAGCATTTATCAAAAATGTCATTGTGTAAAAAATTTGTGGAAGCACCAATATCAATGTACAATATTATTGCAATATCGATATGAAGGTAAAATTAGATTTTCTCACCCAGCCCTACTCAGAATGCATCATGAGAACTAGTTTACTGTATGATGCAAAAGCATGTATTACTGTATATAGGCGGCAGTAACCAGTAGACCATGCATCCCAAATGTGATGCAATTATTTCACACTGTTGAAAGAAAAGTAGAAAGATGATAAAGACTTGCGACTTGATTTTTGGAGATATCAACCTCAAAATTTATTAAGAATTTGGCCCTGTGGAAAGAAAGTGTGGGGATTTTTAGAAGAGGGATGTGATCCGAGCAGTTGCGACAAGACCCAATCCTCTTTTTTTGTAGAGGGCTTTGCATCTGTAGGCACCTTCACAAACTAAACCAGAAAAGAACAGAGCTGAATTTCTCTGTGCTGGCCCTACCCTTGAGTTTCTGGTGCTGTTAAATGTGAACTGAATAAAAGGTGGTCCGAGGACAGCAGCGTCCTGCATTCACAACAAAATATAAGTCTTTGTAACTTATAATGGCCTCTCTGTGATGCCAGCTAGAACAGAGTGTCCTAGCCATGGATTCAATTTTCTCCCATGGCCCAAGTTAGTATTCTGGGTTTTATTTCTTGGCACAGTATTGAACTACAGAAAAGATGTATTGGTGGACAAAAACACAATAAGCATGCACATACCCACATGGACATTATCAGACCCACTGCATCTGTGTGTGCATGTTATAAATATCTGTGTCAGAGCTGTGCAGACACACAGTAAGTGCTTTTTACAGCGTGAAAATGACCTCTAAAGGGCTGCTCACCAGCCGCCTTCTGCATTAGAGAAACAACAATTGGAGGCACTGCAAATCATATTTTGTTAATCCTCCATTAAGTTTCAAACTCAACAACAAAGCATATAAAAGTCCTCCTCTGTATCCCCCCATCTCACTCAGTGCTCCATTATATCTGCCCTTATTAAGGGCAAGACGGAGATTTAGTGTAATTGAATAATCTCAGCATATTGCTCTGAGACCTGAGATTAATAGATAATAATGCCATTCTGGTCAAGTATCAAAACAAGATATGCTTGACTCACATAAGCATGCATATATCCCCCAAAGTATGCATTAGCACAGATATAAGAAAGGGCATGCTGCCGTGCTATTTACGCCCTCAGTCATTCTTGTGAAGCTTGCAGGGGGATGACGCTTCAGCAACTTGTTTATGGCCTGCAGTCTGTCTGTGAGTACGCTTTAATACTGAGATCCAAACCAAGCTGCAGCGACAGAGGATAAAAAAAAAGCTTTAATATACAGATACGGCAAATACTTTAGTGCTCGCTAAAGACAAAAAGTCAGCGAAATCCCCACAGTGGTGTGACAGTGGACACTCTCTGCAGGGGTTCTGTTGGTTTCATGACATTTTAGAGAGGATTAGCTGAAATGACTGAGTGAAAGAATATGTTAACCCATAAAGAGGTTGTGATAAACAATGTCATAATCCACGCCAAATGGGGAAAACAACTTAATGAGGTCAAACCAATAATAACAAGCACACATAAGGTCACAGTTCTGTCTATGTTTAAAGCAAGCTGTGTCTGTTGTTGGAACCTCTAACGGGTCAGTGTCAGACAAAGCCACAAGTTTAGCTCCAGGAAGTTTAAACTTATCCCTGTACTTGGGTGAAGGAATCTCTTTTTAGATTATACTGAAGCAAAGTTGACTGAGAAATGTTATTCTTTGTCTACTTTTATCAGTATAGTTTTTTTTTTTATCCTGGGAAAGTTGGCTGCATACACTTGCTCTTTTCCAGCTATGCCAAGCATTCAGACACAGATTAGAGCCTCAGTTTTACAAGCATTTCTTGGAGCTGCTCTAGAGGCAAAAATAATCTCACTGTTTGAATTAAATCTCAATGGATCCATTTTTTGGAGCACTGGCAAGCTTGAATGGCAAAAAACACACAACTATTGGATTGAAATTTGGTACATTTGTACCTCCTTTTTGGATGAATTATAGTCACATTGTTGATTCCTTTACTTTTCACTTAGCACCATCATCAGGTCAGAATTTTAAATTTGCCCAGTATTTTAGTTTGTAATCAAATAATTGCAAAACTAATGGCATTCACAGCCCCAGCTGTAGACCTCCTTTGTGTTTAGTGTTAGCATGCTAGTTTCCACTGTGCTCGGAAAAATTGGTGCATCATCCTTACTGTGTTGACCAATTATGACAGAGGAGGCTAAAACTTCATGACTAAAAGTCAGTTTATTTACAGATGACAGTCTCGTCTAAATAAAGAAACTTCTTCTCATTAAAGGTCGTGTGTAGGATTTAGTGGCATCTAATTGTTGTGTTTTTGTTACCTTAGAATGAGCCATCTATACATATGGAACATGTCCTCTTCCACAAAGTCTGACATTTTGTTTCTACAGTAGCCCAGAATGGACAAACCAAACACTTGCTCTAGATAGGGCTGTACGCGTTTTCAGGTTTGCGCTTTGACCACTGTACTTCTTCTGCACACTTGGCACACAGGAGAAGTTCCAGTTCTGCAACGTCACAGCTAGATACCACTAAATCCTACACACTAGACCTTTAAGTTTGACCCCTCACTGTCATTATTAGTATGCTAATATGCAAAACTAAATGGTCAGCATGGTAAACATATAATTGCTACTCATCAGCATGTTAGCATTGTCATTGTGAGCACGCCGATGTAAGCATTTAGCTCAAAGTACCACTGTGCCCAAGGACTGCCCCACAGGACCACTAGCTTGACTGCAAATTTGACTCTTAGTCTTATTTTTATATAGGGTAAGAGCCTAGTAACATAAAAATAACTGAAATAGAAGTTTAATGTAAGGCTCCTGTTGTGGTAGCAGAGCAAGACAGAGAAAGCCTGAGGAGAATAAACTTTTAAGCTTGTCTTTCCTGCGCCATCTTGCTTTAAAAAGTATCCTGTAATCCCAGAAGGCATGGGCCACACTTACATGACTTGACTCTTAAATTAACCCAGCACACCTTGGTTCAATGAAATGCACTCAGCGGAAAATGAAAGGACATCTGAGATAAGTTGCTTATTGGGTTAGGGATGTAGCCCTGTTTAATGAGGTTATGGGGCAAGTTAAGTACTTCTTAGGAGCCCAGTGAGTTGGATCGGACCCACCTGCAGATGTCTTGTAAATAGTTTTAGTGCTACATATGAAAATGGCTCACTACAGTTTAGCTAAAACTATGTTTCCTGCCTGCAGCTTTTAATTCATAGCTTAAAATAGGTTTTACTGCATAGTAGGAATGTACGGATGTGCAAAATGTTTAGAAATGATTAAAGCACAGATGAGAAGTGGACAATAAAGGGGGAAAAGCACTAGCTGTTTACAAGGGGCAGCTTTATAGGAGCACCTGCAGCAAACTGTGTTTAGAGAGTATAAGAGATGTTCTCTCAGGACACAGTATGCTTCTGCAGTAAGCTGCTGTCAGGCTTGTACAGTGCAGATGGTTTGTCTTTTACCCCACAGGTGCCGAGACAAATACTGATACTCTGTGCAGGACATACATTACAATAGTGCCACTTTTATCAGCTAGAGATACTGGCAACCAACAGAACATGAAAAATTCCCTTTGGACCTTTGGAGTGTTTTTTGTCCATTCAGACAACAGCAATTTAAGGCTATAAATATGTATAAACTCCCAGCCACAGCAAAACAGACACACTTAGGTAGCACACACTGTCATTCAGAGTAATGTGAGAGAACAGACTTGCCTTTTCCCAGGTATGGGAGCCTTCCTCTGACAAATTACAGCAATGGCTCCATCTGCACCCATATCCAGAGTGATGTCCCACAGTAAAGAGTTACTGGGTGTCGCTGTACGAAAGGTCACACCTTTCTTTACTGTCGCTCTGTGGAAAGTCAGAAATGAAAAGGTCAAGAATGTGGTAAATGTGAAATGTCCCATATTAAAAACCAATGGAATCTGGAGCAATGAATGTTTGTTTTTCAAAAGTTTAAGTAGTATATAATGTGAACAATTAGCCAAACATATTTAAACATATTTATCTGATGTGGAATTTGCTTTTGACAATTCATTATTATTATTATAGATAGATATTATAGAAATTTCCCAGTGTGTAATAGATTTTAACTTCGACCTAAAAAAAAAAGTTTCCTCATTTTGAATATATTTGATTTATTCATTCAAACTACCTGTCCAGGCTATCACAATAAACCCAGAATTTCTGTAACAAGATGGCCACCTTATATATATATTTATTTTTTCTCAGAGAACAGTGATCAGACTTAATATTTTTTAGATTTAGAGGGGCAAATCTGTGACTTACTTCCACCTGTACCCTCCACCACCCTCATCAACATTTGCATTTGAGACAGCAAAGAAAACATTGTTCTTTCTGTTCATCCTCACATGCACTCATTCTTAATTTATAACTGTACTAATGGATCATTAGTTTACTTGGCCTCTAATTTGTAAATGATAAGCATTATGCAACTGAACATGTACACCTTCCCAGCGGGCTTCCCCAGCATGAACAGCTTGCAGTAGGTCAAATGTTAATGAGATATTCTCCCACAAGAACTGTGATCAAGTAAAGCCAGGGGACGCACGCATGTAAAAATCCAGTCCTCTCTGCTGCAACAATACTAATAATCCATATGGTCAACTATTCTCACAAAGTAATGCTCCTTTATTACACTCAAAGCTCCGATGAGACCGCCTGAACACTCAGGGACAGCTCAAACAAGTTGTCTCAAATAGCTCACAACAACATCCACGTGTAATTCTTTGGTTTTCATCTGCATGCAAAGCCATGCAGTTTATCTCTGAATCTTTGAGATAAACACAAAGTGATGAGCGCATTATGTGTCTCTGAGGAGGTGTAATCTATGATACGAGCAACAGCAATCTGAGCTCAGGGTCTGACTTTGAACACCCGGCATAAGAACAGGCAACATTGCTCCCTGCTCAGCACAATGAAACAAATCAGTCTGCCAACAGGCACTAAGTCCTAATTGAAAAATGTAAAGGGACAGTTCCCCTCAAAATCCAAAATACATATTTCTCTCCCCACTTTCATGTAGGAACTATTTTGTTGTTACTGAACTCCACCTGCCAACCGCATCACAGTGCAGAAGCATACATCATAGTTTGATACTGCTAGGTCACCTGAGCTAGCTAACAGCTCAGCTCACGAGCACAAGCCTCAATTCCATGAGTAGATGCAAGCTTCCTTCTGCATGCAGAAGAAAATAGTCCTTACATGAAACTGCTCAGAGCAAGGTCTATGGATTATCTTGAGTAACAAGGTCATGATTTTTGGAAAGAGAGATTGCTGTTCAGTTTTTCAGATGGATTTTTTTCTGCACTATTAGGACCACAAGCCGAGTGCCATCTAGTTCCATCATATTTGAGAGAAGGCAGACATCTCTACAGCCGATATCTCCAACACTCACAACTCACAACTCACACAAAAACAATCTAGCTGATAAGTGGCACTACAGGTAAGAGGAAAAATATGTATATTTGATTTGGGGTGAACTGTCCCTTTAAGATAGCCTCTTAATGGATTTGTGGTGAGCTTAGTGTGCTCATTTGTGTGTGCTTATATGTATGAACCCTTCTTCGTGCCAGCATGTGCGCATCTAGCATGTAATCTGGAAGGAAGGTCTCAAGTGGCCACTGATCTTTAGCATCTCTACTGTGGGGCCACAACATCTGACACGACATTGCCTTTATTACAGGAGCACAAGATAGAAAGCTCGCCTTTTTTTCTTCTGTCTCTTTGTCAGAAAGAATGGATTTGGCTCATCTTATGGCATTTGTGACACCGTTACAGGTTCAAACAGACAAAGAGCTCACAGGTTAAAGGCCATGATTAAAAAGGGATGACTGAGCAGTGTCTTCTTCAATGGTGGTTTTAATCTTGTGCCATTGTGACCCTGGAGGCTGCTGGTTTCCATTCCAGCTGCACACAACAGCAGCTGATTTATCTGATTAACACAGGTTGAACCAGGGGCTAAAAGGTGAAATCATCTGGTGATGGAAAATAAAAAACCTGTAAGTTTTCTGGTCATGATTGCACATTGCTGGATGTCACAGTTTTAGAGTCAGTGGACACTTAATGGCCGTATTATTTACAATAAAAAAAGTGTGTAGAAGCCTCCAGCCTCTCACTTTGACAATTTTACCACGGAGGTTTCTGCAGCAGACATGTCTCAGGAGACAAACTAAACTTTCAAATTGAGAATTCCAATTTATTAAAGCACTTCTGGCTCTGAGCGGTTCTAATCAAATAAAGCACAAAATGGAGCCAAATACAGCAGGTGTTGCATGGTCTCTATATTAGTATAGGAAATGAAACCAGCTTCTCTGTGTACTGTACATTAGAATGAATGACAGTAGCAAACCGAAGGGGGAAGCCAGTCCGTTGTTATGAGTCTGAGGGTTTCCCAGGAGGCAGCAGAGCCAACAACACAGGGTAAATGAGCAAGGAGAGAACAGGAAGTTTTGATGTAAAGAGGCTATGACCTTCAGGTGAAGAAAGATGAAAGATGAAGTGATAATAAGAAGGAAGGTGGCTGCTCCCTGTTACCCCTGTTAATTGCAACATGAAAGAAGTGCATGTGATTATTTCTGTTTTTAATTTAAGTCACACAGCAACACAATATGCAGTCTCAGAAAAAAGAACTTTCAGCTTATGATTGTGACTACTTCTAAAATGTAATCTGCTGCACTTATTGTTGATGGAAGGGGAAGGAATTTACATCTGTCTTTTTTTGTGCTGCTCACTATCCACAGTCTGCATTTACTGTAACAGTACATGCTTTATTTTACCCCATCTTTCCAAATGCATAGCATCTCCCTTTCTGCACCATCCCAATTTTTGTTTAGACCTTGTACAGAAAAAACAAGAGCCATATTACACATATATAGTGTTGGGAATGCACAACACCACAGTGTGCTGTCAGACGATGATGAATGCTCATCTTCCGCAAGCAGCTATAACCTTTGCCTTAGCAGGGACAGAGCAGGAGGTGGCTTCTGGGGCTCCAGCCCCAAATGTTTACTCAAAAGACCTGAATCTATGCTGTTCCCCAAAGAAATCTAATATCATTAAGAAAATGTTCTTCTTTTGGCCTAATATTTATATAAGTATAAGTACTGAAGACCGCATTTACTTGACGGTGTTGAGGGGGTTCTTTGATTTGCAATAAGAGAAGCCTAGATTACTATGACATTGATTTAAATGTAGCAGATTTGCCAGCCAGACATTTATTCTGTAAACTCTGCTCCAGCATTGTGTAACAAGCATAGGTTTCTGTTTACGCCCAATTTCCTACCCTACCCTATGTTGTGTACCTTATAGTAACATCAGAAAAAGTTGTCTCTTTTGAGGTGGCAGGATTGAGAGTTTGTCAGTCTCAACATTGTGGTTTCAGAATGATGAAGAGTGGGAGAACAACTAGATACTAATTAGGATGTAGGCTCTACATGATTAGCTTTTTTCCTTGGCACCTATCATGTTGTTCCCAAATAACGTACAGATTTTTAGGCATTCTGTTGTCTTCAGTGGCTCAAAAAATTGTGCACATAGCTGATGTAAATGAGGAAAAAAAAATCTTTTGGATTTGGTAGGTTTGGGCTGAGCCCCAAATGTTTTCAACGTCTGGCTCCGCCCCCGGCGTTAAGCGGTTAGCCCAGATTCAGTCATCTCAGATTGTGTTGAGTTTTGAGATGTACAAGCATGAGCTCTGTTTACCATGTCATATCTTTCTATTTCTTTCTCTGACAGTCACTATTTTTGTGACTGCTAAGCTCCTGAAAAACTACCAAGCCAGAGAGCGTGCTGTGTTGTTATGACAACCACCAACTGTGAGTTGTCATTTCGCTAGTTGTGGCATAACTGCATGTTAAGTTTGAATCATTTTTATATATTGTTTTTTTTTTGGGTGGGGGGGGGCAAAAAATGTGGTTAACCACTGGTCTACAACCACGCTAGCATGAGGCATAGCAGTGCTTTGAGCTAAATGCTAGCATCAGCATGCTAACATGCTCACAATGACAGTGCTAACATGCTGACTTTGGCAAGTATGATCTTTACCATCCTACCATCCTAGTTCAGTGTGATAACATGCTAACAAATGCTAATTAGCACTAAACACAAACTTCAGCTGAGGCTGCTGGGAATGCCATGTGTTTTGCATATATAGAAAGTAGGCTATTGCATTATTATTGGGATTTGTATTGGATTATTAGTATTTAGTTTCTGGAATTCATTCTCAACCAAATTTTATGGCATCCCATCCAGTCAGTTGTTGTGATATTTCACTCAAATGGAAACACCATGGCAGCACTGGGGGAAAAGTCCAAGGATCACTTAAGTAATTATGAAGTATCCTCTGGAAACATGAATGTCTGTACCAAAATTTCATTGCAATCCTTCCAGCAGTTGTTGAGGTATTTTATTCTGGATCAAGGTGGTGGAGAGGCTGACATTGCCAACCCTAGAGCCAAAGCCCTGGCATGGATAAAAGAGGTATAAAATTGTATTTACATATAATGCATTGCACGTTGCACATGCAAAACTTATCATAGAATTGAAATTAAAAATCAATATAGTGCTGCTTTTCCCAACGGGCATTTCCTTTTTCTGTATATAATTGCACCACTGACGCCGACTGCAGAGAATTGTAAGTGCAATGTAATCCGGCATAATTAATGATGTAAGCAGGATGGCATCCACAGTGTATTAATGAGAAAACCTAGGAGGACTGTTAATCTAGTAATGACTTGTGTATAACATGCCCTGCTGTGATGAAACACCTCTGTGTATTGAGCTGTGTGGAGCAGAGTTTAACTAATAAAAAGTGACAGTAACAAGAAGACTTATCTCAAACGCTTTTTCTCTCTCAGCCCCCCTTGTCTTACAAAAAAATTGAAAAAAACCCTTGTGACTGGAAGAGGCGTTTTTCTTCTGTGTGGTGGGGAGCTGGGACCAGTGTCCATGGATTTGGTTAGCAGGCCTTGAGGAGGCAGTGGGCAGGGGGAGGCACCAGGGCAGAGAAGATGGATGGCTGTGGAGACTGAAGCTGACAGTGTGTGAGAAAAGCAGCTCTCAGGTGCTGCACCTGCCATCTATCTCACTTCTGACCAGGCAAGGCATGAGTGGCACTGTTCTTTCACCTTATACATACTCTTGATTCACTCACACACACAAGCATGCACATGAAAATGCTACCACACACAGGCAAAATGGTACACAAATAAGTTGTTGGCCTTTGGCCTTCATCAGTCAGTTCCCTTCCCTGATGTATTTGTGGACTGCTGTTGTCTTAAAACGTATCTGAAAGATCACAGAGCCGTGGTCAACAAAGGAAAGTAAAACAATGAGACAATTCAAAAAAGCAAATACCTAATGCAATAACACAGAGACTGTGGCTGATCAAAGACCTACAAGATAGATTGCATTCTCTGTGTGAGCTACACAGCCTGGCCCAGATGCATTTCATCACCGACGCTGCTATCGAGATGCTACAGTACATGGGGTTTGTAATTGCTTCCCTGATATAATTTGTGTTACCATCTTTGGCTTTGTGAATGCATCACTGCAGGGCCACTGTACCACCGGTGAACCCCAGTGCAATCGGAAACAGATGCAATCGTTAATTATGCAGGCAAATGTCCACCGTTTAGCCAGTCTGATGGCCAGCCATCGGCAACGTGCTTATCGTACTTATGGAGCAGTTTAGGGAGTTGGGGAGACGTTCATGCCAATACTCCTGCCAGATGGCAGGCACCACAGCACTAAAAATGGATGTGAAAGTCCTATTTGTCACACAGATGAATGATTAGGCTCCCTGGTTGAAGAGCTCACTGACACGGTGTCCTGTTGATACAGACGTTCAAGTTTATTTATTGCCACACTGCTGCCTTTAAATAAAATTCACAGAACAAGACAAACTATTGTGCTTCATTGCTGACTTTAAATGGCCGTTAAGAAGAAAACAAAAAGAAAAATTGTGAGCTCATATGTCTTGTCACTCAACTTCCTGCGCATACACTGAAGGAATCATCTAATTACCCTTCACATGGGCGTGTGATGATGGCATTACAGCACTTTATCTTTGACCTTTATCAAACTCTCACTGAGAATGACAGGTTCAATTTGCAGGAACGGACAGGTGTGGCTTGTCTTTTTCTCAATCGACCTCAAATTTGTATGTCCCTTGACTCCAGCTATAGACATCAATAACAGGTTTATCATGCTGATGAGAGAGTATTAAGCAAAGCTTAATGGGACATTCAGACAGTGATAAAGCACACAGACAGCTGTTGAGGACCGGATGCACAGGGCTTGTTAATGTGCTGATAAGCTTGGGGAGCGAAGCACTGTGTTACTCAATGTGTGAGTTAGAAGAGAAGTGAGTGTATTATGTCACATTTATTGGATGCAAAAAATATAATTTCAGAGTCTAGTTACCAATTCATACTGTATAGACACAACTGCCCATGGCACATGTTTAATTACTACAAAGCTTCCTAACCAAGTGATAGCTGTGAGGACAGGAAAGGAGAGGAGAGGAGAGGAGAGGAGAGGGCAGGGGGGGGGAAGGGGAGGGGATGAGAGGAGAAGGGAGGGGATGGAAGGAGAGGGCAGGGGAGGAGATGAGAGGACAGGAAAGAACAGGGGAGGAAAGGAACAGAGAGATGAGAATAGAAAAAGAAAATGAAAGGAAAAGAGTGGAGAGGACAGGAAAATGAAATAAAGGAACAGAGGGAAAGGAAAGGAAAGGAAAGGAAAGGAAAGGAAAGGAAATGAAAGGAAAGGAAAGGAAAAGAGAGGAAGGGAGAGGAAAAGAGAGGAAGGGGAAAGAAAGAAAGAAAGAAAGAAAGAAAGAAATGGAAAGGAAGAGCAGACGAGAGGCAACATTTCTGCTATCTGCTTTCTGTTCAGAAACACGTGTGACTGAGTAAATGAATTAAAGCAGCAATGATTAAAAGTGACAGAATGAAGAGGGGAAATCAGGATTGCTTTTCTGGCTTCATTGCTTCAGCAAAAATCAAGAGACAGAAACAAAAGGAAGCCAGCTAAATAATTCAAACACATTGTCAAACCCTTTAAAATACATTAACACTAAGGTCTGTAATGCAATTTAACGATTCTCTGATTCTCTCCTGCAAACAGACAACCCATGAAATGTAGGAAGAAACACCTGCAGCGTCATGTTTCTCTGTTTCCTTAAAAAGCCTGAATGGGGAAAAATTATAGAGAAGCTACTGCAGACTTAACTCTGAAACCCGACGAGGAGAAGTGCATCCATGCACAGCTGTCGGCCAGATCAATATTTACCTATTCCAGCATTCACAATTGATCTGAGAAAGTGACTGTCTAAGTGAATGAACACAGGACCAGGTGAAAAGGGCATTAATAATCCATGACTGCCTCCTCACCTGCTCACCTCCACTCAAGCATGTATTTGCAAGTCAAGTCGGACGTGACTCAGAAATTATTTATTTTCCAGGAAGTGTTGATTGTGTACCAAAGTGTTTCAGTCTGAGAGGAAAGGCTGTATCTGTTGCCCAGGAACTACCACACTTTTGGCCTGCATGAGCCAGTTCTTAAGTCAGGACATCTCACTGGACATCATCCAACCACGCTGCAAACGGCAACATAGATAATTTATTATTATTTATCACATTATGTGAAACCACATATGAAGGAAGGATTTATGATGTACTTTACTCATGATCCAAATCTACACACATACCAAATGAATAACTGGGACAACGTATTTCACACCTCCTGACAGTCCATTATTCATTGGCTCGGAGTAAAGCAGATAGTGTCTAGAATAATAACAAAAAAATCAGTCTCTAATCAAGTTAGCGTAAATCTCTACTTGTCTTGCGCTGACAGCTAACCTCGACAAATCTCACTGTGCTGCAATGTGGTTCTCTTTGATCTCCGTCTGGATGATGATAATAAAAGGCATTACGCTGCGTATGACCATGAAAACCGTCAATGAAATGGTGAGAGCGAGATGGAGGCATTTAATTCATATCCAGTTTTGAGGTGCCAATCTCCCATGTTGCATCATTTCACCTTGAAAAGGCGAGTAACAAACTGACATCTTGAAAGAAAGACATGAGATTAGACTAAGTCTTGTTTTTCTTTTTCCTTTGTTCGTTTGTATTTTTCCCCCTTCGGGGGATAGTAAGTCAGGCGGTTGAGGCAGTCATTCTTGGGAAATATATATTCTTTAAAATCTGTATAAAATTAGCCTCTTTTACCAAGGAGGTCACAGAGACCTCCAGTGGAATAACTACTGCTTCAAGATAGATCTACAAAAACGCTCTCATCTCCAGTCAAACGGGAACATTTTGCATCACAAAATGAGAACAGAACCTTAAATTAAACTGAGCTATGTTGGTAATCCCTGTGATCTTCACACATTCAACAGCACGGCGTTGATATAGCACCAATCCCAAGCATACCCTTTAAAGCGGAGCAATAATGAGTCACAAGCTACATGTGACCTTATTTGATCCATGTCAACCTTGATGACTACGGCTCTTGAAGCAGCTCTTAATGTCATCAGGCTGTGCTCACTCAGACATGTATTTTTCTGATTTGACTCAAATAATCTACCACAGTTCTCGGAAAGACAGTTAACCTGGATCATATTTTCAGAGATAATGCCATAATCCATGCGAAATCTCATTTCCTCCTTATTTTTGATGGAGCTGAATTTCTGCAAGAAGTAGAGAGGAGGACTAATAATGTTAGTCAGCAATTCCCTGTATTGAATTCTTATTGACCAATTAATTTAGACTAGACTGTATGCTGAAGAGTAGATTTCGGGGGAAACGCAGATAGCATGTCCCCCTCAGTATTTACAGTATGTGCATTTGACACATGAAAGTAGCAGGAGACCTCTATTCTGACAGAATTGAACACATTTCAATCATAAATGCGCAAATTGGTGCAAAAAGAAAAAAAAAAATCACCTGAATGCAGGAAATCAGGGGTCCACCAAAGTGTTTTTTCCTGGGGCCAGCATATTGTTTTAATCCTTTGCAATGGGAGAACTACATGTTAATGCTACACTACAAATGCCAGCAGCATGATGAGAGCGACTATTCTGTGCTGAGCACTGCACTTTTTTTCTGTGCACCGGGAGTTCACTGTCATTTTTAAGACAGCCATTCAGTCACAGCAGAAGAGGGACAAATAACATGAAGACAAGCTGTCACATCTTACATGTACACATGCTGATCAACAACAACAATCAAAGAGATATACGTTAATATACTGTAAATACATTACTATAGTTTTCCTGTCATGAATCCACACAGACCGGCAGGTCTGTCCTCAATTCTTATGTGCTTTATCCTTCCCCTCATAAGAGCAAGGGCCAGAGCATGTGCTCTACCTTGTGCTGACATGTTTGCTTCAATGGGAATTTCAAGTCATAGCAACCAGAAGCAACCAAAGCGTCTCAAGTGAAAAAATATTGTGCCTCCAAAGCACTCTCAAGAGCTTCCACCTGGGCTTTACCTAAGGAGTGCCTTGCATTTTCAACTGGGAAAAATGCCTTGGTGGACACAGGGCCTTAGGTGTTTGGTTGAGGACCCCCAGCCCCCTACTTCATGTGTGTGTCCCAAATGTTGAAACAAAACGTACACACTTGTGATGAATTTCTACAATCTGATCACTACAAGATGTGAGACAACAGAAAACACAGTCTTACCTGAGAGTGAAGTTAGTCAGCTGAGCAGAGCTGGCCATGAGTATGTAGAAGGTGGCGATATCAGTCTTTTTCAGTGGTTTGGAGGATGTCCGTATAACAATGGCATTGCCAAGCTTGAGCCTAGAAAGTGTTGCCATTCCTTTAGGCACCTGCAGAAGACGCACGCTGCCAATCCTCTGCATGGGTGTGACAGGGACATACTCTGCCTGCTGCTGCGAGCCACCCCAACGACTTCCATCCGCAGAATTACACTTCCCGTTGACTTTGGGTTGTGCCTGGTAGTACAGCTCCACAGGGTTCCCAGCGGACGGGTCCTGCCTCTCCCTACTGGTGCCCTCTAACCCTGGAGCAAACCAGCCAAGTGCCGGAGCCAGCTCAGCCATACAGGTTCCTCTCTCACCTCCCATAGCACAGGAACCCCTCACCTCTTGGGTCTGCCAGAAAGCATACACTGTCACACATGGTAGCTCATCCACAGTTCCCTCTCCTCTGCCCCAGTCCCTCCCCGCAACATAGAAGAGCACCCGCACTCTGGGTTTAGAAGAGAAAACCCGAGGCGTCAGCACGAAGGCCTGGATTTTCCAGTTAAAGGTAAAGACCTCTGGAGCGTTGAAAAGCTGCACAGACTGGACCAGATCTAGAGGCACAAGCTGCTCTGTGGACATAGTGCCGTAGCTGGCGTTGACAGCTGGCTGCCGGCTGGCTCTTAAGATAACAAAGGGCTGCGTGTGACTCTGCATGCTGGAGTTCCTCATGAAGTCCTGCCCAGCCTCCTTTAGGAAAAAGTAGTCAGCATCTCGCACCTCATAGTTGACTGGCAAGAAGACAGGTAAAGGCACTGGGCTCCTACTGTCGGTCAGCTCTTTACTGCTCAGATCTGTAAAGTAAAAATAGGATATTATATAAGGTGTGTTGAAAGCCACAAGGATATGTCACAGTATCACATTTCTGAGCAACAAGAATTCCACTTGCAACACAAACAAGGAATTGCGCTCTCTCCGTTTGAGAATAAAAGACTGTGAAAAATAGCAGCAGCGTTTCAGAAACTAACACTTGAGCACAAAAAGTCAGCCAAGGCCAAGTGATCAACTGAGTGGGGCATTAATGTATTACTCTAAAAGGCCTCTGAGCTTAACCTTAAAATTCCTGCAACAGAACACATAGGTGAAATAATGTAAATTACAACAAGGGAGGCTTAAGAATGTTTTAGTTTCCGAGGTCAGGACAGAGCAGGAGTGGAAGTCTATGGCTTTGCCAAGACACTGTACAAACATGAATGGTGTGTGAGGAGGACTGAACCTTATGTTTCACCTTGTAAAAAAGTTAGGCCCTCCACAGGGATAATAATATTTTTTAACCCTCCTCTTGACTTATAAAATACTGCAACCCCCTCCCCACAACATATCAAAATAATATAACAGTTTTGAATTGGTAAAACGTATAGAGTACTCCAATTTAAATCTTAATATCTTAATGGAACTTTTAATGTGCACCATGATTTTCACATTAATAAAGTCCTGACATAGACAGAATTGTTGCCCTCTGCATATGGTAAAGTGCACTTTAATATACATAATGCAAGTCAGAGTCCTTCAGTGGGCTGGATACCCACAGGTACCTGGTGGGTGAACCGCAAAAAACAAAAGGTGATTTGAGGGTGGTGTTTTATTTCTGGGTTTAGTTCTGGGTGAAGAAAAAGAACATGCAGATCAGATCGCAGGTGTTGGATGAAACGTATATTCAAATAAAAATAATAATAATTGAATTTAATGTTTTAATCCTCTGACTGCTGACTTTGTGTGTTGGCTGTCTCCTCTGTGCCAGCTGGAATTTGAGAGCTGCTTTAATCAAGTGTGTTACTAACAAGCGTGGTAACTGTGGAGATGTGCTGCTCAATATTATGAGATAAGCAAAATACATTAATTTAAACTGTATTTCCTGAGGTAACTTTTTTTAAAAATATAATATCTTAGTTTCACAGGTATGAAATGACCAGAAAATGTTCACTTCACATGTACTGCCTGACCAGAATATTTGGTCTGCACATGGTGAACGTAGGATTTGCGGTTTCGGATTGGTCCACGGTTCTTAAGTTGGGACGGGTTGCAGAACTAATTCATCATATGTACAGGTGGCAGGTTGGGTGCAGCATTGCACGACCCCGGTGCAAGGTAAAGATGTGTTTTTGATGTAACCTTTTACCGAATTATTAGCAAAGCAAGGCTGAAATATAACATATGTTTTGGAGTTTTAAAAAAAAAAAAGTTAAAGGCCCTACTTTCAGCCCAAAGAAAAATTGCGATACCCCCTTTTTGCTTCACGCCACCACCAATAATTTACATTCAGTCCCTAAATAATATCCAGGCACCTGGAACAGAAAGATTATTCCTATACAATTTACTTATTAAAACCTGTTTACTGTTACTCAAATCTACCGTGTCAAGTGTTAAAAGAAGTAAAATGTACTTTAAAAACACTGCTTGTCATATTTTACTGTTATATTTCCATATTTTCCTTCTGCTGCCCCAGTTCCACCTCTCTCATGGATGATCAGCTTCCTCTATATGGGGAGGAAAGGTGGGGTCTGATACATCTGGCACAAGATTAAAATCAGCCATCAAAAACTGAGATTAAAATCGCTTTGCAGATCATCAGCAGGCTGTGAATACCCAGCAGATCCTTCATGAAAAAAAAAACAAGAATGGTAGAGTATCACTATGTGAGGTAAAATAATATGTGAAGTTTACTAAAACAGAAATACATCTGAAATTGTATCTGTGTATTATTCAGTAAGTTGAGCATTCATTGCTGTACACAGTGATCACAAGAATTACTATCTGACTGTTAAACACTGATCACAAGTGCATAAAATAACCTTTGATATGAGTGAGTGTAAACAAACCAACGGCATAAATATTCTCTGATCTGGTTTAAAAGCTTAATGGTAAGTGTTTGTCTCAGCGGACATGAGCAGAGGTCACCCGGCCATCGTGTGTCCTCATTAAATGTCCATTTTGATAGAATTATGAAGATTATCGCTGCTGACCTGAGTGTGTACTGTTTATCTGGTGGCTAATTGCCCTACTTGGTGAATTAAGGACAAAAACACTGGTGTTTACTTTGCAGATTAGAACAAAATGGATGAAGCTGCATTAGCATGGTGAAAAACAGCTTCAGCAGCATCTAACACCCAAACAAATTATCATCCCACTGGTACACCAAAGCTAACAATTAGTGGTGTGTCGCTCACACATGATTGGCTCAAAAGAACAAATCTTTTGGGTGAACGAACTGAAGTGAAACTATCTGTTTATGTCTCAGTTCAGTTGAGTGAGTGATTCAAGTCATTCATTTTACAGCCCTGAATGATAACGGTCACTAAGTCACTCAAGCTTGCCTTTCTACATCTCTCTCATGTCTTCAAGTTTTGATGTACAAAGTAGTACCAAAAATTGTATTTAATTATTAGATGTCAGGAAGATATATGTGCTGTGCATAATAGGGTAGGACTTCAGCTTTCAGCTTGCAAACAGAATCTTCATCCAACCAAATTCTCTGTTGGCAGTTCACTGATAAGAGATCTGAACTGAACATTCAGCCCAAGTGGCAACCTTTGGGGCTGAAAATGAATCCAACAGAAGTGCCAAAAACTTTAGTTTCTCAGTTGGCCACTTAAGACTGGCTGCAGCAGAAATAAACATGTTTACAGCCTGGTACAAAAAACAGTTTTGATCTTCATAGCTAATTTCAACAGTAAGTGCAACTGTACAAAGGGGTGAGTTTTATATAACTTACTAATTTAACTTTCAGTAAGGCTTAAAGTCTTGCATAATTAAGAGTGAGGTTGCTTTGGGTGACAGGTGAGTGCCATCTGTTACAAGTCACTACCATGGTGACAACATTGGTTAGATAATGGAAAAATGGCAGAACCCTAGATTCAGAGTAGCTATAGGTGTAGCTGTCACTATTTCAGCATGTTTTCACTTTATGAAATTTTACCGTTTTGGTCATCTTAAAGGGTCTTGTTCAGTGTTTAGTTGTACTAAAAGACCATCTAAGGAGTCAGATGTTCAGTTTTACCAGTAAACAGGCTACATTTTGTTTCACTGGTTTTAAGCCTGTTTTTTTGCAAGCAAAAATTAGCATTATTTTTATCACAGTCAACCAGGGGCGATTGTTCTGAGACAACAAGGGAGGCTGAACTTCCCCTAAAATTTCATAAAAGAAATGGTTAAATATGCACTATTGAATTTACATTAAAATAAGAATTTACTTTGCATTAAACGTGCGCTAGGACGTGTTTAACATCATGACTATGATTTTGAAACATCAGCTGTTTATCACCAGTTTTCAAACGCGACCTCCCTGTCATACATTCTCGTGTCAGCACGGCCTCCAAGCATTCCTATGAGACAGCACTGAGCAGGTTTATTTCATGCAGCAAAGCGAGACGATCATTGGATAAATGCGACAAAATCATCACTTCCAGGGAGGCTCAGCTTCCCTGGGACTTAATGGAGCGGTAGGCGGGAGAGGAGGCTCTGTGTATGAATGATGATTGGAGGAATTGTCTAAAAGGCTGAACCCCTTTGTGACTGACAGCACTTTGGAAATACACACCGGCATCGTCGCATTTCGAGCTCAGTCCTATGCAGATATTTGCGAGTGGAGTCATCTGACAGAGTGCTGTCCAGAGTTCCTTATTTCCATAAGCCATATAGCTCATTTTCACCATTAAACCCATCTGAGAATCTTTGAGGTGTGTTTTGCTGTGGTTCTATGGCATGAGTGTGGTTGAAAAATGGCTTCAATTAAATGTTCCTTTTATAAGTTACTGCCTCGCTACAATATTACAAATTTTATGATGTAAACTTTAAGTGAGCTTTTCCTGTTTGAAAGACCAGCAGCTGCCACTGCAGTTAACCATAGCTTTAAATAGAAATAGATAGCAGCCCGTGTTAGGGTTATCTCATTGTTACTTCTGGCGACAACAGAAATGCAAAACTTGAGGCTTTTAAACAGGGGTCTACAAACAAGTGGGTGACATTACAGCGGCTATATCCATTATTTTATCAAATATGTGGTTCAGCTGTGTTTTAGCTCAGCGACTGAGAATACATGCAGTCGAAGCTCAGGTCAAGAACTGAACAATTCAGTGAAAAATCTTTCTGACAAACGGTTTAAATAGAGTGATTCCAGTGATTCAGTACACCAATAGTGTCTTACAAATAATATTTAGATCTATGGACTTGCACTAGACGCATTTGTGACATTATGACAAAAGATGCCAAATAGAGACTTTGTCACTTAATTATTACTTGTTATTTGTCTAACGAGGAAAGCTTGAAGCTTTTCTATGTCTAGATCAGTCGTCACATCTCTCACGGTTGCTGACACATGACAGGTCCGTCTATCACGGCCTCTTTTGCTTTTCATTCTCACTCATCCACCACAGCAAAAAGCCTGTCATGATGGTCAGACAGTTCACACAGCAATGATTACACTGCATGTGTCAAAATCCTCAGAGGAAGACAACAGCATCTTTTTTTCGTCTTCGTCTCTCTTCCACACATAGACAACAGTGTCAGTCATGTTCGCTGAGTGGGTGACACACTGCATGGGGCAGAGGGACTGGAGCTGGGAACGTGGCTGTCCTGGCTAAGCCTACCAGTGGCCACAGTGACAGATGTGCTGTTTAATACCAGAGCTGGCAGCAGCTCCGGCTGGAGTGAATATAAACTGGCTCACTGTCTCCTGGAGGGAGAATGCACCGCCAATGTAGCAACAAAGTACTTCACATGCATACTCATCCCTTTACAGTTGGGTTTGATGGGTCATCTGTGCTCTCCCTGTTATTTTTTCACATGCTTTTCATTTTAGAAATCTCAAAGGAGACTATTTAAATCAAGCATACATTGCATACATCTATTTGCGGGCACTGTTTGTGTATGATTCATGGCAGGCTAAAGATGCATCCTTCCCTTTGCCAACATTTTGGATATTTAAGATGTAGCCAATATAAGCAAAACTGTACTTCTATGGTCCTCTCATCACGATAAGAGTCCTGCCCTCAACTGATAAACATGAGAGCAAATCCGCCACACCAGCTGTTCCAACCTCTCAAATCACTCATTTTGAGGACCCTGAGCTCTTCTTCCTCCTTGGCTGAGTCAGAAAGCATCAGTGTTGCCATGCAGATGCTACAACTGCCTCTAAAAGCCACCTCTCCAAGACTGCTCTCCTGCAAACTTAACATGTACGATGCCTCGGTTGTTGCTTTATTTTTTTTTTTCTCAACAGTATGTAGGCTAAGTGCTTTATATGAGGGGGGGGGAAACAGAGGATCCCATTTATACCAGAGTTCAAATCACATGTTTTGAATCACATCTTTGTTCATCCCTTTCTGTGTCCAAATGAAAATGCTCCCTGTATGAAATTAGGTTTTGGAGTTGTTCATTTGAAACTAACACTGCACTACCTTCGGGCAAAAGCAGAAAATCAACTTCAAGCACAGATTTTCTTTCCAAAATGGATATGTGTCTTTTCATGTGTACAATATCCCCCATTTGTTGTGTGTTTTTAGCTTGGCCACATGTATGACGCAAATACGGTCCGATAAGGGCTTTATTGTCATGCATTACAATGGAAACAGGGAGTAAACATGGTACTTAACATTGAAAAGTTGAAGTGCAGAAGCTGATATTTGTCCTGTGGTGTATGTAAGTAAGTTTACTTAGGGATTAAGACTTACAGATCCATTTCAAAATAATGTTCCGCATCAACAGTTTTATTAATAAAAAAAACACTGTAGCATCTAATGAGCTACATTTCTGCCCTGCAGTTTGTCTCATGGCTCTGTATTAAAACATTTTCACTGGCGTGTCAGCCAACTTCTTTTCAGTGCACTTGTCTTTTAGCATTATTTCTCCAATTGTAATCAATCTTTGTATTATTCTATTAAAATGCGGAGGAACCACTGTGAATTCTAATGTGCAGTAATGACTTTTACCATATGTGCAAAACAGCTTGCAGAAGTGAGTCAACTCCCAATGGCATCGCAGAGGACAACAATGGATGTCTGCATTTTAATCAGTAATTGAGAGATTTAAAGAGCTTTGTGTGTCTCAAAGTTTCTCTGTCATGCTGTCTGTTAATGGTGTTTGATCATTGTTTCATGTTAGCACTATGGGTCACATATCTAGCGCTACACTGATGATGTTAAAATAAGAAAGCATTGGCAATGGCCCAGATGCTAATGACACTAATTAAAGCACCTGTGGCAGACGACACTCTGTCTTACAACCAATGTTTTCACTATGTGTTTTTTATCTTTTGCCTGGCTGACCTTTCTAATACAAGTGCCTTTAATTAAGCGCCAAAAAGTCTCATTAGGATCTGACAGCTTGCTAATCAATAGGTCCTTAAATACAAAGGTTTGAGTCTTTTGCAGGACATGTAGATACTTAGCAGTCACCTTGGGAGGTAATAGGGGCTCACAACAGAGGAAAGACAAGATTTTAGTACTCTCAGGGATGTTTTAAAAAGTTGCAAAAAGTTAAGGTTTCTCTCAACATTTTGGTTAATTATCAAAGGGCATCTAGAGAGTGGGAAAAGCTGTGATCCAAAAAAGGTGTGGAAGATATATCATGTGTTAGAAACATAAGCAGTACAAGGTGGTGTCTGCTACAGGCACCTAATTGGAGCATAGTGGCCCCAGTTAAACGAAAAGTCACAAAGATTTTGAGTTCACTACCTGTTCTGAACTCTTTTGGGGCTGTTACACTGACTACATTTGCATGCACAAAATACTCTGGATTTTTTTCTTATTCTGAAAATGACAAAATTGCTGCTGAGGTGTTTACATGGCTAATGAAAATGAATATGCCATTAATACTCCTGTTTACATGCAGCCATGCTACTCTGATTAATGTGCCCTAATATGTCATTCATCACGTTAAAATATGGAGAAGTGGAGACGCTTGTGCCATTTTGCTTCTTGGTGGCAGACACAGCCTGCCTCTTTCAATCTTTCAACCACGCTCTTAAAAAGTTTGGCGATGCAATATCTACGCACGTCCAAAAACCTGTTGATATCCAAGTTTTTCATGATGTTTACAAGTAAGTGTGCTTCTCCTTCCAACCAGAAATGTGGGCTTTTCACTTGGGCATGCATCTCTACCCCAGCCTTGCAAACTGTTGCCTGACCGTAAACAGGCCAGAAGCCATAACTCAGAATATCCAAGCAGAATATGCTGTTTACGTGACCAATATTAAAATCAGAATATTTTCATATTTGGAGTAATAGTGGAATTTAAGTGTTCATGTAGATGCAATCAATGATGCATTAAAGGGGAACTGTGCTCATTTTCAAAATTCATACATGTTATTCCCATAGTCTCGGACAGTCAAAAAATATTAGTGAACATGATCAACTCTCTCCCAAATGAGTTGTGCTAAAACCAACACATTCTCATTCTGACCTCGTCACATTTCAATGTTTGGTCATGGACCTTTCATGTCCGTTTTGAAAGGTACCCTGGGTGCATTGGATGTTGATGTTCTGGGGCGCCGTGTCCAGTTCTGCTTGTTACATGCATTGTCTTCTTTCAAAATATGCTTCAGTTTTCACAGGAAATTTATCGTTTACGTCTCTTTCAAAATAAACGCGCTACGTCGGTACAGCACAAATTGACATTTTTCTTCCTCCAGCAACCAAAGCACATGGTTGGGTTTAGGAAAAAAGAACAGGCTTTGGCTTTAGAATCTTATGGGACGCAAACACCACTTACAGGATGCAAACACCGCTCCCCTGGGTGGAGGTCGGTGTTTGTCCATCCACCACTCCTGTCACTTGCCCTACTCAGACTTTCGCCGCTCTCTCGTTCATTCTTGTCCCGCCATGTTTCCCTCTGACGCCGCCAAGCGCTGTTAAACTATACCGGCACCTGGCTGTGTATCATGCCAACGTTGAAGGATGGCTTTTTTCCATCACTGTGTGACGCTTGCAAGTCACTGCCCAAGTGCCAGATTTTGACAACTTCGGAGTGAGACCGGGTTGCTAAAACTCAAATTTATGATGTCACGGGGTGTAAGGTCTGAATCTGCTCTATAAACAATGAATAAGGAAATATGTTCTAGATGACAGTGAGAGCATCCAGAGGAATAATCTCAGTATATGGGTAAGTTTTCTGTTTCAGACCTGAGAACACAAGAGTGGAATAAAGCTAATTTGGCTATTAAAGAAATGAAGAAAAACATTCTGTGGGTTCACAAAATCAGGCTCCCATTCACTGTCAAAGGAGCAGCTCCAGACTTTAAACCCTGTGACATCACGTAGTTTTCAAGTTTGATACTTCTCTGGTTTCTGGCTTTGAGAGAATGGAAATAACATATTGGAGTTCTCAAAGTTAGGTGGTGTTCCCCTTTAACCTTAAATGATTAAATATAGTGTTCAAAACTTTTCATTGGTAGCTTATTTATGTGCTGTAGTCAAGACTCTCTTGCCGATTTGCTGTAGTGCCATTTGCTTTATGTCTTGATGATGAATTATGTGCTGACAACAGTGGAGCTCTGAAACAGGCCTGGTCTTTGGCGATTTCCAGGATAAGACTTAGACATGACAACACTTCCTCAGTCAAATCTCATTGTCCAGTCAAAGTACTCTTGACAGAGTGATATTCTCATTGTACATGGAGTGCTTTATATGAACATCCAAAGACGATGCTCTGATCATATAGCATGTAATGCCCTAAGGGCCTGGGTAGTGAGAGGGTGGAGAAGATAGGCAGAGGGGTTGGGGGAGGCTTAAGCTTTCGCAGTGATTGGTAGGGATTGCTACATCCAATGAGACTCTTAAAGCTGCTTTTAAAAAAAATCTGTTTTATCACAATGTCTCCATTTTTGTCATCCTTTTATCCACATAAATCAGACAGCCTGCATTGCCTGGAAATAGCCTTCTATGAGGTAGTTATAGGCTTTACAGTAAATGCCTTTGTGATGTGCTTTTATTGTCTCTCTCTTCCTTTTCATTATCAAAGTTGAGGAATTTAGATTGTCTGCTTCTTGTTTGCCGTGCTGTGTGAAAATGGGCTTTTTTCCCCTAGCAGACATCCATGAAGGAAAGCAATACTTCCCAAAGAGAAGCAAAGTACTGAGCATTAAGGCACAGCTCAAGTTGTAATATAAACCCATCAAGTATTTTACCCCTCACTGATTTCATCTTAAATGTTTAATATCCCACTCACTGCCGTCACACCCCTTTGCCACAATACATAAATGCTCATGTTTGGCTCACTGAAACGCTGTATCGCTGTGGATGTAAGTTTGTGGCCCAAATGGGGACATTTATATATTATTTAGACTTCTGGAGAAGGCTGTTTCACTGCTGGCATGGCACTGCTGAGAGAAGGCCCACCTCCATCAGTAACATGTGCACAAGATGGACAGTTCCCTCCAAGCTGCTGTTATCATTAACTACAGCGTGGACAGAGTCTGAATGCTTAAACAGTGGCAGTCCCAACTTGACGCTCCAGGTTAATTCATTGGCAGACGCTGGGTTTACACTCGTCACTGATGGGCAGTTTAGCTTTAAATACACCACAGCACGCAACCAATTACTTCCAGGTCACTTACCTTGCGTGAGAACTGCTGTGATTGTTGCAAAGAATATCTGTAAGATCCTCCAGCAGCTCTGGTAGTAAACGCTCATTTTGGCACCCGGCGCGGCTCGCTGTTCCAGGCTCGTTCCCAGTGTCCGTGGTTTGGTGTTGTTTCAGCAGAGCGTGGAGCGGATCGTTTCATCCATTCCTGCAGTTCGCACAATTAACATGATCACACCTGTGGGAGTATAGATTGTAGTGTAGTCCGTGCTGCAGGTGACAGCGCATCGAGATCTGATCCTCTGCAGGTTCCCTGAGTTGTGCGTAAAAGTTGTGCGTAACGATCCTGGAGATGTGTCTCCTGAAGACTTTGTGCCCGGTCAGAGGAGTCTTGAGATGAGACTGTGTGATAGAGAATGTTCCGTTTCGATCGATATGACCCCCTCTAAACGAAATATCTCAACTAGTCCTTCAGATTGAGTCGCTCTCCCAGTCTGCCGCCGCTGCTGCCGGGACTCTGCGGTGTTAACGGCTGTTAGCAGATCACTGACTGTCTTGTGCGCAATCCTCAGGGCACTAAACTCATCATCTGTCACTGTTCATCCGCTCAGGAAGCGACGTCCAGTGCGCAGCTGGTAGGATTAACCCTGCGTTGGTTTGACTGCCATGTCAGAAGAAATGATGACACATTTAGTGTCTACTGATTGTTGATCACTGAATCTGATGATGTGGAACTTCACTGTATGTTGACCCAGTGTTAACATACAGTGAAACCTACATGCCATCAGGGAGGATACATGTTCAGATCTGCAGCGGAAATTTGAAGCAGGGTTGTAGTGACTCACCTGTCAGTCTTAAAAGTGTGACGTTGTAAGAACATAGTAAAAGTAAGATCAAAACAAATACAAACTTAAGAATAATGTCATTTTTGAGGTATATATATATACATATAAATATAAATTAATACTCTGGAAGTATATTTTATTTTTGTTTTATTTTGTGACTGTTCTCTTGTGATGGAGGCCATGGTGTAGTGAAACAAATACACTGCATCAGCCATTTGGAAAGACTAACTTAAGTTTGCCTTGAATTTCTATTATTCTCTAACCCAGTGGTTCCCAACCAGGGGTCCCAGGATCCCTAGGGCCCCTTTAGTGAGTTACAGAGAGTCCCCAGTAAAATGGGAAATAGATTATTTTCATGATTTGATTTACTATAGAAGTGAGCCCAGTGTGAGTAAGCATCATAAGAATGACTGTTCTGATTACAGGTTTCACTTCCTCCACAGTTATCTCATCAACTGTAGTTAAAAATTTGTAGACATTCGTCCAAAATCTCATCAGATGGAGGCCCCTGAAGTGAAATCTTATGAAACAGGGTTCAATTTAGGGTCCTTGACATGAGAAAGGTTGAGAACCTCTGCTCTACAGCACAGTTTTATTCAGTTTTGTTGCCTTGTTTGAAGATTATTATTGTTTACCTAAAATCATTAATGATTTTTTTTTACACAGAGAGCCAAGATATTGCAACCTTGGATACATGAACTACAGTAATGACACCAACCAGGGCAAGTCAGGCTAATTAGGACGTGGTTGCATCACACTCACCTCATTATTACTGTTCATTCAAAATTTAGACATTGATAAAGAGGAAAATTCTTCTTACATTACAAATATAACCAAATATGAGCACTTTTACCGTTTTTTTCTTACATATTGCCCATGAAAAATTACACCAGCCTTAGTTCCAGTGATATTTACATTCTAATGGTCTCTGAACGGTTGAGAGCATCAAGTGGATTTTTAGTGCCCTCTTATGGTTAAGAGGAGTTCCTATGTCAGTAAAAGCAAAGGTGAGTGACTGCCTATTGCTTACAGCCCAGTTGCATCAGAAATGTTGGGTTTTCAACTCATTTTGGATCATTTTGTTAACAGAGAGGCTGATAGATAGATTTTATATTCATGCATGTATCCAGATATTTTTTATGTACAGGTGCTGCGTGAAAGTGATGTTAACACTTGAGCAATGCATCGTTTTTGCATGTTTTGGGAACAGGAAGCAGATGTCAGTGGGATGAAATATTGCCGTTCCTCATCCTTCATAAACTGAACACAATATTTTCAACTCAGTGGTTCAACTTGGTGCACATACTGGCGTCTTTCCCTCCAACAAGGTACTTGTTTGCAGACTTGTAGCGGTAAATGTAATGGGGCTTTATTGACTAATAAAGAGGATTAACCAACATATCAACACACAGTGTGACCAAACCTCACAGTATCTGTAGACAGGAGGAAGTTGCCACAAGCTACTGCTGTGAGCTTATTTGAGCTCCTCCCTGGCACTGCAGCACTGTGATAAGCAGCAGCAGCAGCAGCATCTGTGTGTTGGGTTGCTCCAGTACGTTGTGGAGTACTGCCGTAGGATAATTTAGATCCTTTCCTATATACCTGCTCCTCACACACAAATAGGCAGCAACTACAGTGTGTATTAAGAAAAGCTGAGAAGATTTACCACCCAAAAAACTGGTGCTGAAGTTGTAGAGTGCAGATACACCCTCAGTGCTGCATGCACATTCATACTCACAACGCAGAACTGACTGTATGAAGAGGACATGAATGCTTGCCATACATGCATATATATGCAAATATTTTATGAGATTCAGCAGGCCTTAATAGCTGAAAGTCAACAGAACCACATGTCCACATCCCCGCTGTGTAAATTAAATAGTTTTGACTTGAGGAATTGACAGCTGAATGCCTGAGTAATCTCCCAACCGAATCTTCATTAACATAGCAGAGGCATGCTCTTGTGAGGAAACAGCCTTTTTAGTCACCTGATGTAGTGCGTGTGGGGAATCACTTGTCAGAAGCGTCACACATTCACCCATCATTTAACATGACATTAAGCTGTGCAGCAACAACTAAAAAACAGAAAATCCGCTTTTTCTGACCTTCCTCCAGCATTCCTGAATGAGAAGCATCCACAATGGCTTGCAGATGCAGAGACAACATATGGTGAAACCTACCACGAATATGTTATAGACACTTAAGGACAGAGAAACAACACAGGCCTCCGGATATGCAAGTTAGGATGTTGACATAGATGGATGTCACAGCAGAGATGTGCTAGAGTGGGGAGAGTGGCCATAAACCAGTGATAGATGTGAGCGCCACGAGGAAAGGGAATGTGTTTTCAATGTACATCATCCTTCTGTTTGACAGATAGTGCTAGCTTCTGCTGAGGTGCATTTAGCCACACACGATGCTCTAATGTTTCCCATTCTCATTGCAAACTCAGAGAGCGAGTGCACTAAAATTTGCATATCTTTACAATAACATTGTTACCGAGCACTGAAGGTTGAACATACAGAGTCATGAGTAGAGTATTTATGGTCGTGAATATGTGATACTGCATGCTGTTGGGTTCTACTTTGTGATAATACCGTTGTAAAAGTTTGTAATCTTTTAATAAAAAACCCATGAGTTTCTCACTTTCTAATAAGCCATCAGTTCTGCCGTTGCAATGTTGAAGGAACTGTTCAGCATTTTGGGAAATAGATGAGAAGATCGATACCACTCTCACGTTGAAAGTAGTATCAATCTTCTAATCTAACTCTTGGCAAGAAAGCAAATGAGCATATTTCCCCAAATGTTAAACTATTCCTTAAATAATTAGTCAATAAAAGGAGTGTGGTCCAGAGGCTCTGCAGCGCTTTTCCAGAAGGTCAAACCAGAGCCGGCTCTACTTAAATAATATATGCAGTTACTTAGGGCTCCCTGGACTGTAGGGCCCCCTACAAAGTTTTTTTTTTTTTTTAAATGAACACGAGACAATAATGAAATACATATGATTTTTTTTAAGCAAATACTGTATAGAGAGGTGATTGGTTGTCAGGTAGGACAGGTAGAGAGGTGGGGTGAGTGAAAAACTTCTGACTGAGGGCGGAGTGACTGCGCATGCAGGAAAGAGCCAGTGACCAGGAATGTAAAACTGTGACACCTACAAAACGAGCATTCCCAGGACTCTGTGGTAGAAAAAAGAAATCTTAATTTGCAGTTTTTGCAAACAAAATGAATGAACAAGACAAGAATGAAAATCACAAACTGGGATAAGTATCTTCACAAGCTATCCCTCGACAGCCTGTGATTTAAGTTAAATAAATTACATTTGGAGGTTGGTTTAAGAGGACAATTTATAGGGATGGGGGTAATAGACAAATGCTGGCTCAAGCTGTTTCAGTGCCATGTGAAGCGGCAACATGTCACACTCAGGGGGGCCCCGAAACTAAATCCTGCTTAGGTCCCTAACAGTTTAGGGCCAGTCCCGGGTCAACTGTCTTTGTACTTTTCCTCAGTAACTACAAAAGCAAGATAAAAGACAGTAAGTTTGAGAATAAACACCAGTTTTTTTTCCACAGCCTGGCAACCCAAACATTGTTATTAATGGGGTTATTGCAAATCTATACATCAGAATATGGTTTATCAGCCATTATAAAGCCATCAGTTACATTATGAATACTTTATAAAAGGGGCCTTGTTAGAAAGTTCTGCGACTTTGTGACTGAAAGACGTTAGCACCCCTGATAAGAGATTTCTCCCATGGAAGACTAAGTGTTAAAAATCACACCAGTGCACCAGTGTTGGCTTTGTGATGCGGAATGGGTCTGATCTCGAAAATGAAGTTTGAATCTTTCCCACAACCAGCCCGAAAGTTGTGTTCACAGAAAGTTTTACTGTGTTGACAGGTTTTTTGAATTGAGAGTTATTTTGAGTGTACAAGTGGTGACATTTCTCAGTGGATAAATCGACACCTCTGCAAATATGGCTCCATATTCAAATCTGCTGAAGGTGTTTAATTAACTCATGAGAACTTAGGCACGGTGATTTTGAACACTCATTATTTTTTTCCAAATGAAGAGTGCTGTACTAATCTGCAGGCAATGGTCCAGGATAAACAGGACTTTAGCAGAGTCAGTAACACACAAATTGGGCTAACGAAAGTGACAAGAGCTTGGTAGCAACAAAGTGTCTGTAGGGGGAACAGGGGAAGGCCTGTTGTTTGGTAGAGACCTCATGCATTTTGCAGGTGGTGGTGGCTACGACCGAACACAGGAACAAACTGCACTCCAAAATAAAAATGAAATGTGAATAAGTATGAAACCAGCCTCACTACACCCACTCAAGCTTCAGATCAAGCAGTGTCTTCTTAAAACCATGCCAGTACACTACACTACACTACACTACACTACATGCAATTACAGCCCGGGATGCTCCCACCTGCAGCAGGATTTATCTATACCTTCTCACCCACTAAACCTTCAAAGAGTGTGCATTGTTCAAACCGCCATGGATAACAATCTCTCTACTTAGAGTGCTAAAGCACACTTTTTCCATTATATTCTACAGCGGATAAAATGGCAAAAGACAAATCGTTGAGATGCTGAAAGTTTCTTCCTATTAAATAACAGAGAAAATGGTTTCTGTGTCCTTAATAGGAAGAAGACGGCTGCAGGCTTTTTCATATTACACGCTTGTACAGCATCCACTGCACTCCCTCGCTAGCTGCTCTCCAAATATTAATTGCAAGTATGTAAAATTTGTAAGGTACACAGCAGAGTCCTGAGCAAACACAAGCTCATGTGGCTGAAATACACACAGGAGCAGGATCTGACTTTATTCTCCGGGGTCTTAGAGGCACACTGGTTAGCTCTGCAAGAGAGAGTCACACACATGCATTGAGACGGATCTTACAAGTGATTCCAATTATGAACTGTGTGTGTGTTAGATACTGTGAAGTCCTTAGAAGCATCCCAGTCACTAGAAGAAGATTTGGCATTGTGTGTTTATGCAGACCATGGTTATGTTACATTTGCATGTTAATATGTACCGGATATGTTTTATGTTTCAACAATGCTGCAGTTAACATGTGGTTAGGTTTAGGCTCAAAAACCACAAGATTATTTTTGGCTTAAAATACCCAGTTTTGGGGGCACATCCCAGCTGAAAACAGTGTGATGTCTCAGAAGAAAAACATTCATATTTAATGCCACTATCCCGGCTGGAAAACAATGACAGGTCAATAAAAAGTTTCTTAACAGAAGCTCAGGAACACCCATGTTTGGGGAATAAAGAGCCAGTGGAAAAACAGCAGTGGGTTGCTTAAAAACATCCACGTTTGGGGCTAAAAAGCTGCTGAAAATACAGCAGTAACCAGCTACATAACACTGTTTATGTTGGTCTCGAACAGCAGTCTGCAGTGTCATGCCAAGATGACATGCCATCCACCATCCCCTCCACCTCCAGATGGCAAAGTTAGCTCATGTATTATGTTACTTTAGAAATGCTGATATGCTTCGTTTGCATTGTACAAATGTAACAAATTTGTGGTTTGCAGGGATGTATAATGCCAACATTTTCCTCTGGCCACTGGGCTGTTGGAAATACAGAATCATTTCTTGTTGTGATAGCCACACAAACAGAGATGAAAGTCCTGCTGACGCTCTTGATTTGACATACTGATGCTTACAACAGCAAATTTAGCCACAAGTTCACTCTTTTATTTGAATAGCATACCAATATTTGTTTTTCCAAACTCTTGTGCAGAGAAATGCTGTCTGCAGCTTCCTAATCCAGCCCAAACTGGGCCATGAGAGACAGCTCTCCATGTTTGGGTTGAATACCCCCAGGCAGCCGAAGAAGAGTTTGTTCAGCCTAATCTCCACTGTGTGATGTGTGACTTCTTCCCCTGCTGTCGTACTCATGTAATCTGCTGTTTGTGCCGCTTTAAGTCCGGGGAGCAGCGAGGGGTTGAAGCGGGAGACTACATGATGGGAACTGTCATCTCTGTCCCATCGATGGGTGCTGCCAGTATCCTGCTAATCCCCGGAGTAATCCCACCACCACAACAGAGAAATCAGACACACTAAGGCAGGCAGGACAGGGCTCTGCAGACCTCTGCACAGCCAATACTGTAGTGCACACACACACAGACAAGCACACACACACACACACACACACTGTTAACACAGTGACAACAGCCACTTTACTGGAAGACTGGCTCTCACGCTTGATTGACGACTCAATTGATGTTTACATGTCTTGACAAATAACCAAAATGCATGAAGCGACTGAGGATTGTTTGCATTTTGAGTGAAATTGAGTCACTTCTCGGGTAAAAAGAAAAAGCGTCCAATCTGGACTGAGTGTTACTGAGATATGTGATGTATGTCGGTGTTGCAGTGTTTTTTTTCTCTGAACTTATTAAGCAATCCAAGAGGGGATTTCAGTTAAATACTATGTATCTAGTTATAAATGATGTCTTCAATTCAGAGAACAGTCAAAAAGTCATCAAACTTTCTGAGGAAGAGTTTATTCTGTTTCCCCCTGAATCAATAGTTATGTGAAAGCATAGAAACTTGAGGATCATTGAGCCGAAGCAAAATTTCTAAACACAAAAAATCTGTCATCTCCTTGTGTCGTCTCACAGCTGTCTGAAAAAGCAGAAGGCAGATGGAATCTGACTGGGTGAAAACCAGATGTTAGGTTGCTGCGTAAATCTGCTCCTCGCTCTACGATACAAACGTTTCTTCTATCTCATATTTTCTTTATTTCCTAATGAGGAAGCTTTGATGTCTCTGAGAGACTAAATAATTCTCACTGGAGGCTGCCTTCTTGACAATTATCCAAGAAATATGTTAACAATAGTGACATAAAACAATAATAAGATCTCGACATCGAGAAATTTGTTTCCTTGTAGCTAGCGACCAAAGAAGAAAAGAATACATGTAAGGCAATTATCAAACAGTTAGTTTGTCTCCTACCAAGATCATCTGTGAGGCATATAATCCTCATGTTTTAACAATCATCTCATTAATTTCCAGTTTAGTTATCTTAAGGAGGTTGTAGGGGAAATGAGATCAGTGATCCACTATTCAGGCCACAATAAAGCGTAGATATCTCATTGAAAATTCTTTACGATCCGCTCATCTATCCATTTCATCTATCATTTATACATTTTTAGTCATGCTAGCACCATGGCTGTATGTATGGAAATGTCAGACGCTCCATCCACACTTTGGTTTCAACTGAAATATCTCAACAACTACTGGATATATTGGCATAAATTTGGTTCATACATCCATGTATCCCTCAGAATGAATTGTAATCACTCTGGGGATCCCCTGACTTTCCATCTAGCGTCAGAATTAGGTCAAAATTCTAATATGTTTATGTGCATTTTGCATGGATGGCTTAATGAATGGGCCTATTAGGCACGGGCCTAGGGACCCAAAGTGTCAGGTGGCCCCTTGGCCTTCACTTGCAAAAAGTCAAATGTCAAATTAAAACATACTTACTAGGAAGAGACTCAAAATAACCACAAAAGCGCCTTTTACACTGCAAGATTTTTGGCGAATGTTGCATCGTTTTGCAGGCAAGCTGCGAGCGTTTAGACACGCAGAGCCGGATTGGCCCTTCCGCCACGGGAGGGACTGTTGATGACTTGTGGGAGGAGCTGTTGATGACGCCGCAGGTGCGACCCACTGGCGGTGGATAAACAGGAAACAGCTGATAGCATAGGCTGACCAAACGTCCTCTTTTGCCCGGACATGTCCACTTTTCACGTCCCGTCCGGGGCGTCCGGGGGGTTTTTATAAACTGATGATAATGTCCGGTGTGTTTGTAGGTGTGTTAGAGTGCGGCATGGGCCGCATATTTCTGTCCAAACCCGAACCGAGCCCGACATTATTTAATGACCAAAGCACTGAGTTTGTGTCACACAGTTGTTACAGGCTATTTAACAGGCCAGGCATGCTCAGCGGAGAGGGAGACCTCCATGTTTGAGACGGGAGCGGGCGGCGGGAGGTCCGACGCTTATAGCGAGAGGAGAGGGAGAAATAAAACAAAATAAGATAAAATAGGAAAAACCTGTCTCCCTCTTTTATTTTATTTTCAGCGTTTAATCAAGGCGGAGGCGGGCGGCTGGAGGTCCGAGACTTCCAGAGAGGGGAGAGGTAGAAACAAACAGCCAATGTGTCTGTGTGTGTTATGTTCAGGTGTTGTCACATAAATAACAGTGCCCAAGCAATAAACAGGACAGACAGTAGGATTTTATATATTTTTACACTACATTTTCACTGAAAGCTGACCGAATCCGACCCGAGCCTGAATACAATTTATAACTACATTTCTGACCAAACCCGGCCGACCCGTCGGGTACCATCGGGCTCGGATCGCCACACTCTAGTGTGTGTATGTGTCCCCTATTGAGGCCTATCTGAATTTCTGTCTTTGAGAGATAATATTTTGTAGGCTAATATAACTGAATTTTCTATCCATACATATAAATTTTAAATATATTAAAATGATAAGGCATCTTTGAGTAAACTGCGAGTATCATTTAAGTAGGCTATGACGTGGCTTGCCGAGTGTCCTCTTTTTTGGAAATCAAAATATGGTCACCCTATGATAGCAGGAATTAGCGAGGAGCTAGTAGCAAGAGGGAAACTTAAACCTGACAGACACTGTAAAGATGAGCAACTGGGGAGACGAGGAATTGTGCGCCCCCCTTGCCCTCGCAAACGAAGAAGCCATTAACCGACGGTAACGGTGAAGGACCGCCAACTTATGAGAGAACTGCCGAAGGACTGACCAGCCGTGGCTTCCCTCCCACATCACTGTTTACATCACATGCTGAGCTACACGTTTTGTTACTTGCTCACGCCCCCCCATTGTCCCGAAAAAGGCGCATTCCGTATGAACAAAAGTAGGCAGGCGGCATTTTGCTGCACTCCCTGATTTTGTTTTTATACTGCCAATGCTGAAAGAAGACTGATTGGGCTTTCCTGCAAATTTGCACAATTCCTATTTAAAAAGGGCTAAAGAGACACAAAATAACCCTAAAACAGGCAAAACAACTGCAAAGAAACACAGAATGACGACAAAGAGACACAAAGCTACCAAAAAAGACATAAAACGACCTCAAAGAGAAGCAAAATTATTTCAATAATTCCCATTTTCCACCAAATTAGCACGTTAATGTGTTTTTGTTTTTTTGTTTTTTTAAATATGGGAAACCCATAAAAAATAGGTGATGGGCTATTTCCTATTGCCTGTAGACCAGAGCTACACAAAATGAATTCAGCTGTGGACTGCATTCATTTTCCTTTCATTAATCCCCTGTGAAGCATGTGTGTGAGCATGTTTTTCCCTGGTGTGTTGTGTTTGAGGTTATGGACAGGCTGGAAAAACAGGTTAGTAAACAGTAGAAAGCTCCATGGTGGTCAGTGAAAATGTTACAGTGGTTACTCCTTTTTTTGTAAGTCTTACTTGTTCAGTCAGTCTCTTAAACTCGGTTCAAACTAAATTTGGAATGATGTTTGAGTGCTGCTTGGGCAGAGATGGGTAGGATTTTGTAGCGGCCTGTCATTGCAAAAGGGAAAATCAGCGCTTCTACCCGGGTGTTGTATTTCCATTGAAGCTGATTGGAGCTGGAGCTGATAAATATCCGTGACTACTGCAGTCATTTAACCCCGGTGTGAATGCGGATTGTAACCTTTTTCATGACATTAAAAGGCCAGATGATAACGAGTGTTGGGGGGGGGGGGTTGTGCACTGGGAAAGGAACATAAATTACTACAAAGAGACACAAAAACACCAAAAGACACATAACAACCACAAAGGGATGGATAATCACCACAAAGTCTATGTATCTTGCCTCTATGTAGGAGAGATGGTGGGGCCCTTTGCATAACAGTGCCCAGGAGCATACTGTCTCATAATCCACCTGTGAAACTTTGATTCATGGCCCTGTGTTTAGTGCTAAATAGCTAAGGTTAGTATGCTAACATGCTAAACTAAGATGTTAAATCAAGTAGACTTAATACCTGCTAAACATCAGCATGTTTGCATTGTCATTGTGAGCATGTTAGCATGCTGGCCTTAGCATTTAGCTCTGCTGTGCCAGAAGTACAGGCTCACATTGACAGTGGTATAGCTGTAGACTTCTAATCTTGTTATACAGATGCCCTGAAAGAAGTTTCTCATCTTGGGGTTGTAAAGGAATATCTCTACGTATTACCTCCTCATTTCCTCTGTATTTTCTCTTTTGTTGAAACTGTGTAGAGGTTAAGTGGTAAAATGGATAATAGAGAACTGTTTTATGGCAGCACCACTGGCTCCATGACAGCTCTAGTGGATTAAATCTCTACTACAATACAATTTGGGTGACAGCTCTGGAGGTCAGACAAGGAGACTAGACAGACTCTTATTTCAGTTGCTGGCAAGCTGAGAGGCCTTGACCCAAATTTAATATGTTTGCCAAAAGGACATGTACATACTCAGTATGAGGAGGTTGTTTGCTGCGCACCTTAACAGTGAAAGAGAACCAAGAATAGATGATAAAGTGATGTCGAGCCTTGTCTGTAATCGGACAACTGAACTAAAGGGCAAAGATGACAGGTTATTTAAGTGCAAGGACAGTTAAGTACAATGCAGGCAGGCAGCACAGATATCAATCCACTTTGAGAGTGGTCCATAAATGCTACCCAAAGGACCTATGAGGCTGATGAGGTTGATGGAAGGGTCAGAGAGAGTGAATTGCAACACCCCATTGGTTGAACATTAAGGTCATGAGGTGGACCTTGGTAGAATCAGATTGTCAAGGATGAGAGGTGCCGGTGGCGACGTTCAATAAAACATGAGAGCAATCTTCTCACCAGGAGTAAAAGTGCTCTGCAGTTCAACTCCAGGCAGCCCAAACAGATTTCCCCTGTGAGCCAAAAGCACCGCAGCTGCTCATTCACCACAGCCAACAATCCAAGCTGCCATCAAATCGACAGTCGTTCCCAGAAATAGTGCTGAAAATTGGTCAAACTATCACACAGTATCTGACCTCTGACAAAGCTTATCTTGCACAAGAAAACGTATGGAGCTGAAATGATAGTGTCTGTCTGCTCCAGCTCCTCTTTCTGCCTCATTAGTTGCTGATATTGGATAGGTTATCTCAGCTTACAGCACATTTTAAGGTTGTAGCCAGCTCACCTTATCCTGAAAACGCTGCAGCGGAAAGGTTACATTTTTGTAAGAATATCACACCTGAAACTCCTTTTAAATATGATGATTAGATTTGTGCCCGCTGCTTCCCCTATATGTCTCCTGTGTAGCAATGAAGGTGTGTCAGTGATGGCTACATCCTGATTTGTTCCATAGCTGAAGGCTGCTTGCTACAGGGCATGAAATGAGGAGACAGATGATAAGCTTCTCCCTCACGCTCTGGGGAGTACAGTCAGCCATGATGGAGTGAATCATGACGGGCAGGAATCTCAGTCACATATGTATGTATACACCAACACTGGACATTGCATTGACAAACACAATATGGATGGGTCTCTGTTCGGATATGGCCACTGGATTCTTGGAGACCTGGATACATGGAAGTCTGATTATGTTTCAAGACTATGTACATTTGAATGCAGTTTGCTTTCTGTTGTTATTTGCTGGGCTTTAGTCATTGATTTAAGGAACAGCATGTAAGATTTAGAGGGATTTAGTGGCATCGAGTGGTGTGTATGCAGATTGCAACCAGCTGAATTCCTTCAGTGTTCATTGTCCAGGAGGTTTTTACCAGGAGCCGAATCATCCGTAGAGGTCTCCTCCTCTCCAACACAACAAATGGATAAATAAACCGGGAAACACAGCATAAGCAGTTTCATGTTACAGATCAGTGTTTCTCTGATGCTATTCAGCTTATCAGAAACGAGCCATTAGCCCAGCACTTGATCACCTATTTTCTCTCATAACTGAATATCAAGACATTCAGGGGGTTTTCCAAGGAGCTAAGTTATCCACAGAGGTCTTCTTCTCTCTTAAACAAACAGATTCAAACCAGTAAAAAAACTGAATAAAGCAGTTTCACATCAAAAAGTCAGTGTTTTTCTGACACTCTCGCTGTGGAGCAGCTGCTAAGATAGAAATGCCTCATTCTAAGGTAACAAAAACACAACAATTCTTATGCCCAGGTGATTATACACTAAAGAAAGCATACTTATTATATTATTTTCCATTTCTGCCAATATATCCCCCTAAATCCTACACACTGAACCTTTAATGCTGAAAAATATTTTTAAAAGTGCATGTGTTTCAGTTCTGAGTAAATTCTTGCACCTGAACAGAAACAGCAGCCTAAGTAGTAAAGCAGACTGTAAACATCAAACTTCCAAGTCTTCCCCTTCAGCATTCTTTAAGACTCTGCAGGACCAGAGGGGCTCCACATCTTAAGCCCAATTTCCCTTTCACTGATAGAGTGCCAAGTTCCAGGAATTACCTGGCAAACTGTGATCAGGTCCAGAGGATTAACCCGAATATTCTCTTCCAAAAGTCAGACGTTTTTTTATTCATCTCCAGAGGGTGGTTTAGGAAAAGGCCAATGAGTTGATGTCAGAGCTCAACTTTAATTTATGTATATTTCTTTTCGTGCAAGCTCACAACAGCATGACATGCAGGCTGAGCAGTTAGCCAGCCATGTTATTAGATTTTTTTTTTTTCTTGCTGGGGAGGACACATGAGGAGTTTTGGGGCAGGCAACATGTCAATCTAACAGCAGGTGAATGGACAGATATGACACTGTATGTAATCATGTTATGTCATAGAAATAATCAGGTGAAATGTGTGAAAGTCAAAATATTCAATTAGGAGGCGGTGCAGCGGTGCGGTTGTGCTGCCATCTAGTGCTCCAAGGCTGCACCTTGCTGCTTGTTGAGCTTGCAGTGGGATGTAAAATGAATTCATTTTCCTTTCATTTATCTCCTGTGAAGCGTGTGTGTGCACGTGTGTGTGTGTGTGTGTGTGTGTGTATGTGTGTGTGTGACACTGGGGATTTCGTCTTAGCACAGACTTTTATTCAGAGCATCTCACAGTGCCAGGAGTGCACACGTCTCTAGTGAGGGTAATCCCAGAGGGAATCAAAGCCATAGTCCCGGCAGTGTTACTGCCATGTTGTATCCATTTAACTTCACACTGCGTATCTGTATCCACAATTTTGTGACTGTGTTGAGTTTGACGTTGATGGTTTGCAGTTCACCCATATTCCAAATAAATAAATAAAATAAAATGAAGAATTCTGACATACCTCTAGTGGTACTCAGCCATGTGGAGAGTTTTTGGTTTTATTTGCATAGTTGTTGAGATATTAGTTCCTGAGATTTTTCACCACATCCCCAATACACTTAAATTACATTTTAAAAAATTAAATTTTGAACCACTTTCTAGTAAAGAAATACTCCTATTTAATCTGTAATCCACAGTGTGCTATGTGGAGTATCAGTAAGGACATTTTTCTGGTTAGAAAAGTGACTGGTGACTGGTGTCATTTTTCCATGGTTTTACTGTGAGAAATTCTTGCTTTGCCTCCATTGTATTGGGGTTTGTGAAAGAGATCTCAGAAATGTCAAAACTGAGGCAAAACACTGTCTGAATGGCTGCATACCACTAGTCATAACCAAGGTTATTATACTTAACTAAAACAAAGCTAAAAAGTAAGACTAGGTTTGAAAAAAATTTAGTTAATGAAATGAAAATAAAAATAAAAATAGACTTCTAACCATGGATGAATCACTGAATGGGCCTACAGGGTCAGGGGCCCAAACTGTCACGGGCCCTGGCCTTCACCTGCAAAATGTCACTCAAATTAACACGAACAGAGCAGGAAGAGACCCAAAATGACCACAAGGACACATAAAAAAAACACAAAGAGATGCAAAGAGACAGAGATGCACAATGATTGCAAAACAACAACGAAAAAAGAGGCAAAACCATCACAAAGTCTGTGTGTCCTGCTTATATGTAGAAGAAGTGGTGGGGTCTTTTGCATATCTGTGCCTGGGGGGGGCCACTGTCTCAGTCCCATGACTGAAACAATATTGTGTACTGAACAAAACGAACAAAAATCAAATCAAATAAAATAAAATAGAATAAAATAGAATAAAATAAAATAATACAGGAAATGTCTTTAGTTTTAGGCTTTCTCAATTTGGTCAAATTTGCTAACTTAACAAGCCTGGGGAGGCATTGGTACATCTGTTTATTGAGACTGGGATGTCTACTGTGAGTCAACTACCTTCACCAAGTGTTTTGTTTGTATTGTAATACATTTTCTAAACTTCTTATATCTTGCCCATAACAAATACCCCCGTATTATAATTTACAATAATAATAATAATAAAACAAAAAAATAATACCTAAACAACATTAAATAAACAAATAAAGATAGCAAAGCCACTCTGGAAAGTAACTGAAACTAAACTAAATTGAGAAACAAAAATTAAAAATGAAATGAAAATTAAAAAAACAAACAAAAAAAAAAAACAATAAAAAATACAAAACAAAAATAACTCTGGTCATAACTAAGAGAACACTGTGTTTTTCTATTGAAAGTGAACCAACCCTCTGAGGAAATACATTAGGCACTGATTAGTGTGTTCGCCCACAAACATACAATTATCTCACTAACCAATCTCTTAATCCATGCTTATATGTAGTTTATAAGCATTGTCTCAAAAGTTTAGACATTTGTTACAGTGTGTATTCTTAAGTGTTTGACATCCTCATGACTTTAATTTCTTTAACAAGCTGACAAACAGAACTAGAAACTAGCTTTGGGTCATTAGCAGTTAAGGTTTTACAGTAAAAGCAGAAGTAGCACATTAGTCCTTCATTGGACCTACAGTAGCAAGTCCTTTTGTCACTTCAGGTGATACAGCCGGATACAGATGTCACCTCGAGTTTTGTTATTGCTCTGCTGTCCTCCACAGGCTGCTGTTGTACTCTGCCTCTGCCCGTGTGATTGACTGTGTATGCAGCAGGATGAGCCACACCAGGACAGAGCCACTTATCACTCCGGGAGCAATGGACGACCCAGGAACAGAGATGCAGCCTGGACCGCACACTGTGTCATCTGTCAGCCGGCCGCGTAGGTGAACCGGAGGATGAGAGGAGATGAGCAGAACTGAGATTTAGAGCCCGGCCTCCCTCACATTATCTCCCCTCACACCATTGCTCATGTTGTGAAACTTCCTGGAGCTAAGAGCCCCTGGAACGGATTTTACAACTGGGGGAATAAAGGGACAGCTGAAGGATGAGAGCAGGCATGCAACACTGTTGTGGCTGTATTTCTAATGAGAATTAGACTCCAAATCACTGTATTCATCAAGTACAATGAGAGTCAGGGAATTTGTCTTGTCAGCACTGATGCAAGGACATATCGACAACTCTGCACCAGTGCCAGCCAGACAAATCTTCCTAAATTTATTCTCTTTCAAGGGGAGGAGGTTACAGTTTGATTTCAAAACTTCTACTTTACACTTGCCTTTGACCACTTCAGACAGTTTTTACTGCAGATGGTTATTACGGCTGTGGTTGAGCCAATGGATAATACAAGAGGATTAATTGATGAATGCACTGCACAATAAACAGCTCCTTAATCCCACAACTGCGTCAGAATAAATTTACACATGATAACTGACCCAGCCAAAGCCCATCATACATTCAAAAAGCTCTTTCCATAATTATCTGCATGTGAAGTTCAGTGAGCTGTTCAATCTGCCCTGTGTGAGGTAGCAAGCCATGCAGGCAGACACAGCTCTCCATCCAGGAAGAGCAGAGGGAGGGATGGTGCATTCAGTGGAGCTGACAGGTACCTACCTCTGATTCAATGTGATTTATTTCCACACAGAGCTCAGACGTGGCCGATGCATCGGCAGTTCAATTTGGTTTGGATAGAAGAAGAGTTGCCTGATTGATAGAGTGGGGGCCAGCCATGTTCTCTACGCTTGGCTCCCCCTCCATCAGGGCCCCTGCTACAGCCGATTAATCCTCCGCACACAGAGCAGAGGCTCTGGCAGGGATTTTGTGTGTGTGTGTTTGGGTAAGCCTCAATCTCTGACCTAAGACTGCCTCCTCCTGGAAGCAAGCTGTCGTCTGGTACATGTTGGCACTGGTGCATTTCCATGATATAAAGCCAAGGAAATGATCTGGAGTCCTTCATTACCTGCCGTGACATGGACCTGCAGAAATGATGATTAATCAAATATCTCAGTGTCACCACTAGATGGCAATATCAGCTAAAATAAATTTGGTTGTTTTTCAAATTACAGCAAAACAGATTAGTTAAATCATGCTCTGTCCCTATGAATACACTGATCTCTGTATGTAAACCCTGGATGAAAACATTCAAAGGAAAGCTCTTTACTCTTAAGTCTCTGTTTCAGACATACTCCCACAGCCTTGTCAGATAACAATAACACCTAACGCCATGTTCCAAATGTGCTCACATGATATGATTAGGGAGATGTCAGGCTATTTGGGACGTCAGGTAAAATAGAACAAATAAGGTTTTACATTTGGGGCTCTTTAAATATTAGCAGCCAGTCACCAAACATGTTGTTGCATTGCTACTACAAATGTGCTGTAAATGACAGTCATTTTTATTGGTGTGAGATAACTAGGATGGGCAAACCAATGACTACAAAAAGTCCCTGTAATCGCTGCAACTTGCCAGGTGAGTTATGTGGTATGCTGATTTTATCTTTTTAGTGATAAGAGTGCTGCAGCAAAAACAATGAGGGCATAACAACAAAGGCAGGATGTTTCATTAACTGTTCGATGAATCATCACATTTTTTGTTACAGTGCACATAAGTTTTCATGGTTCAGGGTTTTGAGTGAGTACTTAATGCATTCAGGTAAAATGGGACATTTTTCTAAAGTGAAAATTCCAGGTGCCCTAAAATCTTATGCTACTGTGTCATATTAGTTATTTTTATTTATTTTTTTTTGGTCACTTAAAAAATATTAAATATGCAGTGAGTCTATGTCAGCCACAGTAATCCAGAGTCAGCCATCACTGTTACACACACACACGTCCATTGTAGACAATGGCACTGAGGAAACAGGTAGCAAAAGAACAGGGAAAGCATGGCAGAAAAGTTGCAGTATCTTTCCTAATGAATAGTTATGTTACATTAATGATTTAATTCAAAAATGTCAGAGCTGATAAATACATTTAACCATTTAAAAAAGTAAACAAACTGTCACATTTTACCTCAACATGTCGTCTGAGTGAGGCAGGAGTTCTTTATGTCTTTTCACGTCCAAAGTTTCCAAAGTATTTTACTTGGCAACATATTTTCTTAATAGAAATAAAGAAGAGATACATGACAAGCTATAAAGTAACACTTAAGATCTCATGTTGCAGATCTCTCTATGGGCGACACAGCCGGCCACCTTGGGCGCCACCCTGAATGGAGGGCACAGAAATAGCCAAATATAAAGGCCCTGACACACCAAGCCGATGGTCGGCTGATGGTCAAAGTTGGGCAATTGGTGAGCTTCTGCTGCCCTCGTTGGTGCAGTGTTGGCCGTTGTCCCTTGTTGCCCCCAGCTTTTTTTGACTGCCATTGAGCTCCTTAGCAGTAATGTCTCATAATGTTTTGAGTTATTGCTCATTGGCGCTCAGTAAAAATGCTCTGTTCTTTCAACATTTGATTGTATTTTCAACATTCTAACTGGCTAAGTAGCATCAAGATGGTTTTCTGGTTTCCCTTTTTGAATAAGGATTATAGACACCTGCCATCTGCTGGTGTAGAGAGTTATTCCCTCTCCCGCAGGTGCAGAACGTACGAGCTGGTTGACCATAGGCTGAAGTCTCTGTGGTGTGTTCATGTACAACTTTTTTGGTGGAGACACAGCGATGTCATGCCATGCAGCAGATGAACTTGGTCACTACTAGTTCTCTGAAGCCAGTTTGGTGTGCCTGGGCCATAAGGGAAAAATGATCCAGACATCAAATGCTAATGAACGGTCTGTAGTGGGGGTAGCACCTCTAGTCCATCTAGTTTATCAGGGAATGATCACAACATGCTAGAGCATTTACTGATATGGTGGAGTGAAGTATATTTGGAGAGCGTTAAAGTAAAAGAAAATGAAAAGGCAAAAGCTATCTTAGGTGTGGTTCAAAAAAACAGGGAAGAATATGATGAAATCTGCAATCTTACTGTTTGGTGCTCATTATTATTTGTCAGCAAAGTTGTTTATTTGTATTGATTTCTCATTAGCTCTTGTTGTTCCCAAATTACGTGACTTCACCCAAACAGGTTATTATTCAAAAATTAAGAAAATAAAGATTTAATAGTGGATGCTCCATTTACTCATACAGTTGCATTATCTGCCTAAGTTCTTCTTCCAACAATACTACTCCACAGTCAAATGAAGAGGAGCAAAGAGCAGCTGACTCGCTGCTTTATCAGTCACAACAGCACAGCCAGCCAGCTCCCTGTAGTTCACTTCAATCCCACTCTCCTGGTGTTTTCTCTCAGTGCTCACCCCGTGCCTGGCCGTGTTAGATGAGACTTGGATGAGGGCCCCTCGCATCTTCAAGGCTCGGTGCGGTCAAAGTGCTGCCTGACGTCCCACTGACCCAGCCCACCTCTGAGTATCTGTCCAAGGCCTCCCTTTTCTCCTGAACCCCCCCCCCCCCCCCCCCCACCTCACAGGCTTTTTATCCCTTTATCCATGAGATCAGAATTCCAGATCAGGATTAGGGTCAGTGTCTGGATCAGTTGTATCAGATATCTATTGAAGCATATCTCTCCATCTCTCTTTCTCCTCTCTGGCTTTGCTGGTCCACCAAAAAGACGTTTTATCTTGTGTTCTCCCTCTCCTCTATCCTGGAGATGAGTGACACATCAGAGATAGCCTTCAACTAATCCTATCCTTTATGCTCCGTGAAAGTAAGTTGCGAGCCTGCAGCCCTTTCGCACTTTATTTGTTGTCGTTTGAAATCATACTTAATGTCATGCTCGACGTCGGATGAGGAGCTCTATGCCTTTTTAAATTTCACTCAGCCAGTGATGTGACTCTCAGGAACAGAAGAAACTTAAACATCAAAGTGAGACAAGAATTCTTGCAGTCAAACTGTTGGTTATTGTTGGAGTTGCTCCAGGAAATGGTTTGATGAATACATTGGCAGCGTGCCTTTCAAGCCGGCATTGTTTTTTGGTTGGTGAGTTTTCAAAGCTTCCCACACTGCTGTCATTATACAACACTGGACTCCAGACAGCGGGGTATGATGTATGCAAGGCCATGATGGATAAAATTAAACTTTCGTCTATCCTTTTTCTGTAGCATCCATAAGAACCCCTGTACTGGTGGTAACGATACTCAGCTGAAGATCAGACATTTTTCTTTTTAGCTAGGCTGAATTTGTCTGCTTTGCCATCATCTGAGCTGGAATTGTGGTCACTCACATTGTCCACTCATCAGCTGTGTTGCAAACTTGTCCAGCAGGTGGTGCTGGAGAGCTGGCAGTCCCAAAGACAGGTGCTCAAATGAAGTTCCAATTTACTTGGTGTGTGTGTATGTGCATGTGTGTGTGTGGGAGAGGGAACTATCCCCAGAGCCCTACCTGACCTCCCATTCCCCTCTGCTGCGCACACCTTGTCAGCAGGCTGGGCCTTATCGCTCTCTGACTGAACTGAGCCATTGAGCGCACACTTGACCTTGTCATTATCTTGTACCTGGCTTTGTTTCCACTCTCCTTTCTCCCTTTTGTGTGTTTTCTGACTTTCCCTTTCCACTCTATTTGAACAAAGATAAGAACAGAGTCTATTTACACCCCCCACCCCTCACCTCCCCTCACACACACACACACACACACACACACACACACACACACCCTCTCTTCTCTCTCCTTTGTTTATGAAAGAAGCCTTGTGTTTATTACAAAGAGAGGCCCTGACCATGACCTTCCATGGCGGTTTGAGGTGTAGTCAACACCACTAAGTTCTCTTCCTCTCATTTGCAATATAGAGGAAGGATCATAATTTTTATCCTGAGTACAAAGCATATTAAATGTAGTATACGGATGCTCTTCCTGTTAAACATTATAAAGACTCCATACAATGAACTAACTTGTACGCTAAAGAAAGGCAGGAAGAGGAGGAACACTTAGGCTTTTAATCTCACAAATAATGTGCAGCATGGAGCCCAAATAAAGAGAGAAAGGTTATTTGAAAAGCATCTTTCTGCAGATGTGAGTGGTCGGGTAGATATTCACAGGTATAACTGTAAATATTCCGCAAAATACTTTAATTAAAGAAGTACTTTTGGGGAAATAGAGTCATTCACTTTCTTGCCAAAAGTTAGATGAGGATATTGATTCTAGTCTCATTTATCTGTCCATCTAATATGAAGCTACAGCCAGGAGACTGCTAGTATAGTTTATCATAAAGACAGGGGGAAGCTACAGCCAAGAAACTGTCTTGCACATAACCCCTGTGAAGTCACAAACTGTTGTTTTTACACATTGTTTGTTTTTTTTTAAACAAGATATGGGCTAAAGTCTTAATTAGTGAGCTTTGCGTTAGCTAACCCCTAGCTAGCCTGGCCTGGACACTGAACTGTCTGCCACGGTCATTTGACTAGTACAAAGAAAATGGCAATTTTTATTAGTTGTTATGGTGACACTAGCCGAGTACTTGGACAAAACAAGTATCTGGTACAGGTAAGGTAAGTATCAACGAGCAAAATGCAACAATACTGATGATGAAAATCCTTATTTGGCTGTAGCTGTGTTTAAGTTCTCACTCTTGTAAGCAAAACTGATCTGAAACTCAATCCTGACATTGTTCTGTATGTAGTTTTCTAATAAATAATAAACATAGCAACTTCCAATAAATTTCAGGCTTAAAATATCAACTTCTGGTTTGGTCCCACCCATTACCTGTTTAAGCCACACCCACTTCTGGTTTAAACCCCACCCATTCCAAATACATTCATGGATATAGATAATTTAGCTGGTTGAACAGATACAGGTACAGATACAGATACAGATAATGGTGTACTTGCTCATCCCTAGGTGATAACACACATCAATGGGGCTGTAAAGTGTGTCACACTCACTAGTTTAAGAACTCCATTTTCGCTTATTTTTACATGCATTTTTGTCATTAAAGAGAAAAATACAACCACAAATCTTCGTTTCATTCTTTCACTGAACTGAGACTAACGTTAGCTTAATTACCTTATTAACTCCTACTGAAACTGCTTTCAAATTAAGGCCATGTTTACATGAAAACGATCCGCTGAAAACGGAATCGTTTCTCATTTTCATTTTGAAAGAAGTTTCCCATTCAGACGACAATGTTTTGATAACTATCACCGTGTACACGGATCTGTAAAAATGACCAAAAATGCTGTAGTATACATGCCAGGCCAGTAGTTGACGGTGTGACTTTGTAATCAACATGCGCCTGCACACATGCACAAAAGTCTGCATATTGCAGGTTTACATGACAACGGAGACGATGTCGTTTCCAAAAAATTGCACTCTGGAACCTGTTTTCAAAGTGCTGCGTTTTCAGGCACCCAAAACGCTGCTGTCGTGTAAACGGTCGGCCAAAACGCGACTAAAGTTTACCGTTTTCGGTTGAAATCATTGTCGTATAAACGGGACTTAAGACAGAAACAAAATCAAACTCGCCAAAACCATCGTAGCCAGTCTTGTTTGTCATCTGGGAAGATAGTCCACTGTTCCAACAATCACCAGCTCTAGTTTGGTTAAAATAAACCCCTAATTCATCTTAGATATAAAAATATGTTGATCTATGCTATCTATCCCCACAGTCTCTGTCTCTCAACTGTCTGCTGAGCATCTGCTAGCTGAGCAGCTCACTCGTTTTCATCTGTGGCAGCTACAGTAATGCTGCATCATGTTGTCACAAACATGCAATTAATGCCAATGAAAGAAAGGGAAATGGTAATATTAAAAGTAATGAACTTCCTATTTGAAAACGTACTAGGCTACTCAACTGCTCATTTGGTCATTACTGTGAAACCTCAGCTCAGTTAGTTAACGACGGTCATTTTGTCATTTGGAAGTTTATATTGAATTCAGCCTGCTACAACAGTTGCAATGCCAACGGTACACATAAAACTGGCTGCCACTCTGACAGTCCTGCTATGCTGATTTGAATGGAAGTGTCTATGTATCTATGGAACAAACAAATGTGAGAGCTAATAAGTGTTTTTCCCAACATGTCAAACTATTCCTTTAACTGATAATAGTATAGTATTAGGAGGAATAGCAGGAATGCTCTGTGATGATTTAAGAAATTAACCTGAACTGAGAGCTGCTCAGTGAGTATGAAATACAGAATAGTAGGTCATAGTTCATACACATGGCTTTAGTGTATGCATTTGTAGCCTAACATGTGTCAGTGTATGTACATGTGTATATTAAATACGTTTTGTCCTGGTAGCCTTAACTTCCAGTGTGCCTAGAGGGAAATGTAACTTACTTTTAATTACAGCAAATGTAAAAATAGCATATCTGGATGTTAAAGGCTCTGTATGTAAGAATGTGGCCAAAACGATTACTGCGCTCAAATTCAAAATACTGTCGTAAATCGTGTCCGCCCCCCCTCCCCTACAGATTCGAGGTTGCTGGACAGCGGCACGCTGGAGACTGATTTGTTTGCCCACAGGTGGCTGCCGTGGCAGGGCCGTGTCGCCGCGTCCTTGATCTTCGGTATTCCAGCAGACCATTCGAGCAAGTCCGGCTTCTCTGCTGCTAACGCTGCTGCCGGGATACAGCTGAGGAGGAACCGGCTGCTAATGCTATGTACTGGGACACTGCTAATGCTGCTTGCCTTGCTGCTGTAGCTCAGTCGTAACTGTAACTGATGCTGAGACTCTACTGACTGCGTGACTGGTAGACGGTGGTGGGTGGCGCAACAGGCCAAAACACAAATTCAAAACATAAACATGATTTGCAGACTGTAAAAATGTTTTTTAAATGCGAATATTCTGGCTGTACTATTGTTGTCAGTGAGATCAGTATGTTATATGAACATTATTCCTTAGTCTCTGTGACATATTAGGAGGATTTTATTAAGACTATTTGCTTTAGATTTCTTACATATAGCTCCTTTAATGCAACAAGGAATTGATGCACTGAATCCCACAGTTTTGAGGTAAAGTGAACAATTTCCATTGTGCTCTAGTTTGATATACCGAGCAGCAGACATTGCTCAGATTTCTGTCCTGTTAACATTTTTGACAGTATTTTTCTGACATGAAATGAATGAAGGGAAACTGTGACAGTGTTTAGGAGCTCATTCTCGCTGTAACCGAGGGATGCAGTTGAGTTTCAAAGTTGCTTTTGGAATTACAATACGCATATGCTTCCCATAAAGCAAGCCTCAATATATCTGTCCATCAAAAGGTTCACTGACAGCATGAGGGGAGATGTTGCTCGCCTTTGATTCTAATGCTAAGAGCATAATTTATGTAAGATGTTTGAATGGCTTTTTGAGTAAGAATAGATTAAAGGAAGTTTCATGCTTGAGGAGCCAAAAAAGTGCCTGCAAAGCACTGTTTTTAAAACTCCTGGGGCTGCAAGAGGGTTGATGAACAGGGCGGGTGCAAATGGTGATTAGCTCACGCCATTTATTGCGCTAACAAAACAGTGTGCCAATCACGGCCATCCCTTGAGTTTTCCTCTCTTTTCTGCAAATATGAAAGACCTTGTCCCGACAGTGACTTCAAAGGTGGCAGCGGCAGGCCCCATACCAGGCCATGGCGTCTCCCTGAGCCCTTCCCCTCCACACATCAAACCCCAGCTGACAAAAGCAGCTCTAGGTGGCATAATGAGATGCATCACTGCTTTCAACTATGTGTGAAGTGTGACATTCCCTATCTTCTTGTGTCTTGTGTTGACACTGCGGCCTGCGTGTGAGGAGTTGACCGGACAGTCCAGACGGCCCCCGCTCCTTGGACGCTAGCCACTAAGGGCAGCATCAAAGCCCTGCTAGTTCCTTAGGTCAGCAGTCAGGGCCGTGTACACACACGCACACACAACTGACTCAAAGGAAGAGGAGAGTTTCGGTGCAGCCCTCCCCCTCGTAGCTTCCTCAAAGTTGTTTCTTGTGTGTCCAGAGGAAGGCCTGCAGACCAAAACATTATCTGATAACTCAATTTTTATGAATCCTTGTGGGGAGGCTGTGCGGTTTAACTGTTAAGCTGTTTCAAGGTTTATGTTTCACACCAGGCTATTCTTATTGTTTGTACGTGTACCTACCAATGCACTGACGGGAATAAAGAAGGAAATAGTATTAAGGCCAAAAGTCCATGTAAGGAGCCAGGGTTAAACAACACAGGACTTTCCCCCAGGACACCTGTGTTCAAAACTGTGTGAAACCAGTGAACTTTAAGTATATTAAGGAATGTTGTTACTATGTCTCTCTTCCTAAACCTAACCTACATAACTTTACTTGCCTAAACCTACGTTAAGTACCTAACTTTATGTATGACACAGGACAATCCCCAAGGAGATTGGTGTTTGAAACCGTGTAAAACTAAGTGAACTTTAAGTTATTTTAAGGTATGTCATCCCATTGTCCTAACCTGACACCCAACCATGTTTTTTTTTTCGAAACCAAACCTACGTAACTTTACCCGCCTAAACCTGTATTCACGTTAAGTACGCAACTTTATTATAAGTACGCAACATCATTCGTGGGGCGCTAATTCGTTAGATATCACATGAACTTTTGTATGTGCATTTTCAGAAGATATCATACGAACCACGTTACTCACGCACATGTGCAGCCTATCAGATAGGAGATACTGGAAGGCATGCTTCTGCCTTGTGACTGACTGGTATTTTTGGAGGTGATGAAGGCCATTATCAGTGGATTAAGAGAAACTAAAATGGTGGGGGCTCACAGTGTTGGAACATACTGCCCTAATTCCCCCTCGCCTGTATCCCATGTATTACTCTTGTCCACTGGCCAGCAGATAAGATCCCTTGGAGAGACAGAAGCTATGCAACCACGCGCTGCACCTCTCATATGACCATAATGCTGGAGCCAAAAGTAAAAACAAGTTCAGTAAGCTGCGTAAAGCTGATCTATGCTCCAATCCACAGATAGCTTTTCAGTAAAATGGAGGAAACCTGGGCTCAGAATCCTCCAGAGGCACATAAAGTAGCATTCAACATGTCACAACACAGCCAAAAAAACAAAGACTGGTTTCTGCACCCTGGAAGCACACACACAACAGCTGCATTCATATTCAGCCACCATTCATCCCGATTCATGGCATAATACAATTGGACAGGTGGATTGATAATCTAATATGGCTTAGTTTTTTTTTTATCCTATTCCTCTCACTTTTCAAATAGTTTACTTGGAGCCCGAGGGTGTGAGCCATCCTGTTTTCTATGGCCGCCGAATTACCTCAGAGCATGCAGTGCCTAGCTCGCTGCCAGAGAGGGAGGCGAGTATTGTTTTCATGACAGAGATCAATGGGTGGGTGAATGTGCTTTAATTCTGCAGGAGCTCCTCTCCCAGGCTAATAAATGCAAGCCTCCCTGCTGACTGGGCTGTCGTGCTGAGCCCAGCGGGGGTCAGCCTTTTTGTGTTCCTGTGCCCAAATTATGGAACCATCAATACGCTCCCTGGAACCAGTCAATAGAAGCCCGCTTTGTGGCCGAGGGGAGACCAACTTCAAGGCTGATCAAAAAAAAAAAAAAAAAAAAAAGGGAAAGAAAAAAACCCTAAGCTCTGACACATTTACCAAATAAGATCAGGATCAGAATGTACAGATATATTATACGTTCAAAACATTCAGATTCACATTCAGAGCCGCTTGTATTACTTGTGCAACACATACTGGGTGTGTCTCACCAAAGGGATGCATCCAGCCAAACCTGTTTTCGGTGACACTTTGTTAATAATTATTTACATGTTGCAAATTCTTTTGCAGTGTAAGGCGGGTGGTTCAGTGTCAGTGCACTATAATGGTGCTTTGAACATGAAGCTGCAGCCACTTGAGAATCATTTTAGTTGTTTCGTGTAAGTCTGTGAGGGGATAACATGAAGGTAAAGCCAGTGGCTCACATTATCAATTTATGCTGGACTAAATTCTTTAAATTTCGTGAACACAATTACTGAAATCCATTTTCGAACATTGGTTTGCTTTTGAGGATCCCTGAAATGCCACTTTTCCACAAAATACTACATTTCTGTTGCCTGAACCAGGGGTTGTGACACACTTTCTTTTGACAACGCACAGGCGATGAAAACTGTTGTCATGCATGAGTGTGTTTCCATACTGCCTCACTGCTGCTTGTAGCATCAAGTGAATTATTAAGTATCCAGCTTCAAAAAGCTTGTAAAACTCTGTCCTCCTCAAAACCTCAAACTTTTTTCTTCCCCTCTCCCCTTTTCTCTCCCTCTTTTATTTTTGTTGGCTTCTCAAACATCAAGTTGTCTCCGGATTTTCAAACGGGCTGAAAAATAAGAGTTTCCCCAGCTTGCAAGCGCATTCAAAGGGCGCGTTCTTCAGATGTGCCACCTTGCAGCGTGGTGGTGGCTGTGCAGGAACAGGATCATTCAGATATGCTAATGGATCAGCGGGGTAGCTCCAAGCGCGTCTTACCCCGCTTTAAAAGACAGCTGCCTTCTCCCTTTCTTTTCATGCCCTACTCTCAGCCTGCCTCTCTCTTTCCCACTCTACATTGATAGCAGGTTGAAATTTAATAACCATTAAATTTCTACTAATTAGACAGATAGAGCAATTAGCCGGGTGCATGTAAATCCAGGTTGTGAAATATGTTGGACAAAGAGAGTTCAGAGGATGAGTTTGGGCAGTCGTTGAACGCAGCTGAGGTTAGAGTCGGCACAGTGTAATGATATCATGCTCAATGCGGAGAGCTGCAGATAATAGAGCCAGTGCCCACTGGCCCTCCCCTTGGTAAAGTGGCCCTCTGTGTCAGTGCCTGTGTATGAGCCGTTGGCTCTGCTGCCGAAGCCCCAGTCCCACACTCTCCTGGGCTATCTATTCTCTCTAGCCAGAGTCATGCTGCGCAGGAATCCTGGGTGATTGGGTTTCTTTCAGGGGCCTTATAGTCAGTCATAAATCGGAGGGGATCCTGCCCGGCCCCTCGCTCTCGCCCCTAACCCTGGCTCCAGCTGGCAGGGGACGATTGTTGGAGAGCCGAGGTCATTGCAGGGTCGCTCTCTGTGGCGCTTCTTAACTCCCCTTGCCTATTTTTTTTCTACCCCTCCCCTCCACTATTTCCCCCCCTTTTTTCTCTGTCTCCCGGCTGAGGTTGCTAGGGCTTGGTATTTGCTTTTTAAGACCATGTTGTAATTACAGAGGAGCTCTACTCCCCTTGCCGCCTCTGGCTCCCTCTCCTCTTTTTTTATCACTGCTGATTGGTGGTAAGAAGCTATACTGGGGCCATCTCACCCCCCACAACATGCTTTTGTGCTGCCTCTTCCCTGGGCACACACAGAACTGATTAATTCACATCTCCTAACCTTTACAGAAGCAGAAAAAGACCAGGGTGGCCTCCTCACATCAATCGGACAGCAACCAGAGGAGTGGAGGTGGAAGTCACCTAGAGAGGGGAAATGAGTGCAGGATTCCCAGCGTTAGCAACAGTGTTAGCAACAGTACCTGCAAAACACACTGTAGAAAAACAGGTACCATCCACAACTGTAGCCTAAACCCACTGGTAGATATGTTTTTTTTGTTTTGTTTTTGTTTTTTATATAAATCTCCTGTGTCTCAGAATCTATGTTAACAATTGCAAAACAATAAAAAGCTATTAACTTGGCTAACAAAACAGGTTGCCACGGGCTCAGGCCACATCTCTCTCCAGTACAGACCTATGGCTGCTTGGTGTTTTAGTGGGAGGAATCTGTGTTTGCTGTTTTAGCAGCACTACACCACAGAGAACATCAGACGCAGCCCTGAAATGTCTTTTCTGTGGGACTGCACCCCTCTGCCAACATCTGGGACCATAAACCAAGATCAAAAAGTGACAGTGAAAACAATACCGCAAGGACAACAAACAATCATGCCATTGGACAATAAGTGGAGGAGGAGTCCCCTGAAACCACAGTTTGGCCAGAGGGGTCCTCACAAAGATGGGAGCAGTCACTAAACTATTTCTAGTGCTGACTCCTTTTAATGTCTTGAATTTAATCTTATTTGTAATATACCAAAAACAGCTGTAGGTGCAAACTGCAAAACAATGCTGGGATAAAAAGTAAAGTCATTCACTGCAGCTGCTGCTCAAACAGTCCTGGGCCTACTGTATGAGGCAGGGGCCTGAGGCGCAGCAGCCAATCATAAATATACCATACGTATAGGCAATAAAACAGAGTCTGGAACTAAATGATTATATCCGCATCATAAATCCTTTAAAGTGAGTGAAGCATTTGATGCTATGCAGAGGCTTGTCTTTCCCCTAACACACTTCAAAACAAATGGAACCAAAATATCACAAAAATGCGTACAGTGTATAGCTATAGAAGCATGGCTTGTCTTTCATGTGTATGGAAAAGTGCCACAAACTAGGCATTGTTCCCTATGAAATAGGATACAGGCTTGGAAGAGCCATTGTTCTATTTCAGTTTGCTTGAATCTCCTCTGTTGCATGCTGGCTCACTGCTTCACCGTTCTGACTTCTGACAAACAGCATCTGCACCAGGGACGTCACTTCCTCCCATGAGGCAGATGGGAACAAACCCAGTATAATCACTTCAAATAAACAGGATGCCATTAATTGTTTGCCCCATCAATTGAAGTATGTCCCTTGGTATTCAATGAGAACTTGATTAATCATTTTAATGGTTTGACTTATTAGATGCCAATGAGGAGAGATAAAGTGTCTGGCAAGGTACAAATCACTGGTTGAAGCCCACATTACTCTGCAGAGGCCAGGCTTATTCATAACTATAGACGCTTAATCCGTTTCTAATGTAGCTCTACCACAAACACATGTGACTATAAAGACCTAAAGTGAAACTGTAACTTTTAGATTCTATTCCAGAAAACATCAGTCAAAATCATACTGAGCTTTGTAAAAACATTAATAACTAAAAACCCGGCCTTGGAACATAAAACTATTCAACAGTATGTTATGTGGTTCACTCTTTGTGTCTCGAGGACAATTCTTTTTTTTATTTTAAACATTCTCATATTGCTTTCAATATATCTGTTTTCAATGAACTTTACTGAAAATCATTTTCCATAAGCCCAAGACAGCTCAGCTTAAACATGACCAGCTTAACAAAATCAATGCCTGTATATACAGATGGATAACATGCAGGCTGTTCTCATATTTGTATGTATACGTACGAAAAGTAATGAACCACAGTTGTAAATAAACCATGTAGTCATGAACTTGTTATTTGTGTACAACCTATGTAATTGGGAAGGCTGTGACTGGAGTAGAGAAGGAAGTAGTATAAAGACCAAAAGTTTGTGTAAGGATGCAGGTAAGAGTGGTGGATGGGTCAAACAACACAGGACTTACCCCCAGAAGACCAATGTTCAAAACCATGTGAAACCAAGTGAATTTTGAGTTATTTTAAGGTATGTTGTTACCCTGATTCTTTTTCTAAACCTAACCAAAGTAACTTTACTTACTAAGGTAACTTTAGTTGTACTTAACATAAAGCTTACATGGCTTTACTTTAAGTACGTTACTTTATCTTAAGTACACAATGTCATTCATGGGCTGCTAATTCGTTAGATATCATATGAACAGTATGAGGGCACATTGCGACCTGACAGCTCCCTGAAAGTGAACCTGAAATATCTCTGTCACCCCGTGGTGACTGGTGGCAGTATAGGTCATAAACATCACCCCCTCCATGTTAGCAGATGGAAGATGTAGCAAACAAAACAAAAAAACAAAAACAAAGTACATGGCCTGTAAATTTTTCTCAGAGGTGGTTTCTGTCATTTTAGGCAGTGCTTATCATACTAATGTAATTGTTTGTTTATCTCATAAGTTTTGTTTTAATTAGTTATTTGATGCTATAAAAAGGTGTTTGACGTCATGATTGACAGCTGCGAATGCCAATCTGTGTACTCGCTATCAATGGCACTGCTCATGTTTGGGTCAGACAGGTGCACAGGCAAGACCTTGATATTGCGGCTCCGCTTCCTGATTGCCACAGCACAATCTCTGGCTTGAAATGACATCACCAGGGCAAGACGGCAGCACACGTATCCACAATATTTTGGCTACATTTTTGGGAGGAAGTACAGACGCATCTTTATATATAGTTTGGACAAAGTCCATGGGCAAGTCAAGAAGCCGTGTCTAGCTGAGATAGATCTGTAATAATAATTTTGTTCAGCAGAGCATATCATCAGAGATCAGAATCAGAGATTACAGCTAAAACATTAGAAACATGACATGTTTCATTCCAAATGTAGTGAAATTTTTAACCAAATTTTCTGAAAATCTACAGAAGAAAAAAAAGATTTAATGCACAGTTGGATGCTCCAGTTGAATGCTATTAAAATGCCGAAGAAGAGGGTGCAATGAGATGACATAATAATGCAGAAAACCTGTTGGAAATACAACATATTTGCTGCACATATTTTGTCATTTGGGGAACTATACAGCCTCCTCTTCGCATCACACACATTTGATGTTTTTGTTTGTTGCTATTTCAGTCTCTTTAGTGGAGCTGAAGTTTCAACGGACATTTTAAGTCACATGCTTCTTCTACATCAGGTCTGCTTTTTTGCCTAGGAAGGTTCCCAACTGATTGAAATGACCTAGAGGTCTTGAAGTGGCCACCATGATAATAGCTGGTCGAATTCTCTATGCTAAAGAAAGGTGCTTCATCTTTTATCTCTTTGGCATAGGGTACAGTGGACCGTCCTTTACAAAAGGACAGGAGATAATGCCATCCCACAGTGTTTTTTGCCAGCAACATTTTAAGTGACCATTCACCATTCAGCCATTCACGAAAAAAAAAACCCATGCCTATCTTACATAAATCCAGCTATTATTTTATACAATCACACTAACTAACCTTTTGCTAGATCCCGCCCCTTTGTGAGGCTCCAAAAAGCTGTCGGAGTAAGCATGGAGCCCACACTGTAACTAACTGCACTCCTTGAAGAAATATTATCACATTAAATATTATCACATTTTTATTTTTCTAAAAATGTGATAATATTTTTTCTAAAAATATTATCACATTTTTAGAAAAATAAAATAGTGATTCCAGAGAGAAGCAGACAGAGGGTTCTACATAATGCTCTTGAAGGATATATCCAGGATGTCAAACTGACTCAGCAGCAACAACAGGTTAGAAAGACAAAGATAGTTAGAAGCTAAAGCCAAACTATAGGCTACAGATCACAGTGTAAAAGTGAACCACCACATCACTGGTGATTTACACAGAAGACAATGAATATAAAGGGAAACTTGACCGATATTGATCCAGTTCTGTGGCATCCCAGTGTGTGCAGGTGTGCCAGGACCTCTGCAACCAGACAGGCAGGGATCCCTGGGGGAAGTCAAACAATGTTCATCTGTCCACAATGCAATGAAACACAGCAAAGTTTCCCTGCTTCTCTTCACTGGTTCCTGTGCAGCAGGGTCAGTCTTTCACTGTTATAATCATTAAAAAGCAAAAGCAGCATATGTATACATTCAGTAGGCTATACCTTCAGTAGCTAGCTAGTTAACCCTACACTTTTCAGGGTTTGATTTTGGTTTTGGAACAGGGAAGAAATCTTTTTCCAACCTCTCCATGTAACGAGTATTATTAATACATGACGTGCCCCAGGCACAACATTTAGCTCCAAATCTAAACCTGCCTGAAAATGAAGGAAATCTCAAACCATTGCATTAAATCTAATGGAGCACAGCTGTGTTGTTGTCAGAACCTGGTCTGAGCCAGCCCGATGCTACATTATGATTGACCAGTCTGCATCTGGGGGTGAAACTTAATGAAGGGTCAATTTGTATTCATGTTGATAAATTTGCGTGAACAGGAGGGTGAGTGTGACGAACTATTCTCAATATGACAACCATTTTATTTCCCTTTTGTGACTGGCAGCATATATTTCATTTTCTTTTTCAACCTTGTAATGAAGTATTAGTTTTCACTGGGTTGTTAGCCTATATAGCTTGCATAAAACAACATGGTAAGAATGCACAGGGTGAAGTATGTAAGATGCACTTTTGGTGATCCATTTTTCAAACATTGTAGTTTCACCACAGCAGACCCACATCAATAACATCCACCACAGTAGCCCAGTGTAAGTGCAGTTGGATTCTCTTAGCACCACAGTTTTTTATTTCCTTGGTTCTTATGAATTCACTTTCACATCGTTCCTTGACTTCATGCTTGTTTTCAATTGAGGTCAAGGAAAAGTGCTTAGAAAAACACATAATACGTTTTTTTTTTTTTAACTATTTGACAGCAGCCATAATCTGTTTCTATTGCACTTCTTTGCATTTTGCTTTTATTGATACACCAATTTCCACCCAATGTAAAAACTTTTTTTGTGATATCTTTCTCCCCCCTACTTTAGGCATTTCTACTCAGGTTTCTTCATGCGGAAAAAAATGGTGGCTGGAAATGCAGATGAAGTTATTATAATAATGAAATAATAATGATGAAACCAAATATGATGAAGTGATTTTGCATCGTTTGTGAAAATCAGGAAGGTTTTAACTTTTAATGGCAGGTGGAGTAGCTGATCCTAATTTATCTCAGAATATGAACAGTAAACCCAAGACACTTCTCAGAAAGACTGATAAAAGAAATGCTGAATGAGAGATTGCGGTGACTTACCAGTTGAGCACAGATTATTCTGACTCTGCTATACTGTGTGAACATGTAAATGATAAAATAAAATGCTTGTAAGGATGCCAACAAGAAATGTTATCCTCATACTTCTGATCTAAAACAACAATGTCAAGCATTACATCTCACCATGGACTGTACTGCACTCAGGAATGACAGATACTGCTAACACATATCAGATGTCAACACTGAGCAAAATGTCAACAGGCATAAACAAACACCTCCAGACAGCAGAGCAAACAATTATTAGAAAGGGAGCAAACAAAAGGAGTTCTTGCTGAACTAAGGACTTCCTCCCAGTGATGTCGGGTCTGTCTTCTTTGACGTCGTCACAGCGGCAGGTTAACAGCCCAACTGTGGTCAGATCACAAGGGCTGTGACGGCTGGATGAAAGGGCTTCACCAAAAGGTGCTAATGGAAACATCCTGAACCTGAAACACCAGCCTCTCTGTCAAACACACAGAGGGCGAGGAGGTGAGAGAGAAACAGACGCTGAAACGTAGAGAGGCTGCAGTTGTTTGTCCAGACAGAGAGGGTCATGGTGGTGACAGCTTGTCCTATTCTTTATGGTGATAGCGAGAGGATAGGGGACAAGGGTGTCAGTCGTCACAAGGGAGAGGAGTTGGGTGTTTGGAAGGGGGGGCACCAACAAGGTTGTGTCAACTCTCAGAGGACAGGGGTCCAGCCGAGCTGGTGTCCACTTTCACTCCTGCTGACCTATTTGCACTACAGTGGGCCGTCCGCTGTCACCCTGTTTAGACAGCTAACATTGCTGACTCTGAACCCACACTGTCAACAGCACTGACACTCAAGACGGCACTTGAGACACACAAGTTTGCTTTACCCTCCTTTTGGTCTTGCTCTCAGGCGAATGAAGGCGCAGATCCTCTCAACATCTGTAGTGAAGATGAAACAGAATAATAATTGGATGCAAGCATGGAAAAGGCTGCTGTCCTTCTAGTGATGTTCACACATCATCATTGTGGTAACATCTGGTAGATGATAGGAAGAATCTGGAGGTTATATAGATTGTTACAGCAGAAAGAGGTTACGACATGCACAAACAGACACAAACACATCTCAGTTTTGAAATACTGTCCATTACATGAACAACACGAACATCAATGAAAAAACAACAAAGTTACGTGGTGTTCAGATGAAACACAGTCAGTCTACATACACCTTTAGTCCAAATTAATAAACAAATATGTGAAAAAAAAGGACAGACACAGGAAGTGACCATGCTTAGCATTCAGACAGGAGTCACATTAATTTATAGGCCTGGTACCTGCGTTGTTTCTTACTATTAATTAATAACATGACAGACAGGAAATCCAAAGTGTGGGATGATTTCAAGAAGGCGAAGGACGAACCCAAGGTGATTATGTAAACTCTGCAGGTAAACTTTTTCCAATCAAGCACGACATATCCTCTTAAACATGTAAGTAGCTACATGCCCATTAGCCACTTAGCACGATCATTACTGCTTTGCTGACAGCATCTTTAACAGGCGGCTCGCTCAATGTGTGACGTGCACTTAGATAAAATATAGGCCTATATTAATGAAGGTTCATTAGTACGGTTTTGTATTTCTCTGTAATGTAGCACAGTGTTAACAATGTTACTGATACTATTCTTTCTCACACCTTAAACTGAAATCATTGTGTTGCCCCGCCCAAAATATATCATTTAATAATTAAATTAATATCATAAACATGCAGGTGACTCATTGACTAATGGCCCTAAATGACAACTATTGGTCAACCAGGATAATTCTTAGTTGGGGTAGCGCTAATGCTTATTCACTGTCTTGGGGAGATTTAGATGAGGAGCAGTGGCGGCTGCTGGTTTACGTCATAAAATTTGTCATATAAAAGGAACATTTAATTGAAGCTGTTTTTCAACCACACTCATGCCATACAACCACAGCAAAACTCCTAGACTCCAGTCATCATGCATACACCAAGCCTCCTCTCCCGCCTACTGCTCCATTAGGTCCCAGGGAAGCTGAGCCTCCTTGGAAGTGACGATTTTATCGCATTTATCCAATGACCGTCTTGCTTTGCTGCATGAAAAAAACCAGCTCAGCGCTGTCTCATAGGAATGCTTGGAGGCTCCGCGTCCACCGTGCTGACACAGGAATGTATGGCAGGGAGGTTGTGTTTGAAAACTGGTGATAAACAGCTGACATTTGAACATCATAGTCATGATGTTAAACGTATCCTAGCACACGTTTAATGCAATGTAAATTCTTATGTTAATGTAAATTCAATAGTGCATATTTGACCATTTCTTTTATGACTTTTTCTTTTTTTAAGATTATTTTTGTGGGCTTTTTGCCATTAATGACAGGACAGAGTGTGAAATGGGGAGACAGAGAGAGAGTGGGGACTGACATGCAGCAAAGGGCTGCAAGTCGGATTTGAATGCCTCTGTACATGGGGCGCCGGCACTATCCACTACGCTACCGACGCCCCATCTTTTATGAAGTTTTAGGGGAAGTTCAGCCTCCCTTGTTGTCTCAAATGAAGCTCAGCATAAGTTCAATCAGGTAGACCTTTCTCGTGCTCACCCTTTCACATTTTTCTCCATCCCAAATATTCTTTTACCATAAAAAACGTGTCTCTCCTGATTGAACTACAGTTAGGAGCAGATTAGCTTACCTTAGCAAAACTTTAGACAGAGCCCGTACCCCAGTTTGCTCTGCTGCTAAGCTGCTGCTGGCTGTAGTCTTATATTTATGGGACAGATATAACAATGGTATCCATTGTTCCATTTAAGTCTCATAAAGAAAGTTTATTTTCCACATATTTATTGTTTTGAGGGCCTCTGTCAACATAACATTTTTTTCTGAGTGCCGGCGTCTTCAGATTCTCCTAGACAGGAGAGAGTGTGTATGGCCACATGCAGCTGTCTACAGAAAATGCTTAGCGCCCAGCAGCTATGTCGTGCTACACTGTGAAAAGAGACTTTCACAACAACTGGCACTGGTGTTGTCCCTGCCACTCCTTCATTTACTGTCTTTCCTGAGCTATATCAAACTATCACAACAAAGACAGAAAAAAAGTATTTGCAGATGTTTGATTGGCAGATTGGCAAGAGCACTGAATGTTGCTGGTGTGTGTTGTGCATTTATCACCATACATGTTATAATCTTGTTTTTAACTATATAGCTAACTCTCTGTCAATGTAATGAAGAGTCTTATGCGGGACTGTTTTCCTTGTCCCACTCCTGCTAGATTTCTTACCATCACTGCCTGCTCCCGCAGTGTTTTCTATTGGCACCCATTCCTACAGGGTGTGTGTTTCAGCTCCCGCCCACCAAGCAAACATTCTGACCATATATGGGTGGGGGAGCCCTTCTGTGCTAGTGTGCATATTCTCCCTGTGTCAGCGTGGGTTTTCTCTGAGTACTCCAGCTTCCTCCCACAGTCCAAAGACATGCAGGTTAATTGGTGACTCTAAATTGTCCGTAGGTGTGAATGTGAGTGTGAGTGGTTGTCTGTGTTTCAGTCCTGCGATAGTCTGGCGACCTGTTCAGGCTGTACCCTGCCTCTCGCCCAATGTCAGCCGGGATAGGCTCCAGCCCCCCCGGGACCCCTAACAGGATAAGCGGTTACAGAAAATGAATGAATAACTGCAGGTAATAAGCAGCAAAATATGTTCTAGTGCAAAATTAAATTCATAATTACAGTTATTCTGATGTGTCAGGGATTCAGTGTTATTACATATATGTTACCTTTTGCATGTCACTTGTTGATGTCTCCGTCCTTTATGTCAATTAATCTTTGAGACCCGCATTTTTTTTTTTGTTTGTTTTATTGATGACCCACGGCACACGCAGAATCCCAATCCCACTGCAGACCTCTAATGTAGCATTACGTTAGCTACTTAGCGAATGTTGATGTCAAGATATTGTTGTCATAGAAACAAAATTCAAGTGCAGTGGCACTTTTTTTTAACAAAGCATTCCCCAGCGCCCTGCTTTCTGCCAAAGAGAGACGCTATGTGGACACATGCAAGAAGTCACTATAGCAGCAGCCACTGTATACAGATTGTTGTCCAGCATTTCAGCCAACATTTCACTCAACTTCATAAAGTTAGGTGAAAATCTGTTTAATTCTGAACACACTTGTAGCCAAAGACATGAACTCCCCTTGACTGGGTTGCCATGACAGTTTGTACTAAGAAACTTTGTTTTAAATGAAATAATAGTGGTTTTACAAGGCAGACAAAGAACAGCTCTGAGCTTTCGTCCATGAATGCTTTTGCTAACGAGCTTAAGAGCTCAAACCTGGCCTGAGTCTGTCACACCCAATCTGCACTGGTCTCTTGTACATCGTAACAACAGCCATCTTTAAACACTCAGCGTGCACTTCATCTTTGCTTAAGTCACTGGCTTCTTATCGGAGACATCCCCAATAAAACTGCTTTTAAATCTCTCTACTAAAGCCTCTGTTTCAAAATCCGCGTAACAAGAGGCAGCGATGGTCTCGTCTGCATGACCTATAAAGCAGTAAAAGGAATATGCGTTTGTGTGATAGATGGAGATAAATGCATATTGTCTCATGTGTTGTTTAATCATAGTAAAAACAGCCCTTCCCCAAAGATATATATCCTGCATACTTTGGAGATAAAACTAAAGCATATCAAACAGGATATATGAAATGTGTGTCAAACAGGACGAGTTTTGACTGACTGTTGTGGTGGCTTTTCTTTTGACAGTGTTGGATCCGTCACAGGTTCCCCATGCGATCACTCAGGAGGCACTGATGTGGAATGGAAATCACTTGGTATTAACTTTGATATCACTGTCTGGGACATCTCTTGAACACCAACAGTTAGAAGTCAAACAGCCATTACACTTGCTCAGAGTGTAAGAGGAGGGAAGAAAAAACCCACAGGCACATTCCATAACTGGGTTACCAACAGCTGTCGCTTTGACAAGGGCTGAAATGTGTGAAAACAAGATATTTGTACTGCTATCATTTATATTATCTCTGAGCCAGTTTACTGCATCCAGAACTGTAGATATAAAGATTACTTAATAAAAGCTTTTTTTATTCCAGATTACGCCTCAACTTTCAGAAAGTATTACACTGTTTTTGTCTGTTACTCCACAACGGTATAACCTTTAAAGTTCAGAGGTTGTACCATTGTAAGGTGATTTTCCCTCAAAACATGGACCACAAGCTTGATCACGCAGCAACGTCTATGTTCAGGGGAGGGAGAATGACAGGTTATTTAGTGCTGTTTTGATATTTGAGCCTGAGGAATGCCTACAGATACAGTGATCCCTCTGTCTGAAGAGGAAGCTTCACAGATGAGGTAAGACTGCTTACAGCTATGAAACAATATCTGAAACAGATTAAAAGACATTTTCCTCAGCTTGATTCATGTTCCTTTTCAGCTCGCCCAGGTGTTACACCTCACAACAGAAAGGTGAAGAGAGCGTAAAAGATGTGCAAATGCACTCTTGCATGAGACGCGGGAAAACAAAGAGACTTCATATTTTGTCAGGTCGTTGAAGCCTCCAGTGTCGACTGACAGACATTATAGATTTCTTATCAGCGTTCCGACATCTTTTGCTGCATTGTTCTACTGTAGATAAGGATTGATGTGCAAGACTGTGTAAAGATCCAACATGAGGAGAATTACATCAGAAAGAGAGAAACACTCTTGGTCTGGGGTGTCTGCAGACACTGATTGTTCCAGCTTGTCTTCATACCTGCTCAGGTTTCACTGCAAGGCTTGTCAATCCCTCTCAGGACTTCAAACACAGAGCTGAATCCTTCACCTGCACCTTCACTCATGCCTTCACACCTTGCCGACAACCTGCAGCGCAAGTAGAGCGTCGGTAAATTACCCATAATTACCCAGATTTGAGCTCAACATAACAAAGACATTTTCTTTGCTGTTGTGTTATTATTGGAACATCACATTGGAGCTAGCTCTCTCTAATTAAAGCTGACAACTTTCCAATGTGCAGTTATCTGCTGTGCGGCACTGAGAAAACTTCATCTGTGCCTGTTTCTTTGTACTAGCGCTGAACATAAAAGCAAATAAAAAACGGCCAGAGAAATGTCTGTGAAAGACGCTCTTCAGTGTTCTTGCGAATCTAAATAAACTTCAGAGAGATAGGCTCCACATGTGGTTCCTTAAAAAAGAGATCCATGCAACCGGATGAGAAGACAATGACAAAACTTGGCTCAACACGCCTGCTTCTATCCAGAGAATCACAGCTAATAACAGCACAAGACAATGCTGTTCCCATGCTCGCTCTTTATGCCACTCTCATGCTTGCCATTAGATGTTCTCATTATTCTTCCCTGCGTCTTAATGCAAAGTGAAAACAGATTTGGATGGCAATGAAAAGTTACCCAATCACTTAGATCTCGAGCGCTGTGTGAAATCCGTTTATCCCTGATCATTATGACAGTGTTTTTCTGTCTGTATCGATAGTCATTTCCTTTCTCCCTTCAGCAGCCTTAGAGTCTCCGATGTTGGCGCTGAGCACAGCACAGCCAGCACAGTCCCACGGAGTGCAAGCAAAGGAGGAAATCAATAGAGAAAATATTGCTGCAGGCTCACACATTTTTATCTTGCTTTGAACGAGTCAGCTTTAATTTTGCTTTGATCTCAATTTGCTGCTTTTGGGATAGCTTGGCTGCACATTGAACCAGGAGGAATAAGCTTCCACCAGGGCTTTCTTACAAAAGACCCTTTCAAAAGAGGCCTTTATTTTGCCTATATGCGTCAGTGTCCATTACTGGTTTACAAGGAATAAAGATACAACGAATCAAAACAACTAATACTGCAGGACTCGGACACACTGGTGCACAACGTCTCACGCAGACAGTTCGCCAACTGCACTTTATCTATTCTAGTCAGGGAGGATTTACGGCCAAGCAGAGCAAATGTTGGACAATGTTAGCGAGGGGGCCACAATAAAGAGATCCTTAGTGTTGCTGTCAGAAACGGCTCAGTGTTGTTGTGGGGTAACAGGTTGACAGGATGCACAGCTGGCGTTGTTCTCACTGCTCTGCCACACCACTCTTCTCCCCCACACATCATTAGAGCTGACACACCAAAGGGATGGCGATATTATAGCATCACCTAAGGTCTGCTAAAGATGTCTGCCCTTCCCTCATCCTCTTCCAAACCAGTGCATTCTTAGGAGCGGAGTTGTTTGGGAATTTGTTTCTCTTTTATAAAGCAGAGACAAAAGCGGGTAGGATAAATGACCGGGCAGAGAAAAGACCAGCGCCTTGCTGGGGAGAAAGGGAAGGGTCTAATCTAATTTGGTTAGAGGAGGATGTGTGTGTGTGTGGGTGTGTGTGCACATGTGTGTGTGCGCACATGCATGGCTGCAATGCACAGTGTGAGGGGACTGTGGGAATGGGACAGGAGGGCTGTGCTATTGAATGGAGCCTCCAGAGCCAGAAGCAGTGGGGAGTCTCCCCAGACGCGCTGATTCCGGGCCGGCCACTCAAAGAGGGATTAGACCAGAGAAGGCCTTCCTGATTAGCAATTCACACTCAAGTGCCCCCACGAGGACCTCGGGTAATAATATTGCCATCAGCGTCCTTCACCGATGCAGGCAATAAAATGTTTTTGACTTTTTTACCCCCCCTACATCTATAATGACCACTAATCGCTCTCATGTTTTAAAGAACTTTGCAGAACCAGCTCTCGCAAACGTCTCCGCTGGGTCTGATGTGACTTTCTAAAACAAAAATGCGTTTTTCAAGCAGTTGACTGTTACTGTTTTGGTTCATTGCTTCATCTCAAGCTGCTGAACTCCAACAACCCTCCTCCTCCCCTCCTCCTCCTCCTCCTCCTCCTCTTCCACCACTTCTTCCTCCCTTCCTCTTCTCTTTGCTATTAAACGACCACCACATGAAAGAGTATGATGTAAGAACACTCCACTAAACTAATATTGCTGTTTCAAAGCAGCCTCAGTCCAGATGTTACTGGGCTTCGTAACAAACAAAATTCATTACAACGCTGTTTATTGCAGATTGGCTGACAGCTTCCCCGCTCATATAAAGGCTAACCGTCCTTATAATTATACTAATCTACTCTATAAACACTTAAAAGGTTGCAATAACGCAGTAACTTCCTCTTATCAACCACAATACACAATGAATGAGGTCAACGGGTTAACCTTCAACTGATGGGACTCTACCCATAATAACAGCAGTGAAACAAAGCAGCTTTTAATGGAGCAAAGTGAAAAGAAGAGTGAGACAAATTAGTCCTCATTAATAAGTTACTTTATTGAACTATTTAAACCATATGAGCAAAGAATACTGCAGGCTTTGATGTTGACAGGGCTCTTCAATTATTAATTGCTTGATTCATATGCATTTCCTCAAAACGTCTGACCCTTTACTAAAACTGGTGCTCTTATTAAAGCTCAGACATTTCAAACAGGACAGAAAAATACCATGAATGATATTTCACAGAATTATCTTTGCCTACAGTTGCAAAAAAAAGATCTTTTAAACAGCGATAGGAAAGACTTTGCTTTAATATTCAAGCATTATCCTTTCAAAACATGATTTTACTATTATGTTCCTTACTGTCCATGGTCAGATGCTTTCCCATCATCTTTTTTGGGTTTTTGGTACCAACCCTTCACAGTTTGCAGAGTGGCAATAAGAGAGAAAATAACAGATTATGTTGATAAATAGGATCATCCTGAGCTAAACGCTGAATGCATGCGATCAGGAGGGAGAACAGAATCCTTGGACAATGTGCAGGGCATGTGGACAAATAGTCTCACCTCCAACTGAGTGTGTTGTTTCTTCTCATTGTGCCCTCTGAAAGAGAAGAGGAGGGCCTTGGTTAAGAAGATTATAGCCCTACCCCACCCGTACGTTTAATCAACATGCCCTTTCAACGCCGACAACAATGCCAAACATGTCTAAAACGTCCCCCATCTCTCCCATAGCATACCTCACATGTTGGAACAGCATGCGAGTCATCCAACCGCAGCAATTAAGGGAAAATACTATGATTACTCTTACTGATACAGAGTTGGTTTAGGCGGATCATGTTTCCCCATCAAAGAACTGATGGCGTCAATTTCAGAAATGTCACCATCAGAGTGGCATGTTTGATGCCCACCTAATTTCAGACTACGCAAACAAAAATGTATTAGCTTCAACTCATTTTTACTGATCAAAATTCCCTTAAGAATCCAAGGAGCTTTGCTTCCTCACCCTTCATTTCTTTCATCCATGGTTAAATATGTAAATAAAATGTCTAAAGTCATTCTTCAAAGGGGAACAAAAGAAAAAAGGGGGCTGAGGGAAAAGACAGCCATAAAATTCCTCCGATTCTCCATAACATTAGCCAGAGGGGGGCCAGCTTCCAGCCAGAGCCTAGCAGCAGGGGAGCGAGCTCGCTCCATAGAATCACACATCGCAAATCCCACACACAAAAAAATAAAATATCTTTTCAGCTTCAGCCATCAAAGGCCCCCCCCCCCTCCTTTCACTTTATTAGTTACAGAATTATCTCACAGTTGCTGATTTCTCAGAGATGGAGCTGCGCTGCTTTCCTTCATCATACTGTTGTGGTTGCAAAGATGAGATAAAGTTGCTGTGTGTTAGAGTGTGTGTGTGTGTGTGTGTTATGCACTTGTGTGAGTAGGAATGAGCTATAGAAGGGGCCGTATATGAAACAGGGGGTGGTAGACAGGGGGGGGGGGGGGGGGGGGGGGGGGGGGGGGATCATAAAAGAGACAGTAGCTACTGAGGCTACAGATGCTAAAGACTGAACAGGCCTGATTTGTCCCCTTTACTTCTCATTTTCAAAGAGATATCATCATGACCAAAACAATCATGAAAGAGTGGGCGGCAGGAGGAAAGACAGGAGCGAGAACAGAACAAAGGCGATGAATTACAACAAACCAGTCGACTGTGTCTTCTTATTAGACTGTGTGACAGTATTATCTTGTCAGCTTCATTACACCAAAGGCAGCGATAATAAGGGCAGATATTTGCTTTAAAATATGCCAGACAGGGTTTCCTGAAAGCTGGGTGATCAGTAAATGGAGAGCAGAACCAGCCCTGGCTCTGGGAACACACTGATATTACATTATTCTTCTTCACATTAAAGCTGTCATCTCTTTTTGTACTACTTCCACACATCAGCTACATAACAAAGGTCTAGTGGAGTGGGAGGGACGGAGCAGGCATGTCAGCTATTGTCCGTGTCTTTGTGAGGGGTCAGGATGTATAAAATGCATGCTGCAGCTACAGCTAGGCTTTTTTGACATATGAAAATGGTTTGTATAACATTATGAATTTCCAACCAAAGTGATAAAAACAAAACACAAAACACTGCCAGGTTAAAAGAACCATAAGGAAATCAAACTAGCGTGGCAGCTAAAGGCACTGCCTACAAACTAGGAACACATTAGCATTTGACTTTTTGAATTAAGGTGATGAATATGAGGTATTTTTTTACTCATGTTCGGACCAAACCCCTCCAAACGTTAACAGCTGGATAAGTGGAATCTGAGAAGCACATGTGCTGCATAGGAGGAGGGTATTGTGTTCATAAGTGTATTCATACCCTATATTTATGCTCCTGCTCCACACACTGAGCGCTAACAGCTGAAATGCCACCACTAAGACATGCTGTGCTTAAACCGTTTAGGCACGCTGGTGCCAGGTTTCTCATCTTGCCTGGACACATTTCTGAAATACTTCTAAAAAGCACTCTTGTAAAAATGTAGTAAAAGCACTCCTTTTTACTTGTGATCAGTATTTCACCCTCGATGAAGACCACAGCAAGGCTAGAGTATAAATCTCACCACCTCAAACTTCTTACAAGGTAATGTGAGTGAGGTCTGAAGGATCTCACATGCATAAAAAAAGGGCAGAAGGCCTCATAACTGGTTCCTCTCTCAGCCTGTCACACCACCCAGCTCTGCCATGAGCAGTCTGATACGACATAAAACCTAGATGGAGCTCCTACTCAGTGTAACAACAATGCATCATCAGGGTTTATGTATGCTGTTTGTTACAGCAGTGTGTGTTGATGTGTTGTATTCGGTTTGTTTTATGGTGACTTTGGTGCTGCTGGGTCTCATGTAGGCCGGCTTTCTGCAGGAATTGTTTCGCTTTAACAGGCTAATAAAAGCCTGTCCATCCATTCATTTTCTAAAGCACTTAAACTGTTCAGGGTCATGAGGGGCTGGAGCCTATCTCATGCAAGAGACTGTGACAGGACTCACAGGACAGTTTATCACAGGGGCTAACACATACAGATGCACAACAAATTAAAGGAAAAACCAACATGAAGTATCTTAAGGCTCAGACACACAAATCGACATCAAAGAACTAGTGGTGTCTCAGTCAAAGGGCTGCACCTGAACATAACGCAAAGACTAGAGCCAATGGCCAACTAGCAGGTATGTTTTGCACCTGTATGAGAGGAAATAACTGTCCATACCAGCAGGCCGCAGTAGTCTGTATTTGTCATCCCAAAAGGGAAACCGGAAAACCAACAGGACAGATTCAAGGCTAGTTAGCCAGTTAGCACAGTAACAACACAACCGGATGCTAAAAGAGCAAAGCATATTCAGCAAACGATACACTAACAATAAAAAATTGTTTCTGCTAAAAAGCTCAATAGCTAGAAAAATAATCTTACCTTATATAACAAGTTTGTTTCCATTTAACTTTGTTTGTGTTTCTCACTTTTGTTTCTCTTGCTGTCCACTGAATTGAACTGCCAGTCTGAGTGATTTCACTCATCGATGGGCTCTGCCGTCTCCGACGTCGATTCAACATGCAGGCAAACAACAGGCAACAAGGGCTAATGAGGGCTGACAAGTTCCAACAGTGCAGGACACACTGCAAAACAAGTCAACATTGACCAATGGCCGATTGTCGACTTCATGTTTCAGTTCTCTTAGTATGGAGTCAGGCCAGTGCAAGCCTACAGAGCAGTACAATGTTCCTTGCCAAGTCTGGGGAACTTTTTTTGATCAGGTAATCTCATTGAGATCAAGATCTCTTTCGCAAAAAGAGACCTACTTACAGCAGATAGAAAGAAAAACAAACATAGACAGATGTAAAAGGACGCATGACATAGAAACAACCACAGATTTAACAATATATCATTTGGTGTTTTGGCGCTGTGGAGGAGAGCATTGTCTTACATGTTGGTCCAAAATATTTTATGGTGTATGCTGTGTTGAGATCAGGTGGCTTTAAAGGCCAAAACATTTTATTCACATCATTTTCATACTCACCAGACCATTCAGTGAGCCCATCTGCAGTGAAGCATCTGCATTCGATATGTTTCTCCATTCTGTTCCTCAGGTTTTTCCTTTAATTTGTGCCCCATCTGATATAGTGAGCGTTACACATCCATACACATGGGGAGATGGTCATTTCACCTGACCTGCCTTTGAAGTGTGTGAGGAAAGTGGAGCACACAGACGCGGAGTAAACATGCATCCACTTTATCAGTCACCACTGATTCAGTGTGCAACCATAACAAATTATCTTAAAAGAGAAAAGTTTACTCTGGGGGGAAGCTGAAGTGAATCAACCATATTTAACCAACAGTAGCAGTTTGTTAGTGCCTTTTTCTCCACATGAGAACACACACTGGTGCTTTATAAATGTTGTTGTGTAATATGATTAATTGCTTAATTTAGTAATTAGGAATATCTTTCTCTGATTTATGGGAACATTTCATCGCCAAGCTCAAACAATATCACACACAAAAAATACTCACATGGACACTCTGACCTTTAGCTTAGTAAGATTTCAAGAATGAAAAAACTACTGAATGTGTCTGTAAGGCAGCTTGACATTCAGTGTGGGGTGAGAGTCTCTTATGATCAGTGATTATGATAAAGGGTTCATAGAGGGCACATAAAGAGGTGATTTAAAATGTCCATTTAACTCTCCAGGATGCTAAAAATAAACACATAAATGCATGTGCATTTGTGATGTCACATCCAGCAGATTCAAAATCAGTCATATAAGCCAAAATCTAAGACATTATAGATTGTGATGACATTTCATTTATGGCTCAAAAAGCCACAGCGATAGAAATTGAATTCCCGGCTAAACGATGAGAGTACTAAAATTGTCCACATCTGGTAAGAATACAGATGTCACTGTGAGAGAGGCTAAGCAGTATCTGAATTATTGATGCAGGCTCCTCTGGGCTCGACAATAGAAGAATGTCAACACTTCAGGCTGACATTTGTAAAAAGGAATTTAACCTTCTTATTTGTTTGCTGGACAATTTCCGTCATTGAAAAAGACAGGAAATGACTGCAAGGTGTTGTTTAAAATTTTGCACTGAGAATAACACTGATCCCTGTGCAACTAAATTCCAAACGGATCTTTAATGGGAAATGATTTTATCAACAGCCCTTCATTTGTTCTCGACAAGTGGTTTGTTCTGGTGCGTTCAAGACTGTTTCACACAGACTAGCAGAATAAATCCATTGTTTTAAACCTTTTAACACTGTTTTCCTCTTGTTGTTATGTGTGTGAATATTGTTTGGAAACTCACTATGAATGAGTAAGAACTGAACTGAGTTATTAAAACCTACCTGCATCTTTTACTCAAAAACAGCAAGTCTGTGTGTAAATATATCATTACACGAAATAAATAATTTTTCAAGTGGAATCCACACTAAAACATAACTCATGTAAGCAATTATTTTCATCCTAAACGGATCAGCACTCATTTTGCTGGCATTATTTTGAAGGGTCTGTTCTATGATTATCATATTTCAGTTATTTTGTTACTGATTACAGAATATGATGGAAAGTAACCAACTACATTTATTACAATAGCCTGCTGTACTTTACTTTAATAATTTAATTTTATGCTACTTTGTACTTGAACTCCACATTATTTCAGGGAAAATATTGTACTTTTTACACCACTACATTTTATGACAGCTGAACTTTGCAGGTTCAGATTTCAGATACACATACATACAAAACTTACTGCGTATCAACTAATAAATTATGATGCATTTTCATAGAGTAGACTGTGAACACAGCATAGGAAGTGGTTAAAATCAGCTCCACGTCAACCAGTTGCAACATTAAAATGCTGCTTACATGTTAATGCAAGTACAGGAATTCTAATAACTTTGATGGAGGGCATTCTGCATAATTTTATTTTATTTTTTATATGTTAAGTATATGTTTCTGTTAATGCTACTGTTCTTTAATTTGTAACAGTCTGTTTACGTTGTGGTATCATTATTTTTTATCAAGGCAAAGGGTCTAACTACTTATTCCACCACTGATCAATGAGCTGCTGAATGTCTCTGGAGAACTGCATCATGACTGCTCTTAGACTCATGCATGTTCAGTCATGTCTACTGTGCAGTATAGAACATGAAATTAGTTTTAGTGTGGATTATCTTATTATTCAAGGCATATCCTTAGTTTGAGTAAACATCTATGTGATATTTGACCACTTGAGAAATGCAAAATCAAAAGTTGGTCCAAAACATGTAAAAGGAAAAAATATAACTGCACAAAAACATGGACTGCATTTCTCATTGTTCTATCTGCTATTTTTTAGGGGAGCTCAGATGTATTCTGCAACTTCTTTCACAAGGGACAGCAATACAAGTGAGGAAAATAATAATAAAAAACTTGCCCTGCAGTCACATATGTGCAGACAGTTAAAGTATCAGTTACCAAAGCTCTGGTTATGGTGTGGACCAGTGCGCCTGTGAGACATATTGCGCAACATTTTGGGGGGATTCTCCTCAAATGTGTTTCTGTCCTGTTGTAGTCTAAGTTTGCGGCTGAGCACAAACAAACAGAGAGAGGGAAGTTTGCTGCGAGCCTTTGAAACTGCTGTAATGAACAAGCTGTTCCGCACGATTTGAAAATAATCCGCGTGTCAGTGTCATCTTTCTTATGCAAAGTAGCTGTCTTTGAAGGCGGATCTTTTGGCAGGTTAGACCGGGACGGAGGCTCCGACCAGCTCAGACGAGCGCTGCCACCAAATGCATCAACTGCCTGCTTACGGGAGGAGCATAATCCTGCATTTCTGGGACGCGTTTATTATCATCAGCGTGGATATACATTTGACTTATTTTGCTGAGTGATTCATTTTTTCTGTGAGCAGCCATCCCCGCCGCATTAAGGACCTGAGGAAATTATTTTTGTTGTTTTTCCCAAGTTGTCGCACAAGGACTGAGATCGCACCGCTGCACAGACACAGACTCCGGAAAAGTGACATGAAACATGCGGATGGATGCGTAGGTCTTTTGGAAACAAGCAGGGAGAAAATCGGAGCACATAAGGGTTCTGTTTTAGTCACCACAGACTGATTTTCACCGTGTAAGAGACTGAACAAGTAGCTCCAACACTTCAGCCACAAGCTGAGCGCGTGAAAGCATGGACCTGAACGCACGCGACTTGCAGCCAGAAAACATTTTCGGAGCACTGCGGGATTCATGTTTTCATTAAACTCTGCAAACACTAACATGAGGAAGCGATGGTCTTGCAGTAGATAGTTGTGTAAGTTTTCATCAGATTTCATCACTGACTTTTTAATGAAAGAAACTTGTGTGTTGTGGTGGTGCTGAACATTTGGCCTATTTTTTTTTTCTTTAAATCAAGAGAGGGAGAATGCGTTCAACTGTTAAACTGAGCCTCACCTGTGTGCTACTGGTCCTGTGGAGCGGTGGGGGTTCAACTATTAGCTCAATAGACCCCGACTGGTCAGGAGAGGGGAGATGTCAGCACATCAACATCCCCCAGTGTAAAGACATTGGCTACAACATGACACGAATGCCAAATCTCATGGGCCACGATGACCAAAAAGAGGCAGCGATAAAGCTGCAGGAGTTTGCCACACTGATACAGTTTGGATGCCACAGTCATCTCAAATTTTTCCTGTGTTCCCTGTATGCTCCCATGTGCACAGAGCAGGTGTCCATCCACATCCCAGCCTGTAGAGTCATGTGTGAGCAGGTCAAGCTGAAATGCTCACCCATCTTGGAGCAATTCAACTTCCCCTGGCCCGACTCTCTGGACTGCTCCCGGCTGCCGACCAAAAACGACCCAAACAACCTCTGCATGGAGGCGCCCAACAATGGCTCAGATGAGCCTCCCAAAGTCTCCCACACCCAGCCTCCAGATTTCAGGCCACAGCGGCCTCTGGGCGGGCAGGACCTGCACCTTAAGGACAGCAGCAGCAAGCAGACGTGCAGCAATCCAGGCAAGTTCCACTTTGTAGAGAAAAGTGAATCCTGTGCCCCCAAATGTTACCCCAAAGTGGATGTGTACTGGAGTCGGGGAGACAAGCAGTTCTCTCTGGTGTGGATAGCCATCTGGTCCATCCTCTGCTTTGTCTCCAGCGCCTTCACCGTGCTCACTTTCCTCATAGACCCGCAGCGCTTCAAATACCCCGAGAGGCCGATCATCTTCCTCTCCATGTCCTACTGTGTTTACTCTGTGGGCTACCTCATCAGACTTTTTGTGGGAGCTGACAGAATAGCATGTGACAGAGACAATGGGGTGCAGTATATTATCCAGGAGGGTCTGGAGAGCACCGGCTGCACCATTGTGTTTCTCATCCTGTATTATTTTGGCATGGCCAGCTCCCTCTGGTGGGTTATCCTGACCCTCACATGGTTCCTGGCTGCAGGGAAGAAGTGGGGTCACGAGGCCATCGAGGCCAACAGCAGCTACTTCCACCTGGCGGCGTGGGCCATCCCGGCTGTGAAGACCATCATGATCCTGGTGATGAGGAAGGTGGCGGGGGACGAGCTGACGGGCGTGTGCTACGTTGGCAGCATGGACGTCAAAGCTCTCACAGGCTTTGTGCTCATTCCTCTCTCCTGCTACCTTATTATTGGCACTTCATTCCTGCTCTCGGGCTTTGTGGCCCTCTTCCACATCCGTAAGATCATGAAAACAGAGGGCGAGAACACGGACAAACTGGAGAAGCTGATGGTTCGCATCGGGGTCTTCTCTGTGCTCTACACTGTCCCTGCTACCTGCGTCATCGCCTGCTACTTCTACGAGAGGCTCAACATGGACTACTGGCGCATCCTGGCAGGGGAGCAGAAGTGCGTGGACAGCAGTGGGCCGGAGTCAGATGAGTGCATCATGAAGACTTCCATCCCCGCCGTTGAAATCTTCATGGTGAAGATCTTTATGCTGCTGGTGGTGGGCATCACCAGCGGCATGTGGATCTGGACCTCAAAGACACTGCAGTCATGGCAGAACGTGTTCAGCAGGAAGCTTAAGAAGAGGGCGAGGAGGAAGGCTGCCAGTGTGTTCACCAGCAGCAGGCCTTACATCAAACCTCACCCATCTCTCAAAGGGCACAGTACTAAGTATGAGCCAACACGGCCCCCTCCAACATGTGTATGAGCTGGCTCTCTTTGTATAAACCCAAAAATACTTGTAAAGCCCTTAACCTAAATGAGACTTTGTAATCAGAGTGCCATCAAAAGAATCAAGGTTCATGTTTTATTTATGCAAACTGCGTTGAAGATAATGCAACGTGGGTTTTTTGTGTGTGTCTTGAGCCATCTCATGCAACAAGAGCTGCCTTTGTTTGAGAAAAAAAATCTGCTACTCCTGGATTCACTTATCCTACTGAGGAACTTGGTAGAGAGAAAAAAAATCTTATTGTTCCCAAGACAAAAAGAGTGGAATAAGCCATTTGGATGTGCCATGGGGTCACTTGATTAATGTGCAATAGATGTTTTCCTTACAGGCAAAAAAAAAAAAGACACTTGTACTGTTAGTGACAGATTACAGGCAATGAAAGGGACCCCACAGACAATGGAGGCAAATGGTCAGAGAGATGAGTGCTGCGTTTGGAGGCTTTTTAATGGAAATCGAGGCAGTGTCATATGTATGTTTGAACTGGAGTGAAAGCAGCTGTTGAAAAGCGCTCAAGACCTTACAAAACTGCCCATTACGAGGCAAATCCATGCCATAAATTAATCAAGCACTCATTATTGAAAAGTTATTTGTACACCCAGTTTGAGTTTTCCTTTTTATTTTGTTTTTGTTCTTTGCTGTTTTATAGCACAAGGAAACATTTGTATATATTTCTAAAAACTTCAGATTTTATAGAAAAATTAATAAAACGTTCTAGTTTTAAATGTTTGTAAAGCCGCAATTGTGTGTTGCTACTGTGTTGTTATTCCTCTCAGCTGGAGTGAGTCTCCATTCACGTACAGCCACATGAAGCTTGTGGTTATGTTTTGGGTTTTTGTTTAATTTTAACAATTGTAGCACTTGTGCTTCCCGCTATTGTACGTAGGTCTGTTGTGGTCATTTTAATACATCATAAAAATCTAAATCCTTCACTGTAATTTTGTGAATGTGATGGTATGTTAGAGTTTGGTTTTAACAGTAGGTGTGGCATTCCAAATAGCTTTGAAAAATAATTGACGGAGACAAGGCGATAAAAAGAAACATTTTTACAAAAGTAATAACTGATTGGTTTTATGAGCAGTTTAGATCCGCTTATAAATGTATACCACTTTTATACATATATAAAAAAATGACCATGCCTGAGATGTTGGTACTTAAGTCAACACACACAGGAAGCATAAATAGCGGCACATCTATTCTTGTTTTTAAATGTTCATGAGGAAACAATGGGACATTAACGTTTGTCCCTGGTGGCTGCATCAAAGACAAGTTAAAGTGGAGAAAAAAAAGGCGTAAAAGGATTGTCCATGGCCTTCAATTTGCTTTTTATGTTCAGGCAACAGAGTCATATGCATATAGTTTTACATTTACTGAGTTAATATTTAATGTGAAATCACGTTGAATCACATTTTATTCACAGATTGGGTGTGGTGTCTTTAATTTGTGCAATGACAATGCATATTTGAGTAGAAAGTTTCCCCTCGAAACTGTGTGCAGAATTGCATTTCAGCCAATATTCATAAAGATGGAAAGTGAAAGTGGGTGGTGTCATCAAAAGGACAAAATAACATCTTCACGGTTGTGTTAATTCGACCAAAATGTCATAGCTGTGGTTTACATCAGCGTTTTGATCACCTGTTAATGATTCTTGTTTAGAGTCCCCGCTGCCTTCATGCTGGATGCTTATATAACCCTTTGTATGTTTTCTCCACCTCAGCTGAAGTGGATATACAACTTTATTTCAGTCCACTCTCTCCCTCTCTCCTCCTCTCTCGCTGTGTTGCATGTGTCGGTGCGTATCAATGAAGGGGTTATACAATAATCCAGCTCTCATTCAGGACAGGATTAGACCGTTTGAAGGGTTTGACTTTGAAAAGAGGATCGCTGCAAACCAAAACTACAGAATATCTGTCATCTCTTCTTATCAGCAAAGCATAGTGACATTTCTAAAGACGCATCTGGCCTGGATTTGAAGTAGTTACATATTGACTGAAGCGGTTTTCTAAAGCATGAGCAAACTGAATACATTGTGTGGTGTCCTGAGATGTTTGGTGTTAAATGATCCATGTGCTGTCAACAATTTTTAAGGTACTTGCTCTGAGAGCCACAAGTCTAGTCTTGAATCTAAGCAACAGCAATTGTTTTTGTCTTGACAGAGCTGTCAGAACAACAGGAAAACATGAATACTTAGAGTTATTGGCTACATGGACAAGTATGTCAAAACAGAACCACATCATGCAGGAATATTGATGAATGAGTAAGCATAATGAGCATGAAGTTATGCTTCTTTATATTTGAAAGGAAAAAGATGTAGTTTTGGAGTACAAGACCATTTCTACCTTTATCTGCCTCACTTTCAAATCTTTTTTTGAGAGTTTAAAACCTATGGTAGAGAGTGCTCTCCAGTTTAATAAAGTTTCAGAAGTGTAGTAATGCTTTATCCCGGAGGGCATTCAAGTTCCAGCGTCAACCCAACCCGTTTTAACAGTCAAAAGCACATGACTCACAACCTCTATGTGGCTGAATCAAAGTCAGCCAGTGTCTATTGATACTCTGAGTTGCGAAAAAGGTGTGAGTGCTTCTGAGAGCTTCAACAGAGGCCACCTGGATAACAGCCCCCGAGGTGTCTGGGAAGGCTGTAAATATAAATGACAGTTACCACCCCCCTCCAGGGCTTCTTCAGCCAAGCAGGCTTCACTTCTCTTCTCCTCTCTTCAAAGGGAAAAAAATCCTGCTCAGAGCAAGGGCAAAGTATTGCTGGGAAGAAAGTTTTTTTTTTTTTTTTGGAAATCAGACTCAACTGTATGTATTGCTGGATTTAGGCCTGTAAAGTATAGATCTTATACCATCAGATCACAGGTTCTCCAGCCAGGACCGTCTCGGCAGAGTGAAACATCTTTTCGTCTGGTGTTGCTGATCATTAAATGTTGTTCCTTGTGATGACAGATTTTATTTGACAACGCGGGGGAATCCCGCCACAACCATGTGACTAAGGCTGATGAATCTCAGACCATCATATCTCCAAACGTCACGGCACACTCATCCACTTCCTGTCTCATTCTTTCCACTGTGCTGTGCAGGAGATAGCAGTGTCGGCGTTGGCTTGTGATTTGTTGACAAAAAGGAGCTTCTGCTTGTGATCAGTGTTGTTGAAACGGCATCAAACCTTTGATAATGACTTGATTTAATTTAATCTGACTGGTTCGCCAGCGTGCCAGGATTTTCAGCTTTTCACAATCTGTAATTGAGCTGATGTTAAGTGTCTTTGTGGAACCGAGCAGTATTACAAACATAAAGTCGAAATGACAGAACAATTAAGCCTCCTCTGCAATGTCAAAGGCTGATTCTGGTTCAGAGGGAAAGCAGCGAGGAAACATCACCAGCCTAAAACCTTAAAACTGTGCTTCTGTATCAATGAATGACTTCTTCTCCATGCCATGTTATTGTATGCGAGGTGTTGGAGGAACCTGCGTACCTTTACTTTGTCTGCTGCTTTTGCAAGCAGTCATAAAGTTCTCTGACACAGTGACATAAATCAAGTTGCCTGGATGACTGGCGGCTGAGGCAGGTTCTCTTTGATCAGGCTTCGTGGAGACGCCCCATGTCCTCATCCTCAGCTGCTGCAGCAGCACCTGTTTACTAGTTCAGACCTGTCTGTTTGGAAAGCAGTGCTTAGCCTCTCAATGTCATAGACTCATACATGACGCACACACACACAACATACACACAAAGGAATTTGGCTGGCACTCGGGGGTGGGTGTGTTTCTTCCAACATGTATGCCCCTAATGCACTAGACCCATACTGATTCTTGGCACGTGTTTGTCTTATTAGACAGCTGCTCTAAATGTAAATCTGTTGCCTTTTTGGAGAGTTCTGCCTCCTTTGGCTGTACCAGAGAAGAAAAAATAGTCAGTGCATCATCACAAATGAAACCGCTTTGTTTTCCTGCTGAAGAAGTAACTCAGAGGAAGAGGGTTATTGAAGGGAAAAAAAACTTTACAGAGAGGGCTGCAAGTTTCACAGACCAAAGTGTTATCAGAGAATGCAGTGAAAGCACACTTTCATCCCTGAAGTTCTTCTGGTACATAAATCCAGAGTTCTGAGGATTATGGTTGAATGAGTTGTGGGTGGGCTTCATGTTCTGAATTGATCTATAGCAAAGAATCTAGGGCAGTGTAAGAGTACAGTATACATGCCCGATCTGCAGTAACAAGCCATGCTAACAGCTCACAGACACACACCTCAGTCTGCTGTGGAGGCAGTTGTTCCCAGCCACTGCTGAAGGTGAGAGTAATTACATAAAACCTGGCAACAATGAGTTCTCTCCCTGCAAGGCGGAGGCAGGGCACTTTTTTCAAATGCATAATGAACTGCCTCGCAGGCCCTCTGCTGATCAAACAAGTGTTTGATAGTGGCTTTGGTTTGAAAGAGGACTGAATATGTTTATTTGCATGTGGAGAAGTGAGTGACTTTGAGGTGGAGATCAGGCAGATTAGTGTTAACTGACAGAGACCTGTGCAAACAGACACTCCCCCTGCATACAAGCAGGGCAGCGGCACACTTCCTCGGAGGACTAGTTAGGCTGAATGCAACATCAGACAGACAAGAGCATGGCAACTCCTGCTACTTTTCAGACATTGTTCTTTGTATGCTAGCCTCCTCCCCCTAAGCCTGGCTCTCTCTCTCTCTCTCTCTCTTTTTTTGTTAGATTTTGGCTCGTGTGGTTCGATGCATGTGAGAGCAGGCACACAGATAGCTGGCAAACTATATGAGAGATGAGAAAAGCAACAATTAGTGGCTAGTAATCAAAGATATTTTCTGAGAATTAATTTAGGAATTTTCCTCAGAAACACATTCCCAGACTCACTTTTGTTTTACAAGAGCAGTACATTTAAGGGAAACTACTGTGCACTAAATACTGTTAAACCTATGGAAAGGAAATAGCAGGTGCAAGGGGATTTTAAGCAGATAGTAAAACATATCAGACCAGAATATCTCATCAAGACTTAACCTTACTTCAAGCAGCATCATCGTCTCTCTCACTGTAAACTTACTCTGAAATGCTTTTTGTTCTGTTACCAGACAAAACTGCACACACCGGTGGAATAACTACACAGAACAAAAGTATTAAGTTCCAGCTTTAATCCTCAAAGCACAAGTTCAACATTTTAGGAAATATTCTCATTTGCTTTTTTCCCCTAGAGGTAGATGAGAAGATTGATACCACAGTGGCATCAGTCTTATCATCTGGCTCTCAGCAGGAAAGCGAATGAGCACATTTCCCAAAATGTCAAACTATTAACTTAACAAGACTGTGATGCACATGTTCGCCACCATCACAATGATGGATATGCAACATTCAACACAACATTTGCAGATGTAAGAAAGAAGCATTGCGTTGGCGCCCATGCACTGCAACGTGACTGAGAAGGCAAGAGACTGTGTGGTTAGAGCGATGTGAATAGTCTGGTGTCAGCTGGAAGCAAGGTTTTCGCTATGGTGATTTAGCAGCAGACTCTAATCTGCCACCTTGGGGGGGGGGGGGGGGGGGGGGGGGGGTTCCTTTGTTGGCGGACATTCTCAAACAGACACCCCCACACATACACAGACACACAAACAAGCTTATTCAGATGCAATGATTCACTGCAAACAACGTCAAAAATTACATCCCATAGTGCACATACATGTATTTTACTGCATGTATGTGTGACTGCGTGTGTACGTTTGTTTGCAACACCTGCACCTGTTTGTTGCATGTAAGTGGTGTTTCTTAGAGCTGTTATGAAGGCAGTGACAGGATTGATGGTGGAGTGGAGAGAGCAAGCACAACGGGAGACTGTCTACATGTGTATATATTTTGGAGTGTGTGAGTGTACAGACAGTATAGGAGCTATAGAGGGATAGACAGAGGGAGAGGAGATGATGATGGATCTGGCAGAGCTCATGAACACCGCTGGGAGAAAATGCCTGTGGTTCAAAGACACTCTCAGCAAACTTAACAAAGAAAGATGGCACAGAGGGGGAGAGCATGAAAGGAAACTACACAATCAGCTGTCACATAAACTTGGAGAAAACATCCTGGCCCTGTTGACAGAATGTACTGTATGCAGACATTTGACTATTTTTACATAAACTCAGTGCAATGGACAGCAAGATACACAATAGTACCACAAATACTACTACTTTAGTAATATATTACTGACTTCAGGTACAATTGTTAATCAAAAACACCTATACACGTGCTTAAAAGATGCATTATAACCACATTAGCTACTGTTTAAAGGTGGGGTAGGCAAAAAACAGGAAAAGCTCCTCCCTCCCCCCTTTCTGTCTCAACCCCCTTCCACCAGTATGCACGTGTTTCATACAGTAGCCCACTGTTTCCCATACACTGAATTCTTTAATCTTACTTCTTTGTGGAGTGGCGTGCAGCACATGTGCTCAGCCCCTCCTTGCCCCGCCATTTCTCTCTCTGTTTATCAGACCACATGAGACAAGAATTAGCTACCTAGCCACCCCACAGTCTCTCCGCCTCACTCCCTGCCCCTGTGGACAGCTCTGCCAGGGGGATAGCAGCAGCTCAAATTTGGCCACTCAGCAGCAACAGAAGGTTTGCTAATCCAGTGGGGAGTCGAGGCTGTCCAGTCCCTCAGGGCCGGTGTTTGCACTGGCTTGATGCCGGTTGCTGCAGTTGCTGCATGGGTGTCCGTGTCCGGAGCTGTTGCCTCCTGGCAGGTGGTCTGTAGCTATGGGGAGTGAGGCACAGGACACACTGTGATTAGAGGATCTAGCTAACGTTAGCTACATAAACATGAACTTGAAGCCGCAGACGTGAGCTTTTGGTTCCAGTTAGCAGAGGGCTAAACGATTAGAAAGATTTTCTCTCTATCTCTGAAACGATTTGCTGGTATTGACATGTCTTCTTTTCTGTTTATTGTCAATCTCTCTTTCAGACCCTCTTTTTGATAAGTCTGTCTTCCTTTTTTGGGTTGCTTTGCAGTGTAGGTAGCTGTTGTCAAAGCTGGAAAAGCATATTTCTTGGCAGGACTTTCTCCCATTGGATCAGGCTTTTACTGAAGGGATGTGCATGCTTATCTGATCTCCAATAGGTTCGCCCTCTCAGAAATGACCTGCAATTGGCAAAACTCTCCTGTCATGAGCTAGATTTTCTAAAGCCTAAAAACAGAGCCAGGGGGAGTCTAGTTTTCTCTCAGACCACTTGAATTACAATATGCTTTAGGTTTATTATGGGGTCTTTCCACAATGACTCTAAAATAAAACTGCCTACCCCAGCTTTAATTTTTTATTTATTATCCAATTATAAAACCATTAATGAGACTCATAGGCTATTTACTTAGTATGATTTATCATTAGAAGTCTTTGTCAAAGTTGACAATGATTTGAAACCTAGATTCTGTCTTGACCACATCCATTTGCAAAGCAACAAATGGTAGAAGTATCCACTCCCTCACTTAAGTAGCAATACTAGCATGTAAACACTCTGTTACAAGAAGAAGTCCTGTACTCGAAATCTTACTTAAAGTCCCCCTGCGCTGACCTTGTCAGTGCGGGGGTGTTTTCATGTTCCTCTGCTGAAGGGGGCCATATCTGTGCTCTTATTTTCAAATCTGAGATTCAAACATGCTGAGCAAGCTACATTAGGTACTTCTCTAATTCCAAAGCCAAACACTGTCTAACACAAGAAACACATATCGACGAGGAAACAGACTTCAACACAACACTGGCAAAGAAACCTGATACCTCCAGAGCAGAGCAGACATGTCAGTACAGAGAGCAAGAGTTTGCATTGGCATTGTGACAGTAAACATGGTTGGAGTGGGCAGTTTGGGTATGTAAAGCTAACAAACAACATAAAGAAACTATGCTAACTACACTTAATCATTCTCTTTGTTAGTGTGCATCAGACTCCTCATCTGAGTCTGGGTCTGACTGAGGCTCAAACATGTAAGGTTGAATCTCTCCAAGAGCTCTCCAGATCCAGAATTTCTCAGCAAATTGTTTTGTTTGTTTGTTTGTTTTTAATGGGAAAACCATGTTAAAAAAATGTGATTCATAGTATATTTAAACACTCTAAATAAAAGTAAAGACGTATCATCATCAAAATATATGTCAAGTATCAAATATAAAAGGGGTCATTATGCAGTATGACCCTTGTGTGTTTTTTCTTTTGATTTATATTATTATAATTCTATATTGTATTAGTAGGCTATAGCTGACATGTGAACATGGTGACCTGGTTTTTACTGTTGTAGCTGGTTGAAGTAAAGCTTATTTTAACTACTCTAAATTAATCTATTTGTTGAGAGTTAGATAAGGAGATTAATACACTCATTATGGTGAACATGAATCAATAACCTGCAGTCAGATAGCTTAGCTTAGCATAGCATAAAGATTGTAAATAGTTGAAAGCAGCCATCCTGGTTCTGTCCAACAGTAATAAATTCCTGATTTTAGAGATGATGGTAGGTGTATTTTACCTTTGAGTAGAGCCAGGCTAGCTGCCCCCCCCCCTCTGTTTACAATCGTTATGTTAAGAACATATTTAATGTTTTGCACATTTACTTGACAGTACAAGTAGCCTACAAGCAGGCTAAGCCAAAATTGTACTTAAGTAAATGTACGTTGTTCCACCACTACAAACAGCACATGCACAAAAGAGTTGTATTAGAGTTCCTCCAAACCATGAACACATGATGACAGCAGGGAGAAGCTTACAAAAATAATACAGTGTTTGTTTATGCAGACAGCTGTGATGTTCAGTGACTTAGTATCTGCACAATCAAAGTCTTGTTTTCATATAGTTGTTAAATACAAGGTAAAATAACAGCACTGCTTGTTAGCTTGCTTGTGTTTTTATTGCTCAGGTTTTGGCCACATTCTCTTCAGCATGGCAAAAATCCTTGCAGATTGCAGAGTATTTCTTTTTTTTCTCGGGGCATCAAGTTAATAGGAATGGGCACGCACAACACATAACATGTGTCGGTCTACAGCGGTCCAAGACAATGTCCCATTTTGCTCCCAGCTTGCTTTATGCAGTGACAGGACTGGAAGCAATTTGGGGTAAGTATTGAGGAACAGTTGAGGAGATGATAAACGACTTTATTGTTGGGTTTTGTGACTGTATCTGATACCAGTGCACATGTTCCTTTGAGTAATCAAGCTATAGCATGGCAAAAGAATCTTGGTTTCCTGGACACTGGTGGCGGGCCAGATTGTCTGGTCCTGATAATGGTAATGGGAGTGATGGCAGCAGCAGCTAATCTACACAGAGAAGGGGTCAGGACCCACTTATCTGGCCTGAGTGGAAAATAACGGCCCACTTAAAGGGCCAATCTGTGATTCTGAAGTATGACAACCCAGTTGAAACACTGTTGCCCCACTGCCGTCTTTATTTACATAGTGTCTTACCTGCTTTGAGGCATTTTTTCACACTGAAATTTATTTCCTGAGCTTTTGATGTGAGACTCGAGGTGGCTCGAGGTTTGTTTATATTCGTAAACTTGTCAACACTTGAATAAAATGCACTTGTATTTTTAGTTATGATGGGCTAGGAGAGTTTCCAAAAGATATACTTTATTCAACATGTCAAAGTCTCCAAGAGCAGATGTGAGCATTTACACTGCCAAATAAAAAAACTGATTGTAGTCCATAAAACAGCTGTCTTAAGTACAAGAGAGGCCCGAGCCAAAGGCATGCCATTGCACTCTGTGGTAAAGGGTGCTGCACAAAAGCATGCAAACTATGTGTCCACACATTTAGCGCACAATACCTGTGCAGTATGCATATGAATGTTCACAGTACAGTGTATCATAAGAAAGAACAGCCGACATGGAAATGAAGAACTAAATTTAGCTCTCTGTTTGATTATTGCCTTGGGTCATGAACAACACTTTGAACCAACATGGCTAGATTCACAACACCAAGATAAAGCCTCTGTTCTTCTGCTCTTCAGAGGAGATAAAGGAGCAGTGCTGCAGACAGCAAAATATTTGTTAGGCAGGAAATACATGACTATATGTAGATGGGGATTGGTTTGATGGGTGGTGCTGTTGTAGGAATGCCACTCTGGTTGCGGCCTGTACTGGGAGTGCTTGAGAAATATGTTTTGTCTGTATGAATTACATTGTTTATTATGTCTGCTATCAACAGTGTTTCTAGGACAATGGTTCCCAACCTTTCACATCTGACACACACCCCTCCAACCCAACATACCACCCCAAGTTCTGAGCCTAACTAAACCAACTGCATCATTTTTAAAATTGTCAACGTTAACACCAGCATTTGTGTGTTTCATAATAGCAAAGTCATATTGTTTTGTTCATAGCTCAAAAGGCACATTTAAGTGGGCAGTACCTCTTAAAAGCTGGGTTAGATGGTTTAATTTGAGTCGTTGGGCAACAATTCCATACTTAATTTTGAGCATATTGTAATTCAAGGGGACTGACAGAACACTAGACGTCTGCTCCTCCCTGTGGCTCTGTTTTCAGGCTTTAGAAAATCTAGGCCGTGATAGGGGAATTTGGCCAATCACAGTTCATTTCAGAGAGAGGGAGTTCCTATTGGCTGTTCTACACATGCAGATGCACATACACACCCTCCCAGTGACAGCCTGAATCAATGACGGAGAATCCTGCAGGGATAGTTGCTATTCCATCATGCCTACACTGCACAGCAACCCAAAATAGAAGATGGACCAGTCAAAAAGACTAGTCTAAAGAAAATTTCAGAAATGTTGTTAATAGTTTAGTCTTCTGCGAATTAGAGCCAAAGACTCATGGCTACAGCTTCAAGTTCATGTTTATGTATCTAACGTTAACTAGTGCCTTGATCACAGCGTGTCCTCCACCTCACTCCCTGCCACTACAGACCAACTTACTGGGAGGAGAGCAGGCAGCAGCACAGGAGATGGACCCCGAGTCAGCAGCCCCAGCACCCCGAATCCAACCACCATCAGAGGAGCGGACAGCGCCTACTCTCTGCCAGATCAGCAAAATTTCTGTGGCTGTCGTTACACAGATTAGACCTGGGGTTGCTGTTTGCCACCAGCCCAGGGTGACACCCAGCTCTGGGGGTTAAGCATTGGCTGAATTCAAGCAGCTACAACTACTGTCCTAAGTTCCATCTCCCAAGCTGCTGCCTGCTCTCCTCCCAGCAAAGCAGTCTATGGGGGGAGAGAGGCAGAGAGATGGGGTGGCAAGCTAATTTTTGTCTCTATTGTGGTCTAATAAACAGAGAAAGAAAGAGCGGGGCAGGGGCTGACCGAATGAGCTGTGTGCAACTTGACAGTGTAGTAAGTTTAAACAAATCAATGTATGGGACACACTGGAAATGAAGCAAATGTACTATATGAAGTGTGCACATATACCCATGGTTGTCTGGTGGGAGGGGCTTAGGACAGAGAGGGGTTTCCGTTTTCCAAATTTCTTCCTGTAGGTTTTAGTAACACTACATTAAAGTAGATATTGTTACAATATTTTGTTGTCATACAGAGGAATAGTCAGTGTTTAAATTGGTTTGGTCGAGTTTAAAGCTTAAACTTTCAAACATCCATCATTACTTTCAGATAATTATTTCAACTATTTTAACTAATTTTAGCTAATTATTTCTACTGTTTATCCATTACTTGTAGTAAATCAGTTTAACCATTTATCCATTAATTTTGGCTATTTGTTTCAACTGTTTATGTTACTTCTAGCGAACTGTTTCAAATGTGTATCTTCTCTTAGCTAACAATCTAAACCACATATCAAGTACTTAAAGCTAACTATTTTGACTATTCTTCTCTGTTGCTAAATAGTTTTCATGCAGTTTCTTTGGCAACAGATGGCTTTAATGTGTCACAACCCATTATTTTAATTCCATTAGAATCAGCTGAGCTAGTAGCCCTACTCCACAATCTTTCCACACAATCCACGGCAGCTGCAAAGTGTACTCTGGGGTAAAAGTGCCTCTGGTTGGGAATCACTGCTCCATGTAGTCAAGAAACTAACTGAGCTGACTTTAAACTGGAAGGCAGGAATGCATGTGCACCGATTAAGTGTTGTTTAACCCTGTGGAATCAGTCTTTCTGGTCTGAATGCGGCAAGAGGCTGGAAGCAGGTCAGGAGAGGTCAGAGAGGACAGCGAGAGCTTCTTATGTGAGTCGGACACTTTTGAGGACCACTGCAAGGGGCACTGAGTCAGTTCATTGATATTCAAGGATTTGACCCGCTGACAACGGGGATGTCACTGAGGTTAAGACAGCCATGCCTCTCCGCATTGTGCCGGGCCGAAAAGCCAGGGGGTCCCCCGGCCCCCCGCCCCCCTCTGCACGGTTGTCATGGTGAGCAAATCAGTCCGGCGGCAGTATGTCACACTCATGTGGGCACATTCTCTCTTTCTTCGTCTCTTTCTTTGCTTTCTCTGACTTTCTATCGTGCTGCTTCACCGAGGGGGCTGCCAAAGAAGAGCTTTCTGTCCACTCACAATGCCTGGTGTGTCATGGACATCCCCATACATATACAGTGCAAAGAAGAGCAGGCTCCAAAACTCCAAGGGCTTCCCTTCCCGAAACACATGGCAACAGATATATTTCCTCTCTGTTGTGGGATCTGAAAGGATGTTTTATATCCAAGGACGTGTTGGGTCAGGTGGTGAATCCACGCTGCAGGTCACCAAGTCCAAGTAACCGCCAATCATATTTCATCCCACAGCTGGAGTGAAGGACTTTTGCACTGTTGTTACAAGTGAGTTGGTGTCATGCACATTATTACTTTGAGCTACTGTTGTATCCCCACACTGGTCTGTTAAATAGTAATGGACCACAGCAAAATGACCACAAGTAAAGCTCACTGATAAGAGCAAAAATCAATCAACAGAAATTAATTTGATTCCCCTGCACAGCATACGTTCTTCGTAACCTTACTATGTCTTCTAATGGAAAACAATTGACTGATGTCTGGCGCTGCGGTGTCTTGTTGTCACACAAATATGTTCCTAGAGCCAATGTCAAGGAGATTAGGCTGAAGGGAAAATTGCAGCTGTATTTAACAGCAGAGCTGGCGAGTGGCTGCTCTCAGGTGATGGGGCATGTCTGTGCTTCACCCTATCTGAACCTGACGGCTGCTGCGGTTGGCACTGTAATTACAGAGGTTAGGCATAAATCACAGAGCACTAGGTTGGGGAGAGGGAGAGAGAGGCAGAGAGAGAGGGGGAGAGGCAGAGAGAGAGAGAGAGAGGGAGAGAAAGTAAAAAGAAAGAGACTACTATAGCCTCAGGGCCAGAGGAGGCCCTGACACTCAGAAACATACTGTTCCCTTCTAAATGCTCTCCCCTTCCTTTACTTTATTTGTTTTTTCTTTAGGCGCTCCCTCACCGTCAAACACAAACACACACTTGCAGTCTGCCTTTTAGGGTCCACATCCATCCTGTGGCTGTGGCAGTCGGACTGTAGTGGGTACTTTACAGGTCCTGTGGGTTCCTGATTACAACACAGTCCTTCATGTTGTACACATTAAAGCAGTAAGCACCAGACCACAGGAAATAATGGTCACAACTGCTGATATAGATCTATGCCACTCTTCTTGTTTACATCCCCCTCTGAAGGGAAATTTTAGGTTCTTTACGAAATGTGTCACAACTGGCGTCTTGGACCAGATCTATCCAAGTTTTATTTGGGGAATATGTCCCTCTCATATTTTTGGCAGACAGATGTTTTCAAGGGAGAAATTCAGTACATGGTGTGCTGTATACTGCCATAGTAAGTCTGGGTATAAAACATTTTAGTAGTCAGAATGGTATTTAATGGAGATTTAAGTGAATGTAAGTTCACTGAATGCCACTCTTTACCCTGCTTTATATATATATATATATGTATATATATATATATATATATATATATATATATATATATATATGCTAAGTCAAGCTCCAACAGCACTGGATCCTACATTTCATAATTCAAGTTGATATCCTCTTCTATTAGTCTGTTGACGGTATACAACTTTTTCAGCTGGACAACATTGCCATTTCAAAAATTAAACTGTTTTATGATGTTAGCTATTGAGACCAAAAGTCTTTTTTTTGCACCAAGCTGTAAACATTTTTATTTTTGCTCTAATGTTAGGCATTTTAACATGGCGTTCTATGGGGATTTACTCTGTTTTGGAGCCAGCCTCAAGTGACCATTTGATGAACTGCAGTTTTTGGCACTTCTGTGCTGGCTTCATTTTTCAGCCTCAGAGGTTGCTGCTTAATATAAAGTAATGAAACGCACAGCTTTGCTGTTTATGGAATTTTATTGACTGTTTCAAAATACAGTACAGCTGTTTTGTTACGGGGCATAACATGACCAGTCATTATCAATCCACCTGATGACTTCAACCTCAGGTGTGCATTCGCTTTTCTGTCTCCATCACCAGCAGCCATGACTGTTTCTTTGTTGTTTGAGTAGATTACACAAGGTAGCCTGAGGAACACCAAGTTTCACTGCTGCATCTTGTTGACTCACATTTGTCAAGCTTCGAGGAGAGCGTGTTTTTCATTGAGAGACAATGACTTTCTTTTTCCCATCACAGCCTCAGGTAGCCAGCTGGAAGCAAATTGGTTATGGTAGGCAAGTATCATGGGAGTACATTTAAAAAAAAAAAAAACCCCAGAAAACAACAAAAACAAACAGAGTTTTTCAGCTTTTCTCAATTGCTTACACAATTGACCTATTAACTAAAAATCCTAAACCATAATGCCATCTAGGACACAGGAGAGGACGTGGAAGAGGAAGAGCAAGAAGGCAAGTAGTTTCAGATAAGATTCATGCAACTGTTATTGATCATGTTCTGCTCCATGGGATGTCAGTGAGGGAAGCTGGTCAAAGAGTGCACCCGAATGTGAACAGGCTTCACAGCAGTCTCTATAAAGAGTACAGCCCCTTTGGAGTGCTGTACTCTTTGCTGTTACAGCACATTCATGTACTGTAGCTGTTTGCTCTATTGTACATATGTTGATAAAATGCATTGTATTACAGTACTGTACCACATCACACAGTTACTGTAATTTGGAGTCACTCTCTGCTCCCATTTTGTAAAATGGATGGTTTACTGTTATCCCATGATTACTTCTATCTTTGCAGAACTGAGAGAGGACCATTTGATGGAGGCAGAAGACGGTTATTTTCAGAGGAGAAAGAGATGGTGATTACAGTTTTCCCAATCGTTCGAACACGTTTCCTGAAACTGTAGCTTTAATCTCTAAAACTCCAAACACAAAACTGGGTTTAACTGGGAGTTAACCATTCTATCATAACTCCACAAATGACACACAGTTCGTTTTACATCATATGAACATCTGTTACAGAGCATCAAATAAACACTGGTGTGATTAATTTAAAACACCATCATTTTGTTTTTACTTCATGAGGCTATATTACAGATTCAGATGTATAAAATTGTGTGGAAAATGCTTTCTTTTTCTCCTTTTTTGAAGTTTACGGGGTTTGTCCCAAAATAGGCAGTATACTATAAAGACTGTTGCCATATTTTAATACAACACTGTAAATATATCATACAAATATTGCTTGATACAGTCATTGTATCAGCATTGGATAAAATGCACATTGCTCTATCAGATGAGCTCCAATTGGGCTAAATTCACAGCCCAGCTTCCCAGGTCTATGAATACACAATTGTTACAAGATGTGCAGTAACTGAACTGACACTGTAAGTAAAATGAGAAACACTCTGTCAGAAATGATAAGAATGTATTTTTGGGGGATGTGATGATATATAAAATCAGTACAGAAATACAAAAAGGTAACAAAGCAAATATTTTTTGTTACTGTTAACAGAAGCTGACTGAACTGACTGTTAAAGAAACATTTTTGTTAGGCCTGTCACTATGTTCTCCATGCTGCTTCATGTTTTACCATCACAGTAGACGTCACCTGAGGCCTCCGTAATACTCTGACACATCGCTGGTGTGTTTTGCCAATTACGTTTGGTTAGGTGAGATGTGAGTCAGACCAGCTTGTAACAAAGGTGTATCATTTTAAAGGTCAGTGTTTTCCAGGTGAACAAAATGATGCAATTTGTGCTTAAGAGTTTTGCAAAAAATGTGATTTAGAGTTCTATTTGAGTGCTTAAGAGTTCAGCAGTCTGGAGTCTTAGTGTTGATACATGAGCTTCAAGGTTTCAGAACTGTGTGCATAGTTTTATTTTACACAGTCAGAGCCAACAATGGTATTTGCTTGCATGAGTGATACAAAACAGAGTTATTGAGGATCAGCAAATATTCCAAAACACTGATGCAGTCAGCATCTCAACAACTGATCGTATTCTTCGATGGAACAGGATGAGAATGAAACAGGCCTATCATGCTCAATTTCAGTTTATCTTACAACATTTTCTATCCCTATAAGCCACTGATCACTATTGGCGGTTTCCACTGTATTTTAAATGCTGCCATGTTAACATTGATGTTTGCTTGCTAGCTGTCTTCTTCTCTGCCTTTGCTTGTGCATTGCAGTATATCTTGACATGTCACTTCAACCTGTTGATCAGTGGAATAATATGAAACCCTTGGCTGAACTGTGTATTGTGTCTACCACAAAACTCTGAAGGGAACCTTTAATGACTGGTTAGGTTTAGGCACAAAAAATATTTGGTAAGGTTTAGGGAAACATTGTGGTTTTGGCTAAAATGATTACTTCATAAAGGTTAGGGGACTTTCGTCAGCACCCACTTAGAGCTATAGGAAACTCACAGTGACTGTCATTAGGAAACGGGAAACAAAAAGTGGTCTCCTGTGTTAAAGTCTGATGTTTTGTTTACCCAACCATCAGCCCCAATTTCTTCCCTCTGGATTTGTCACTCTTTATCAACGTGACACTACTCGCTCCTTTGCTTCTGACAAACAAGAGTCATGATTTCTACAGCTGTGTTGTTTCAGGGCATTGGCTGAAACAACTGATGCTCTTGTTTTTCTTGAGAGGACAGTTTGCCTCATGAAAAGTAGACTGAACCTCATGTGTTAAATCAGTGGAGGGCCCCTTCAAACAAAACAAAGCAAGAAAGAACTAGGCAACGAATGAATCAACTTCAAATGAGGATATGTTTCACATATTATTTTTTAAAAATCCCTTTCATTCATGTAAAGATCGCTGGTGTGTGATCCTTACTGTATTCACAATGGAAAAGACCTCCTCTGAATACATCCAATAAAAGCAGCAAAAATGCTTGATCAGTCAAATCCAATGCATTAAAAATAATGTTTAGAGGAAGTCTTTGATGTAGATCTCTTCATGCTTTCCATAGAGGAAAAGACTCTTCAAGATCTTTAAGAAAACACAGAGAGAGGAAATCATACAAGCTCTAAATGTAGACGCATACTGTAGGTCAAACAAGTACTGAACCATTTCAGAGAAGTGCTACTAAAGGCAACGCTCTCTTATAACTGAACAGAATAGGTTGAATTCCACTGACTTCCAATAAGATCTAGTTAGGTTTAGGCAACAAAACTACATGGCCAGGTTTGGGCAACAAAACTAAGAGTACTGGGCAACAAAACGACTTGACTAGCTTTGGGTACCAAAACTACGTAGTTAGGTTTAAGCAACAAAACGACGTGGCTAGGTCAGGACAACATAACTACATGGCTAGGTTTGGGCAACAAAACTATGTGGTTAGGTTGAGGCAACAAAACTATGTAATTAGGTTTAGGCAACAAAACTGCATAGCTAGGTTTGGGCAACAAAACTAAGAGTACTGAGCAACAAAACTATGTGGTGGCAACAAAAGTATTTAGTTAGGTTTAGGCCACAAAACTATGTGGCTAGGATTGGGCGTAAAACTATGAGGATTGGGCAACAAAATTACATGGCTAGGTTTGGGCAACAAAACTACAAGGACTGGGCAACAAAACTACGTGGTTAGGTTTAGACAAAAAAAACTATGTGGCTAGGTTTGGGCAACAAAACTACGTGGCCAGGTTCCGGTAACAAAACTACATGATTAGGTTTGGGCAACAAAACTACGTAGTTAGGTCTGGGGAAAACATCTTGTTTTGGCATTACTCTCGTCAATAACGTAACATGACATATGTTACATAACACACCTCACATGAGACGTCACATACATCACTAATGTAGCATGCTACACACAATAGCGTACTAGGCTATGTTGTTATTAAAAGAAGTCAACATTGACTTCTTTTAATAACATGACACATGAACATTGGTCTCTTGGATGAAAGTCCTGTGGACTGTGTTTGACTGACCCATCTAGTACCTCTCCTGCCCACTCTATAGGGGCTTCTTTGATCATTTTGCAACAACACGCCAGCTTTAAATCCTGTGTCACATCACTTTCTCCTCTGCTCCTGTAATAATTACTACAGGTACTACAGGACATTACCTTACAAAAAACGTATGGTTCACAGCAAGCTCCTTTCACAGTCAACCTATATGATTGTTTTTTTCATTGAGAGTGGGCTGTTCAGAAGACTGGTAACTGCAACCCAACCCTAATATATAGCATACATTGCTGTGTTTAAATATAGCTTGGAATATTTTAGTTTGCCTGACACTGGATCTTTTGGAATATTAACAACAAATATATGCAATCAGAAAATGGAGAAACATTTTTTTCTGATTAGCAATCAGCTGTACATTTCCTCTGTATGATCAAATCTTTCATTACCCTTCTGTTCAACAAGCAGTATCTTATGTTGGAGGGGAAAATCTATAGACTGTCACTACAAAACCCACTAGGTCTGAATCATTTTATCCTTTCAGCTGTGAAATAGAGTGAAATGGGGCGTCTGCAGCCAGCCGAATTAGGACGTATGGAAATTAACATGTCTGCGCCTCGGCTTCAGTGTGCTCCATTCATATCAGACAAACACTGCACTCAAGGTCAATGCTTTTCATGTACAGATAATGTTGCTAAGAAGACAATCAACACTTCTCATTGCGTTTAGAGCCAAAGACCATAATATGTCTTCCACTGATCCATAAAATCATTACCAAGAAGCTTTTAACAGGTTCCAAGGACCACGGCTTACTTTTTGAATAAAATATAAACAAGGGAAAATATCAAACCCATTAATCTTTCATTAAGCTCGCCGGATAAAAAAGAATCGCTTAAAGTATCATTCGTTACCATCACTGCGAGTGCAAAAGCCCCCTGCTAACATCAAAGGCTTCTCAAAGAAACAGAGCGGGAGAGAGTCAGTTAGCTGAATTTGGCTGAGAACCAGCTTGTGGTTGGGTTTTAATTTCGACTGACTCATAATGGCACCGAGGAGGAAATGGGGACCCGGTCTAAAAAGGTTTTTGTGGCATCGAGGCCTTTTTGAGCAAACACTCACATAAACAATGTGCCGCCGTTATTAAAAGAGCCGCGGATCCAGACTGGATGTTGACAAAGGTTGAGAGCTCATCCTCATCTTGCACAAGTCTTTGTGTCATTGAAAGATCAGAGGCTTCTTATGTCCAAAGAACGGGGGAGACTCCATTTGAAATACATACTGCACACACACACACACATGCACGCACACTTGTGCAGCAGGAGGAGGGGTAGTTGGCATGTTTGTGAGGGGGATGTAACAGCACTCTTTAGGAACAGACTTCTGCTGCTTTATATGTTTGGGTGGGGCATCTGGGTGCTGCAACTGTTTTGCAACTATACAATGGAGGATCATAACATAATTTAGAAAATTCTTATGCAACATGTTGGAATTTTTTATTAAACCACTTTATAGATGCTCCCATCATTTCCGCAGAGCTAGCTGTTGTGGTTTAGGACACAGTCGACATGTACTTCTAAACAGTCCATTGTAAGACAGCTAGGACACTGTTTACCTGAAAGAAACACAATAATTCTCCTTTCTTTTTGCATTAGCTCTCTACTGTCATTTGAAAGCACTAAAACAGCCTGGCAGTAATGCCAAGTAGGTTAATAACATGCGGTGGATTAAGGTTTTAGTATAGCTCTGCACTGCAGCTATACTAAAGAACTGATTTACCAGGGAATAAAATAAACCCATCCCAATGTATTTCCCCGACCTGCATCCCCGTCAAAATACAGTGACACATTCATCTCTGTCTGCAGTACACAAAGTGGGCAAAGAAGCCTCTCGATTGACTTCAGAGGGCCAGTATATTACATGAGTTAGTCATGGCTCATACTGAATTAAACATGGGAAGAAGAGTTTCTTTTTATCTACAGCCAAAGTACTAAATCTGACCACTGCAACCAATACTCGCCCACTTCAAATCCTCCCTTTGATAGTGAAAGCGTAGGAGCTTCAAATGTATCAGTTTGTCCTCATTTTTTAATGGGTTTTAGTCGCGAACACCGGTTGATGTTTGCAGCTGAAAACAAAATTACACAAAGCACTCTTTTCTGCCTGCAGAGCAATCGTGTCACAGTTACGTTTCGCTTTACTCTTTCATATTCGTATTTATTCTGTGTTTCCTGCACAGGTAGATTTAATCAACCAACAGCAGGGTGACAGTTTCCTTCCAAATCATCTCTGTTAGGTGCAATAATAATTACAGTGGACATGAAGAGAGAGGCTCGTGTGATCTCCCACTGTTCTTTGGAGTTGGATGATAGTTAGATAATGCTCTGTTCAGCTCAGAGGTGTCACAGACGTGTGTTGTGGTTGTGCGGGACTCGTCTTTGCTGCTGTGGAGTTGTGATATTTTTGGACAAGCAAGGATGAAAGCCCAGGGTCCTGTGGCTAATGAGATACTGAGGCAGTGGGAATGATGGTTTTAATTACTGCCCAGGACTGGTCTAAAGGGGGTGGTTGCTGAAGAGCATGCTGAGTGTCCTAGGTTGGGAGTTCAGACCGATGCCAGTCATGCTGTGCCTGGCTGCCTTTGATGCTTACTCCCCTCTGCTTTATTCCCACATTGTGCTTATTAGATTCTTTGCTGCTGATGCTTCACTGCACCTTTGTTCAAACCAATGCTTCGGACAAAGAGAGGCATAACCGCTGAGATTTCAACTTCAAACCCCCAGAAAGTTTCAGTGATGCAGAAGGCAACTTAATCTTTTGTGGAAATTAAATCTGCAGGGCTCCCATTGTGCGGTGGCTCTCTGGCAACAGAGGAGATGGATTTTGGGTTTGCTTGGCAGAGACGGCGTGATATTTATTGTTGAAGAATTCAAAATGCACAAGTCCAAGGGTTAGCATCCAACCATGTATGTAAATGAGCGCTAAAAATAGGAATTGCTTCTGTAATGATGAAAAGTGAATTGGGGAAGATTCCTCCCCGCTGTCCGTTCACATTTCAGGGGAAGAATTCTACAGTAGATTCACAAGCAGCCTGTGAGTCCTCCGTCTCCTCGGCTGCTCCCAGCAGGAGGGTGTTGCTACGTGTCTGCTCTCTGTTCTCCTGCAGCCCAGCTGTGGACCAACCCTTGTTGACTTTTCAGAGATCACATGGCATCCTCACTGAGGCTGGCTCCAAGGGGGCTCTGCCTCCGCAAGACTCTGCTATGGTCAGCATGGGCCTCCTCCTCCTCCTGCTGTCTTTACCCCCTGCTTCTTCAAGAAAAAAGTTGGGCTGGCTAGTGTTTGAACGCACCACGCATATTCACAAGCATAACATTTTAAAAACTTCTTTCATGCACCAGTCAAATGTTGCAATTACTTCCTCTCTCAGCAAAATGACAAACGACTGTCTTTTTTTACTTTACTTTTAGTTTCTACCTCTACTTTATTCACTGAGGAAATCCATGCCTGTTGGATCAAATCTTTTTCTCTCCAGATTTCCTGTATCTGTATACACAAATAATTCTCAACAAATCAAGGTCACAAGCCAGAGGTTTTTGTTATCAAATGAACAGGAAGCTATATTTGCCAAATAAATGGAACTTGAATGGGATATGTCCTTGGAGCTTGGGCTTGCAGGAAGTGCAGATAAGGGGTTTGAGTCATTTATGAAAAAAGGTGCTCTGTATTTAGAAAGCTAGGATGGTGATAATGTGTGAACCCAGTTAATGTTTTGGTTTAATATACAACAATTCAGCCATAGTGAGTGGGATTTTTTTGAATGTGGTTTAATAGAAAGTGTTGCTGAAAGATGTGGATAAGAAAGAAAGGATCATACCCAACATTTCCAGATGTACAATAATTATCTTATTTGTGTGATAATTGTGCCCTCTCCACAATGTACAATCATTAATGCCAAAAGTGGCATAATGCCATAACCATTTTGTGCACTAATTATTCCTAGATGGTTTTAGTTTGTGCTGTCTCATTTTAATTCATTTTGCGACACGATCAGGACATGGATATATAAGAAGATTTATAGCACAAGCACTAGAAACTTTCGCCAGCCGAGCCAGCTACTTCTGCTTTAGCGCTCTGCTAACTTGAATGGGTTTTGACGCTCAAAAAATGTTAACCACAGATTTACAGATTTCTTTTTCACCGTGTAAGTCTATGGGAAAATGTTTTTTTTAGGCCCAATGGCATCACATGATGATGTGGCCAGGATCAGGAGAGCAAAATATGGATCCTACATCTGAGTCTGTGCATCTCTTCTCATGTGGCCTCTTTTCAGCCAATCATGCAAGGTGTAGGCAATGATGACAAGACTGGCGAGCATGGCTGCCGTTCCTTCTGCTGTCTATGTCAGCTTGCTTTAAAAAAAAAAAAACAAACAAACAAAAAAAATGTGGTTAGATTTGTAGACATGTCAAAGTGTCAATTACAAACTTGCTCTGTAAAATTACACATTGATGTCTCTTTGTTTCCGTGGTTATGCCTTGTGTACGATAAGTCTCCTCAAAATATGATCATTTTAAGCGTCTTGTATAATAGTTTACCATGTTCCATCTGGCAACGCTGATCATATGTCATATATCTATCATGAGTCTGATTTAAATCCCTTACATCACAGGTACATGCAGTTCTCTTTTCCTGGCTGTTTCTGGTCATTTTGAGTTTTAGCTTCCTCATGAAAAGCAAGGAACAAATTCAGTAAATATGAAGTACTTCTTGGCAAAACAACAAATCAACATATAATCAGTGCCATAAACTAAGCCAGATTAGAATTCCTGTTCATTGTTCAGAAGGTTTTAACTGTAGCCGAATTATCCCCAGAGGTCTCTTCTTCTCCAAAATAAATGGATAAGGTGATTTCAACTGGTAAAACACTGAATAAAGCAGTTTCATGTTACAAATCAATGTTTTTCCAACACTGCTTATTGCAAAGGGGCTGCTAACTACAGTGGCTGACACAAAACCGCAAATAGCCCTATCAGACCAGTGTTTGGTTTGTCTATTCTTGGCTACAATAGAACCATGGTGGTGCAACATTATGGAATCCATAGATAAGGACCCGCTCTCTTCTTCTTCTTCTTCTTCTTCTCCTCCTCTTCGGCTCTTCCTGAGGTAAAGAAAACACAATGATTCTTGTTTTTAGGTGCTTACACACTAAAGGAAACATACCTATTATTTATTATATTCCATTCTTGTCAATACATCCCCCTAACTTACACACACTGAACATTTATGAGATAGAGTTTATTCAGGTTCATTTAATGTCACACGTGTTGGCTGACTCAGTATTGTTACACCTTAAATAATATAATATATTTCAAAAGTACAGTGTCAGGCTATTCAGTAAAAAAACAACAACAACAACAACAACAACTTTGTATCACTTAATGTTAGTCCACTTGCTTTGGATAATACCAGTTTCTTACTAATCAGCAGACAGGAAGTGTAGGTTATGAGCCATAAAAGGATGGTCATGTTGTCACAAATTGTATAGCTGTAATACGCATAGTGCCATTTCGCACAGTAGATAAAAATGCAGCAGAAAATCTTTCTTAATTAATTTGTCTTTTTTTATTTAATCTGTATCAAGCACAAATTAATGGCTTTTTAATTATTTAGGGCAACAAACGCTTTGATCTATAAATGCAGGAGAAACTTCAATGTTTTGGGGAAGAAAACCATCTCTTATGGCATTTTTCATTCAGAATCTGCTTGTTAATGAAGCTTCTGGAAGTGAACCTCAGTGATGTGACAAAACCAACTATGTACCAACAACAAAAACAACAACAAAGCTGAAAACTATTGTGGCGATTTCTGTCCCCATTATAAACAATGCCAGTTTGCTTTAAATTGAACACACTGTATGCTTGGTCTGTCTGCTTATTCTGCATGCATGGGCTTAGAAACCCATGGTGCAAGGGTGTGCATGTGTTTGTGTGTGTGATGCAGTGCCTGCGTCTTTTTAAGGGGGAACACACTGATGCAGAGCAGATTAGGTTCCATGGCAGGAGAGCGAATAATCTAATTTTCCTAACCCGCTTACTGATATCATGGCACGGTAGATCCTTATTATTCCGAATCCCCTCTTGCTCTGGTTTTGCAATCAGGAGTTCAAGCTTAATGGGACCACTGTGATTTATGTAGAAAGGAAGCTTTGATCCTGTTTTGTTTTTAGCGTTTGACACAGGAAGTGAGGCTGAATGCTATGAATATCATACAAATACCATACAGTCTATGACAAATACTAACTATCGATAAAGAAGCATGTTCCTGACAGGGATGATGATGGTGACGTCCTCGGTTGTGATGATAATAACGTCGGAAAGAAGGCGGTGTATTTTGTGAAATGCAGCCAGTTTGATATACTAACTGTGTTGCATGTTTCCTTTCATCAGCTTTGGGCCGTAGTATCTCACAGAGCATGATTAGCGTAAGCGTGGAATCCACACTGCTGGGGGCTGCAGGGCGAGCTTGAAGCCTGAAGCGCATTCATCAACGTCCCTGGCAGGGTGCACCTTTCTCAGCCTCACACTGCTCAGCTTGTAGCCCACTCCCTGGCCACATTTTCGTCTTTCTCTTTCATTCGGACTCTTTTTCAATAGCCTTTGTTGTTTTTCAAGAGATAGCATATTTTTTTAAGGAAAAAAAACATCTATTTTTTAATCAAAGTGTCAGGCTCATATTGTTGACAACATGATTATGTATTACTATGTGTGTATAATGTGGAATTGAACCTGTAATTGTTCAGATGCTGATATTCACATACACCCCAGTGAATCTCTGTCTTATGTGGCTCTCAGTGTTCCTTTTTTTATGCCACAATCAGGCTTGATGACACTGATGTCCCTGCCTTTTTCTTCATCTCCCCTCAGTCTTCTTCCAGCAGGTAAACAGTGACTGAAGCAGAGTCCTCCCAGACTGGTCCCTCAGGTCTGAATCTGTAATCACTCTTAGATCTCAGACATGAAAGACTTGCGTACATCTTCCTAAAAATGCCCTCTGAGGTGCCAAGTTCAGTTTCAAATGGTAGAATGTGGAGAAGAGAGGGAAAGTTTTGGAAGAAATAATAGCTTGTGATCAGGTACCTCTTAAAAGGAGTGCATAGGAGGACTTTTTTTTTTTTACTTTGTAAAAGCATTCTTAACACTTCTGAATCATTCATTTTTCATCATGGTCATGAGTTAAACTTGATGAGAAAAGGAATAGCAGCTCCATACACAAGGCCCTCTTAGGCTTAAAGAAAGTCCTCATGTCGTAATTGTATAAATCATGAGCATCTCAATAATTCATTCATTAATACAGTCAGTCAATTTTGGTCTGTCGGTCAATAGGCCTACTTTGAAAAAAAAAATGGCCATACTTATTTTCATTCATACCCTCAGCATGAATCCATTTAGCCCTTACTTACAGGCCTACATGCCCCCTTAAGGCTTACTCAACATTTACAGTATACACAGCAGGTTACTCAGCCTTTGCTTAATTTTTCATTAAGTCTTTACTATTAATTTTTCACATCAGCTAGAGAGAAAGGGGTAAAGAGAGGGAATGACATGCATCAAAGGGCCACAAGTTGGAATCAAACCCAAGCCCAGAACCCAGAGAGAACTCTACGTGGGGCGCACACAAGTTATGAAGTATACATATACTGAACCATTGAATGTCAAAGTGACATGTTGATGTCACTGGTAAATAATGGTCAGTTTTCTTGCTATTATTGTGGTTCAGACTGAGCTGTTGCCTAAACAAGCTCAACTGGACATTTGTCTGTTTCATTGCTGATTTAAAAATCACAGTCATAGTCAGAGCTCTGAGTTTATACAGAGACTGAGTGAAGCAGGTGCTGGAAACCCTCACAGCCGATGTCTGCAGATTTACTGTACGAGCTTTGCTGACATCTAGTGGTCACTTTTGAGATTGCACTGTTAAAAATTCAACATCCTTCAGAAAGACACCAATATGAGGTTTATTATTGCTAAACTTACGTTTGTGGATAAAACTAAGAAAAAAAAGTTCTGTCTGCTTTTTTCGGTACTTCAGGAAAGTCCTTCCAGAACTTCCCGGTGTGAGAATGATGCCAGAAAGGGTGTAAATGGATGTCCATTACAGAAAGAGCAGTTTGTGTTAATGTCTTTTTTTGTATTTCTGCATGTAATGTTTGGCAGGGTAATATTTATGAATAATTTTGACGGACACCCCCTTAACCTTATTCACAACTAGGTATTTATGAAGATCTATCCAAACCTTCTTCACCGTGTCTTACGAGGGCGGAGCTAAGACCGCGTGGCAGAGACGCAAGTGCGGGGAACGTGGACGCCAGACACGTATGGGATGAACTCAAGGTTAAACGGATCACTACGCTTAAAAAAGTAGTTCACAGGGATTTCTGATAACTGATTTTTAGCAACCCTCCAATAACGGCTTTATTAGATTAATTCTGAACAAATTAACTTGTATAAATAGCTACACCTTGTGTAAACTGAAGCAGTATTTGGTTAAAGTCAAAAAAGAAAATATACAAGCGTATTAATTTCCTCAGTGAAAAGTCCTATGACTTAATTGCTCTCTACATCGTGGCAGCACCTGTGGTGAGGTTTTTGTCGTTGAGAAAAAGAGAGTTTCAAAGAAATTTTCCTCACAAGTAAGTATTCATATGTCTGAATTAAAACTGATACAACATACGCTGCTACTGACAAGATTTTTTATGCGAGTCTGATTTCTTCACCAAGTTTAGATTTAATGCTAATCGACATTACTTGTATGCCACCTCCCAGCCATCATGCTCATGACAATCTTACTTGCTAACTAAGCTAACCATTATTGCTAATCGGTTTACTAACATGGGACTGTAACCTAATGTTAAATATCACCGATATTACTGAATTGACTAACTCTAAATTAGTATAATTTAATATATATAGCCATATCCCGCTAAGGGGGAAAAAATGTTTGGGCCGTTAGCTAGCTAATGTCGTTAGCCTAGCTGGTAAGCTAGTTGCGCAGTTGGCCCACCTTAATTAGCGGGCGCCATCCCGTCTGTGAGATGAAAGCATTTAACTTTATGTATAACTTTAAGTTTTTATATTAATTATGATACTAAATTATTGTGATGGCTAAGTGTTTGTAGAAAGATTAGTAATGGTAATTAATTAGGGTATTTTTAGACTTTCAACTCTTGTTCAAATTACCATTTAGGCTTGTCAGAAAATCTTTTTCCAACGTCTTTGTTTAAGTTAGTTGTTTGCTCATAATTTTGTATTAATGACAGGGTATTCTTTTTAAACAGCTGCCACATTTGAGACTGGAAAATGACTGGCCGGGCACGAGCTAGATCAAGAGGCAGAGCACGTGGTCAAGAGACCGCTGCACCTGGAGCGGTAAGAGCAGTTAATCACTGGATAATTTTACATAACAATTAATGTTAACCTTTTTACCTTAACGTAAACCTTGTGTTATTCTTGATTACTTAGGAACATGAGATCTACCTTTTTCAATTAGCATCATTACTAATACAATGCTGCTTGTGTACCTTCAGTGGCATCTGTTCACAGGGTTCCCATGGTCATGGAAAACCCCAAAAAGTCCTTGAATTTAAATTTTTCAGGCCTGGATAAGAATGGAATTAGGAAAAAAACCTTTTAAGGGTCATGGAATTTTGTGGTGTGTAATGAAATTGTTACAGGAATCTTTCATGGATAACCTTCCAGGTAATGTGACAGAACGGCAGATTTATTACGTGCATTATCGGTATGTGATAGTATATTGTTATCATCACATAACGTCATGTTTATTCATTTTCTTCCTGTGGTCTGTCTCTCCCTTCATGTATGTCCACTAGCTGAAATTATGTTTGAGTAGAGCTTTATTATGGTCCTTGTAAAATCATGAGAATGTTTTTCTTTTTATTTATTTATTTTCCATGAAATACGTGGGAACCCTCTGTGTAGTTGTGTAGATATTTATGGCTTTATTTGCAAAGGTTTTGACTGTAATTTCAGTTTTGTTGCTCAGCAATAAAAGGTAACATCTAAGTAATTGTCCCGGTTACTGATGATCATTTATAGACCTTACTGTTCCCATTTGAGGTACTCTCACGGGAGAAATGGTCTCCATGCTGACAATTGAATTTTGGTATATTTGATGTAGTTTGAACAGTGTGCCTGACAATACATATAAAAGTTACTGGCTGTCTTTCTTGAAGAGCAAGGTTCGAGAGCCTGCACCAGTGGCACCTCCACCTACTGAGTCAGAGTTGGTTGGAAGAGGGAGGCAGAAAGTTGCTCCCAGACCCTTTCCAGCAGAAGGTACAGTCAAACACAAAGTGATGTTGCATTTGTTTATTAAGTTAATGGATTTTGGCTATTTTTACTTTTGAAAGTCTACATGGAAATGCAATTAATATCTATACATCATATGTAAATACATATTATACAGGACTATGAAGTGTCCAAACTATTTTTGTTCTCATACAGTGTATTATATTTTTTAAGTTTGAATGTTGCATGGCAGTGAACACACACTGGTCCTGACTGTCTCAGTTTTGTATTAGCTGAACTACAGATTTCAGCTGGATTTCAGCAGGTGAAGCTGGGAGAAAGAGGTGGACGCCGCCGAGATTTTCACGATGCAGGGATTAACACCAGGCAGGCTATGGAGCATGTTAAAGAATCAAAGTCTGGTCAGTCAGTATGAAATTCATGAAATTTCATAAAATTAATGAACATTAAAATATGCAGCAAATGTACACCTTATAATTTGTCCAGAGGATGATATATTACTCCCTAAAATTGTGTTTGTACTTTCTCAGGAACATCTGGTTCTGCCATTCAGTTGAGAGCAAACTACTTCCGCATCCTGTCCCGCCCTCAGTGGGTGCTGTATCAGTACCATGTGGACTTCAAACCACCAATGGAGGCTCGTCGCCTGAGATCTGCTCTCCTCTTTCAGCATGAGGAAACACTTGGCTCAGCATGGAGTTTTGATGGGGCTGTGCTTTTTTTGCCTCACAGGTTGCACGGCAAGGTAAACTAAAACTTAAAATATTGAGAACAAGACACAACTGTTTCTTAACACCTGTTAAAGGAGCACTTCACCCACGAAATGACCATTTATGTATCAACTATTTATGCCATGTTACCTGAAAGTTCCCTTTCTGACTGGCACTTAAACTGAAAGCATAGATAAGATTCACTTTAAGTCCTGGTCAGAAAAAGCTGAGGCAAAGTAATGCAACATGTATGGGAAGCACTGAGAACATGACTGAATATGCAAAACTTGGATTATACTGTAAGAGTTTATGTGGGAGTTCGTAAACAGATGTTTTATATAGGTTTGCTGTTGTCAAACATTGTCCCCAATAACTTAAATTCATGAAAAATATTCATCTTTTTTGGATTCTCTGTTCACCATGAAGGTATGCAAGAAAAACAGTTTTATTCACGAATTGCCTGCCCCCTTTGCAAAAATATTACTACGTTGGTTCAATGGCAACTTCCTTGGGATGGAAGGCTTGACTGGTAAATTATTAAATGTGGCTTCCTTATGAAAAAAACCCCCATTGTTTTCCTTCCTAACTTCATTGTCTTAACTTGTGTGTAGGAGACTGTCCTCCACAGCGAGACCAGGCATGGAGAAAAGGTTCAGATAACCGTCACCCTAACAAATGAACTGCCACCCACATCACCAGCATGCCTTCAGTTTTACAACATCATATTCAGAAGGTAAAACATCTTCTTTAAAAAAAAAAAAAAAAAAGTATTGTATGGATGGAAATTATTAATGCATCTGCCAAATTACCACTTGGATAGCAGTACACCACAGCATTTTGGATCTTGGGATTCTTCCAAATGTCTCATTGCTGGTATTATTCCATTTTCTCAGGATCTTGAGAATTCTCAACATGCAGCAGATTGGACGCAACTACTACAACCCCAAGGATCCACTCAACATCCCACAGCACAAGTATATTTATTAGCCTCCCAATATTTTTTTAATTATACAGCTCTATTTTGCTCAAAGTATGTATTAAGATTTATGGTGTATTTTTAAGATGTGATCCTTCATGATGGTCTAAAATAACCAGGGGTCTTTTGTAAAAATGCAGCATGACGATATAAACACTTCATACATCAGGTGTTATGCAGACCTGCCAGTGCGCATTCAACAGCTGTCACTGTTTGTGTCTGTTAGTGGAGACTTCACCCTGCAGTGAACTTTATACACTTTACTGATATACCAGAGAATTACACAGTAACAATACTTCATAATTTCTCTAACCGTTAACCCTAGGGCTGTAGTCTCCTGATCGACTAGTCGATTATTTGTTTGCTATGCTCTCATCCGACCAAATTCTCATTAGTCGAATAATCGCCGTATTACTTTCATAAGGAGAAAAGTGCTACATCAATAGCTTTCCAGGATTAATCCCTTATTTCCTGCGGTGGGGGGGGACAGGCTAAGTTACCTGTGAAAATGGGGGTGTTTTCAAAACACCCCCTTTGTTGACAGAAAGTTGGACTCGCCCACCCTCACGCACAGCGTCGCGGTGACGCAGACCACCTTTCAGTTTCTGTGTACCAACACCATTTCCCTCAGTGGAAACTGAGCTTGTATTTACTTCTATTTCACAGACAAGAAACAATAAATTAGGCTGGCGCTAATAACGTTAGCATGTTGTATTTGCTTGGAAAACGTGTTTAGTATAAGACAGTTGTTGTACTGGAGCCACACTGAGTGCTGTTACCATTGTTACATGTTGCTGTTGTCCCTGGTTTTATGAGAAGAGGAAAAGATCGCTAGACGCTAGGCTAATTTATACAATGTAAAACGCCATAGACTTGTGCTAATAATGTTAGCATGTTGTATTGGTTGGGGAAATGTGTCCAGATAAAGACAAGTGTTTGTCAGTTCTGCGATTTATAGTGAAGCCAATTTGCGTACTTGTGTTTGAGATTGTCTCTATTAAGCCATATTTAATGTGTCAGGACTGTTTTTCTTTTGTGGTGTTCACAATAGTGATGTCAGGTTAATTTGGTTCAGTGAGGGCTATGGAATATTAAATCCATATGTTCACACGACATCTTAGCCTTTCTTACACCCGGATGTACATAAACTACAGGTTATACACTGCTCTTTTCTTTTATCAGTTATTGTAGCGGTTATTGGTCATGAGAAGCAGGTAATTTTAATATCTTTATCGGTTGGAAAAAAGCCATATTGATGCATCCCTAATGATCAAGTGTTCACCAAGCATTTGCCAAATAGCATTAGATTTCACAGATCGGAGGTAGATTAAAAGTAATAGTCAACAATAGACATATACTAATTCTGGTAAGCAGCATGTCAAACGATTTGCACAGACTGTTTAAAACATTTTGTAAGCGTTTTAGCTGACGGTATCAACAAAAGAAAAATCTCAACTATGGTCAATATTTTTGTACAAGTTTTAAATGCACAGGATGTAATTTCTGCCGTTCTCAATCAAAACTGTAAAAGATACACTTTGATGTTGATGAAAATCTGTCTGACATGACACAGAAATCGTGTTCATGGACAAGTAAAGATATTAAACCTAAGTTTATGCCATATCATTATAATGACAGGCAGTTAGTCATCTAAACTTGAAAACGTAACGTTAGTATCAGAGAAGTTAACTGTACAGCTACTGTAGCTAATGTTACATGGTGAATTCAATCATGGGGAAGCCCAGCACTGTGATCGTGGTCAAAATGATCATACTGAAAATAACTGAGCATATTGAACGTAACGTTATAATGTTACCGTGCGCATTAGCTCAGTGGCTGGTCTTCTACGACAACTATGGTTTAACTGGCATTTAAGGTGCATTACTGCCCCCTCTGCAGGTGTATAGGTGATTTAATGATATTAAAAATGTACACTTATTATCGCGCTTGAGGAAAATATCTAATTATCATTTTATTGTCCTGCCCTAGTTTAAAGGCTAAAATTATGATCTCAGTAGACAGTAGGGCTGTCAACGAATATTCTAAATTCGAATTTGAAAAAAAAATGGGGAAAAAAAAGATATGGTTTTTGAAAAAAACGGCATGAAGTCGGTAATACCGGATTTTCGCCACTTGGGGGCGCAGTTGACCCATTTAAAATAAACGACCTTAGGACAACAGAGTGACAGTAACAAGTTCTTTTATTCCTTACAAATAAATTTTGCAGCTTACTCAATCAGTGCAAACAAGGGTTGCCTCCTTCGTCTGGCTCAAAGCCAAAGTGTTGCCATAGTGGTGCATTCTTTGATTTCGTCGAGATTAAATTGTCCGCCATTATTGACTCCCCGTCACTATTAAACAAACTCCAGGCTACAGTAGAGGTGCATGCACACTCGCACCTAGCTCAGTCCCCCCCCCCCCCCGCTTGCTGTGTGCTTGGTGAAGAGGCAGACAAAGGTGCTCACAGACTCGGGCGTACTATAAGCGGAGCGGACTCCGTGTAAAAATGTCCGTGAAAAATCCCCGCGATGTGAAAAATACATGCCAAACAGTCTTTTGTGTGACACTGGTGCGCGGAGTGGAGTCCACGCAGTCGTGCTTTGCGCGCACAGGGCTTGTGGACGTCCACTTTTACTGGGCGGACCTCCGCGGCGTCCGCTCTGCGTACGCTTTGCCCGAGTATGCTGTCCGGTCGATCTCAAAAAATAAAACCCGGTCTAAGATGGAGTACCGGACCGAATTGGTATTATCGAGAACCGACCCAACCCTAGCCTGGGCCGCTGCACTGAACGCACTGCTTGACACATTCGCTCGCGGCTTGCGCAGAAAATAGACCAGACGGTGAAACGATCGCTGCAGGGCGCGAGCCAGCCACGGTGTGGATGACACAATCGGTTAACATGGGCGCCGAAAGGAAACTGGCTTCGCTTCTCTGCGCTTCGAGGCCATTCGCAGCACTTCGTGAGCGGTGTGGCCCTGGCGTGATGGGTCAGAGAGGGGGGCGAGCGAGAGGTCCGCGGTTGTTGATAACGTAATGTTATAGATAATTGTTTTATGTGTTTTAATGTGTAGGTATGTAAATGTTTCCAAAGATGTTTATGTTGAAATAAAAATACCTACAAGTAGTTATGTTTCCTTGTATTAATACATATACAAGCATGTTTCCTTGTATTAGTTTGCCCTCTTGTGGACATAATGCGGAAAGAAAAAAAAATTGAATGGTTCGAACCTATGAGTTATTTTTAGAAGGAATATTCAAATGTCATTTTTGAGTAATTTTGACAGCCCTAGTAGACAGTTTTCAACCCAGTGAGAAGCTGTAGCAGAGATCAGTTAATGGGCGGTCTTCAGTGATGGGAACTAACCTTTTTTTAATTAGAATTTGGATGACAAACAGTGACCCTGTCTGTCTGTCCTAGACTGACCATCTGGCCAGGTTATACCACCACCATTTTGCAGTACGAGTCAGCCATTATGCTGTGTACTGACGTGAGCCACAAGGTCCTGCGTAGTGAGACAGTCCTTGACTTCATGGCCAGCCTGAGACCGAAGGTTGGAGAGCATCGCTTCCCTGAGATCTGCACCAAGGAGCTTGTTGGACTGATTGTCCTCACCAAGTAGGATCCACGTTCACAAACATTCTTGAATTAAATGCACACGTCTTGCATTTTTATAATTCTGGGCTTTAGAGTGATGTGTATTGACTATTGGTTATCCTTCTCTTGCTGCCTCTGAATTTTTTAGGTACAACAACAAAACCTACAGGGTTGACGATATCGCATGGGATCACACTCCCAAGAACACATTCACCAGGGGAGACAAAGACATTTCCTTCAGGGACTACTACAAGACTGTGGGTGTCATGCAGGCAATACAAGTATTGGTGTTAACTAGAACAATAATTAATATCTACTTTTCTGAACTGGCAGATGCAGACTGACACACACACACACACACACACACTCTCTCTCTCTCTCTCTAACATAACAACATACTCAGTTTGAAGGACTCTGAATAAGGATTGGGCAAAGAAGGAAACAAACGATAGGATTGATTGTTATCAGCTACATGTATTAAAGGGAAATTTCGGTTTATTTCAACCCGTCTTCTATTGTCCTAAATTTGTTTCACGTGACTAGTGACATAAAAATAATAGTTAGCATGTTAGCCGTTAGCCTAGATATAGCCGGGGCGCATTAGTAGCGTCAGACCTGTTAAAACGTAAGTAAACGGGCATACATTCAAGTGCAAAGTTAGTCCACTAAACAAGCTTTTTTTCCACAAAGACCGCCTCATATCGTTAGGATAAATGTCAGAGAACATATAGAAAATGACATGTAAACGTGTTGTCTTACCTTACCGGTGTGCTGCCATGTTTGTTTATCATCTAGCTCTGCTTTCCAAAGCGCGGCCGTAATATCGCGAGAACAAGCAGCGATCTCATAGTGTGCCTGAACAAGCAGCAACAGCTGGAAGGATACATTGACAAAGAACTTCGTGAAATTGAAGAACGGAGGTGGAGAGAGAGAGAGGCGCAACAGGTAGAGGATGAATGGCTGCTGCAAGGCTGCGTAGCTCTGGAGATTGGTGGTGTACCTGTGAGGAATGTAGTGTTGCACGGTATACTGGTACTAAAATAGTACCGCCGTACTAGAGTATTCCAAATGGTACTATACTGCATTTGGAAAATATCGGTACTTTGAAATTGATTCAATTCATTAATTTAGTTAATTTATTTTACTCAATTATGCACACAGACGCCTTTCTTGTTCCTATTGGAGCACAGATTGCACAAGTGGTATGTATGACAACACCTGTATCAACATTCGCAGCTGGCGCACATGAAAAAAGACGAGACAGTCTGCCTCGCAAAGGGAGATAACACGAGACAACACAAACTTGGTGGGACATTTGAGTTACCAAACGGTGACGTCTGTACCGAGGTACTTACCGAACCATGATTTTTTTGGTACCGTTACACCCCTACTATTTATTGTTCTAAAGGTTTGTATCCAAAAGGACCTTTCCTTAGAAAAAGTATCGAAATTCATATTGGCATTGGTACCGAAACAAAGATTTTGGTATTGTGACAACACAAGAGGAATGCCTCTGTTGCAAGGAATGGGACCGGTTGCAGCCTTATTTTCAAGGTCTGGATGTGACCGAGGACGAGACACCTCCACCTGGAGTAACGTTAGTATCCAGCTGGGCTTTATCTAGAGCTGGCGAGATATTTTTCGTCCGCGCTTTGGAAAGCAGAGCTAGAAGGATAAACAAACACGGCAGCACACTGGTAAGGTAAGACAACACGTTTACATGTCGTTTTCTATATGTTCTCTGACGTTTATTCTAATGATATGAGGCGGTCTTTGTGGAAAAAAAGCTTGTTTAGTTGACTAACTTTGCACTTGAAGGTTGCCTGTTCAGTTACGTTTTAACAGGTGTGACGCTACTAATGCGCCCCGGCTGGAATTTCGAGGCTAAATCGGTTAAGTGATACCTCTTAATATCTTTATTCATGGACTTCTACTCTGGTCCGCATCTAAACATTCATACTCTCCGTTTTCAGCAATATAGCCTGGATATCAGTGATCTGAACCAGCCACTGCTGATCAGCCACGTGAAGAAGGTGGGTCCTGTTGGAGGTCCTCCTCCTGGCCCAGCCATGCTCATCCCAGAGCTGTGCTACCTTACAGGTATGTGGTTCTCCAGTGTGAGACTGCTGATTCAAACTAAACACAACATTTTAGACATTTATTGCATAACCTATAGCCAGGGTCTTCAACACGGGATCAGTTACCCCTAAGGGGTCCTTACAGTTACTGCAGGCTGTGTTGAACTTACTGTCGATAACAGCGAGGAAAAATAGTGAGCTAAAATTGACCTACTATTAAAACATATTAGCCAAGTAGCTGTATTATTATTCCAAGTGTACAGACATTCTTGTGCGGCATAATGGATCATTTTGTAATTTTTTGAGCAACAGACTCTTGACACACCTTCTACCTCAGAAACCACCAGTGAAAGTGCAGTGGGTGCCATGCTATAGCTGCATCTGACTGAGCAGCTAAATGCAAGCGCAAATGAGACCAGACAAATACTTGATTATTTTAATTGCAACTTGAGTTTTATTAAATGTCAATAGTATGGGATCCATGGTCCATCTGCTCATGAGCTAAGGGATCCTTAACCTGAAAAACATTAAAGACCCCTGACCTATAGCAGTATAATATAGATGTATACTATAAGGAGGTCATTTTACTGAAACTAAAAAAAAACAAAACACATTTATTAGGGATGCACCGAATATATTCGGCCGAATATAGCCAAAAAAAACACATTCGGTGGAATAAGTGAAAAGCGAGGCCGAATAATAGCGGCGTGTTTTGATAACGCAATCAAACAGCGTGCGGTGAAGGACGGAGTAAAATGTCGGCAGTGTGGCGATATTTTACTCCGTCCATCACCGCACTCGCCTGTACGACTAAAAATAGTTTTGTCTGGGCAAAATAAATCATTCAGCACGCTGTGTGAGTACAGATTTCAACCAGCAGCAGAAACGAAACAGCAAATCCCGCCGGTTGTGGGTTGAACAGGGGTCACAGACACAGACAGGAATACGTATTCCTGTCAAATACGGTGGTGCATGATCACGGCTTACCGGCGACGGAGAAGTCCGGCTCCAGGTGAATAACTTGTTGTCATGACTGCCCAAAAGTACCTGAACAGCCGAGCCATGGTGGCACACAGTATGTGGCGTATCAGAGGAGAAACGGGCCGTTCACCGTTTCTCTCTTTTAGTCTTTCAGTGGCAGGTAACAGCCCACAAACCTCACCGCACTTAAGGGACTGTTCTTTACTTATGAAGGGACTGTTCTTTACTTGTCAGGGGAAGAGGGTGGCTGGTTGATTTTTATTTCATTTATTTTATTTTGATCCCCCCTATGTTAATCACTTATTGATGCTGTTTTTGAAGTATGAATAAGTCAATAAGTAATTTATTCCATTGAAATATCATTGATGTATTATAGAAAAGTGATTTATCTTTTTATAAATGACAAAAGGCACATCTGCCTCATTTTTGCTGTGGTATCCTGATACTACTCAGAACCATGATATTTTCATTGGTATCGTACAGTGGGATCCAATTTTGATACCATGACAACACTAATCTGGTGGGGGTTCATCTGCAAAAACTAATGAAAAACTAAAAAACAGTACTCGGTATTCGGCCAAGCGTTTAATATTATTCGGCTTCGGCCGCCAATTTTCATTTCGGTGCATCCCTAACTTTTAGACAGACTCAAGTCTTTAAGTGGTTATTGGTGACAGCAGTTAATCTGTTCAGATGTCAGCCATGGTGAACTATACCCATTTAGTATAATTTGTCATCTTTTAAATTACCACTCATTGTCTTTCACAGGCTTGACTGACAAGATGCGAGCTGACTACAACATCATGAAGGACTTGAGCAGCCACACCAGATTGAGCCCAGAGCAGAGGGAGGGACGCCTCACCAGATTTGTCACCAACATACAGAAGTAGGTGATAATCAGTGTGCCACTGAGTTAACCTAGTTAACCGTGTTTTATCTGTGTGGCCAAGTTTCATTATCGGAAATGATGAAAGCAGCCATTTACAGTAAGGTAATAATTTGGATTTTATTGAAGCGGGGTTGTATGAGGTAATTGTCCATACTTAGTGCATTAACTACAGTAGGTGCCAGTTGGCACACCCCCAACTTGGCAAAGGATACAAGAGTACCGCCATGGAAGTTGAGCAATGTACTGCCTTGAAAAAATCTTTATCAGTGTAAGTGGACAATATTTAGATTGTTTTCACTGCTTCGCCTTGCCGTTAGACAGCCCTTTCTGTCGGGGAACTGAAACCATGTCATCGCTCTCTTCAAAGCCACCAGACTCCTTTTGACAAACAGTAAAACAAACAGTGTTATTGTAAGACTTTGGTGATCTCAAACTAATTTTAAAACACCAAAGGCACAAAATAATAGGGCTGTACCCAAATAATCGGATATTAGAATATTCGTTTCTATGGGTAGGTATTCGTTATGAAAATTTGGTATTACAAACATTTTTTTGGCGCTCAATGTAGTCTTTTTGTTGTTGGTAAATGTAGGTTATCAATAAAAATCAAAACTTTTAAATTGCATTGTTAAAAATGTGAAAATATAGTATAGCCTACCAGCTGAGCTTGTGCACATGGCACGCTTGAGCGTATCTGTCTGAGGCTGTGGATCAATGCCAAGTTTTACCACTTTATCACTATTCCCTCTAACTTGTAGCTGTTTTTTTGTTATCTTTTGAATTTAATATGAATTATGGAACAGTTTTTGTCAACGTGTGTTTCCCCAGTTTTGTCCAATAAATTATTGTTTAAAGTCACCTCAACGCATCAGTACCTTCGGATGCCATGACAGTAATAGCCAATAATGTCAAAATCATCATCATCATCAATCATTTACAGACCCAGGGTACCCCCGCGGACTAAAAAGTCTTAAATTTGATAACTGTAAATTAAGGCCTTGAAAAGGTCTTAAATTTCATTCTCAAAGGTCTTAATTTTTCCCTTTCGTATCTGCATGATACAGCTCAACAACATAACTGTATACTAAGTAAACTAACAAAAAAAAAATCTTGGAACGTTGCGTTTTTTTTCTGCGACTTTATCGATCTCCGACATGAGGTGGCGTTCCAATGCACGTTTCAACTAGGAGGTCGGAAAATCCTGATTTCCGAGTTTTCTAGAACGCAGCATTACGTTGGAGCGTGCACAGTCAGCCGCTGACCCACCGAGGTCGTCGCTCGCGCAGCAGCTTTGGGATGGGCAAGTGCAGATTTAATCCATCGTGGCTAAGTGACTCAAAATATGACTGGGTTCAGGCTGTACCAGGGAATGAGTGGGAGGCTCAGTGCAGCCTGTGCCGTAAAAAATTCAAGCTCGGCACAATGGGACATATGGCCTTGGAGTCGCACATGAAGAGTGCTAAACATTTAGCATGCTCAGCAGCTACACGGAGGAAGGCACCCATATCCCAGTTCTGCGCGGCAAACCTGACGCTAACCTCAACAGTCACCTCGGCTGCCAGCAGCACCGAGCCCACACAGCCAGGTAACATACGAGCTCTTTGTGGCTCGACACCAACGCTTAAGGCAGAGGTGACGTGGACACTAAAGACGATATCGGACCACCACTCGTATACGTCAAATGAAAATATAAGTGAGCTCTTCAAAGTCATGTTCCCCGACTCAGAGATCGCGGCTACTTTCACATGTGGGAGCAACAAGACTGCCTATATTACTAAGTTTGGTCTGGCCCCTTTCATCACCAAACAACTGACCGAGCAGGTCAATAAGGCGTCTGGATTTGTGGTCATGCTTGACGAAAGTCTAAACAAAAGTACAAAAACTAAACAGCTGGACATTCATCTGCGCTACTGGGTTGGTGACCGCGTCCACTCAAGATATTTTGGCTCTGAGTTCATGGGCCATGCTATGGCGGTGGACCTGCTAAAACATTTCAAAGTAAGTCCATTTGTAATACTTTTGCACACAGGCGTGCACACGCACACACTATTGTTTATTAAAATAAGTGATTGTTATTTGTTCCTGTGTTATGCTGTTATTCTTAGTTATTCTGACAGATTTTTATTTGCATTATTTCATAAATGTATGCCAGAATAGGTGCGAGGTTGGTCTTAAATTTCATTGGTTGTGGTCTTAAAAAGGTCTTAAAAAGTCTTAAATTTGAGTGGAAAAATCCTGGGGGCGACCCTGAGACCGAATTAACAGACGATCACTGCTGCCCGACCCGCAGGCCCATTTGCGGGTCCCGCGGGTTACAGGTCGACCCGCCCATCACTACTCAGCTCAGTCTATAAGGCTGTACACAACAGTAAGGCTATAGACATTATTTTCTATTCAGGCCGGCAGAACCAGCAGCGCATTGGCTCTACAGTGCACGGCACTGCTGATTAACCATTTTATTGCAGCACAGAGTGTCTGCCAGCAACCAATTACTTGCAGAGGCTTTCTACAACTTGTTTCAACGGTTCCGTTTTAATCAGAAGACAAATTAAACAGGATGACTAGCCAATGTGAAAATCAAAAGAAAGCATAGCACAATTTTTGTGGCTTGAGAGCAAAGAGCTGGTCACCGCTGTGCAAAACTCCGCAATACAACTGGTTGACTGCAAGGCAAAGTGGTAAATAATTCTGAAAGTAACATAAACTTGAATCAATACATGTAATTATATTTCTTGTTTTCCTGTTCGTCCTGTCCACAGCAGTACATTGCTTGGTTTCAGTGACAGTACTGCTGTCTGCTTCTCCAAATGGGGGATGCCCAGAATGCCCTCTACTGTAGATAACACACTGACTACAGAGAAGTAACTCATGCAACCCCAATTTAAAAAATCAAAACTATCCCAGGGTTCAACGCTAAGGTTTTTTTTTTACTTGCCCGGTCGGGCAAGTTGGTCAGAGATCTACTTGCCCGAAGTCAGTTTTTACTTGCCCTATAAAAATTGTTTAATTTCAGCGGCTATCAAATAACAAAGACTGCAGTTATTTTTATGTTATGTAATCTTTATTCACACTGTATTTATTAATTAAAACAACATATGTCATGTATTGTAGCTTAATTCCTACACAAAAATGACAGTGTCAGGGCTTAAAGTGAAAAATTTGTCAGTCATTCTCCGTCTATAATTTTGGGCCCTACTTGAGCCATGCCCACCTCTATTTATTTTTCACCCCTCTCTCCACTTCTGCTGTGTTAACACCGGCTTTAATATATTTTGCTTCCATCTCTCTGCCCTGCTCTACTCTACTTCAACGCTACTTAGTTCTCTCTACCAGTAGACTACCACATCTACCTGTTGCACAAAACGCACATAGCAGTGTTTCCCCCAGGATGGAGTTGTAGCAGCGGAGGTGAAGCACACGCATGAAAAATAATTTTCACATGAGTGAAACTTTTTTGTATGCTTGCAAAGCACAGCCTGCTGGGATGTTTCTGTGTATCTACTGGCACCAGAAGGGCTCTTTAGGACTAAGTACATACAGTACATGTGTGCACAGTAATGAGCAGGTGAAATGTCTGTCTAGCTTACATATGAGGTGTCTCAAGATTTAGGAACATACAATTTTATTGAATATAATAAAGTAAAAAGTCACTTGACATGCTGCTGTTTTGTGCTATGACCTATTTAAGTGTTGGAAGTTGTTATTTACGTGACAACGCCTGAACGCAACACAAGCTCAGCATGAGTGCCGTGCTGCCCTGCTGTGCGAGCAGCTGTTTGTCTGTGCGTAACAGCAGTCTCTTGATGGTTATTTACACACTGTCCATAACAATAACTTTGTCAGCTGACAAACTGCACTGGGCTCAGGGTCAGGTTTGGTCAGGAAAATGCGGCCCGAGCCGCTCTAGCGTGCTCACCTGTGTGTGTGGCGGAACTCCGCCGTGCACGATGCAGAGAGCAGAGGAGAATTGTTAACGCGTGACCATGTAGAGACAGAAATGACACGATGATATAACACCATAAATAGTATATTGTTATGTTATATGAAGCGTCCGTCGCGCAAAATAATATCAATGGGGGCTGTGGGCAGGACACTGTTACACAGCTGTGCCTGTGACTTCAGGCAGAGAGACCGCTGCATCAGAGCCGAAGGAGCACGTTTCAAAATACATTTATTTTATCAATTAGTTATTAACTTTTACTATTTTTATCAACTTGCCCGATCGGGCAAGTGAGTTGTTAGTTTACATGCCCGCCCTTGAGTTTTACTTGCCCCGGGCAATCGGGCAATCGTTATTGTTGAGCCCTGTATCCCTTTCACTGAGATCCGGCCAAACTACGTAGACCTTGTAGCAATTTGTGGCCAGCCTGCTGAATAGGCCCTGACACACCAAGTCGATGGTTGGCCATTGGTCGGCCATTGGTCAGAGTTGGGCCATTGGTCAGAGTCTATGTATTGTGTCCCACGTTGATTTTGTGTGTTCATGTGCAACTTTTTGGCTGACACATAGTGACAAGTGGTAACACAGCAGGGGGTCTCATCGCCGCCAGTTCTCCGACGTTGGTTTGGTGTGTCTGGACCTACATCAACACATGGTAGCGTAAATGTGATTTCAAGGCTTAGATTTTAATTAGTCCTTATTAGCTTCTACTTGAGGTTGCAGAAGCTGTAAAATTGACAAGTGCAATTCGTCAAAGGTTAACAGCTTTGTACTGCACATGTGCTACTGTGGCCATTTCATTCATCTCACAGAATAATTTAGTGTAACTCGTACAACATAATGACCAGTGTCGTATTTTAGACTAATTAACACACAGATTAAACAGAGTAGCATTACTGTGTCTCTTAGTGTTGCTGGAGAACTTGTGAGTGAGTGGGGCGGAGAGTGTCAGACAGGAGAGATGCACACTGGTACATGTAACTTGACCCTATATAAATATAAACGGTGTTGTCTAAATTTCTGTCTTGCTTGAAAATATATCGATATATCATACATAGTCATATTGCCCAGCCCTAATAACTATATTTGCCTGTTTAGATAATGTCATTTATCTATTTGTCTTTCAATCGATCATGAAGGCTCTTTACTGTTTTCACTGGAAAACTTCAACAGCTTGTGTAGTTGGTCTCTTCATATGCTTAATTAAGTTAAGTAATTTTCCTGTCAACATTTTCAGCCATCATAATTCCAGGCTTTGATTTAAATGCTAATATTTATTTCATAGGGATAGTGACGCACAGGCAGAGTTGGATAAGTGGGGACTCAACTTTGATAAGCAGCTCCTAAGTCTGACAGGCAGAGTCCTCCCAGCTGAGAGGATTTTCCAGGGACCAAAATCGGTACAATAAGTTTGTGGTTATATACATTTAAATTGATTTATTTATGTCAACTTAATTGAGAGATTAACATGATAATTTTTGTCACCTAGTATGAGTACGACCCCTGGGCAGCTGATTGGGCCAAGGAGATGCGTGGAGTGCCAGTGATCAGCTCTCCTCAGCTGAACAGCTGGCTCATCTTTTACACCCATCGTAATGCCAATGAAGCCCAGTCCCTCCTGCAGACCCTCAGCAAAGTCTGTGGTCCACTCGGTATCCGCATTCAAAGAGCGGTCATGTGAGTACTAGCATAGGAACAGTGCAACAAAAAACACCCTAAAGAGTTATTTATGTTGCTCAAGCTGGTGCCTGAAATCTTTGAATTTTAGGCTTTATATTCAGCATCAGAAAAAGTAATTTGTCACTGACAGTCGATAATGAGTGTAAAATACATTTAAATGCACTCAGTTGCCTTTAAGTACACCTCGCTAAAACTTAGAGGACTCTTAGAGGAGTAAAGAAAAATTATTTGCATCCAAAAAGTTAATGCATAAGCATTTTGACTTTTTTTTTTCTTTGATTACGCAAATGCATCAATCAATTATCAAATTAGGTACTTAGAATATGTTCATGTGGTTCAATTTTTTTTAGGTTATTAATTGAAGGTCAATATTTTTCAAAAAAAAAAAAAAAAAATTAACCCTTGTCAGTTTGCTGTCTAAGTAAATTATGGTTATTGTGTATTTTGGTTCAATTAGCCAGCCCTGTTTGGGTGGTCATGTCAATTAATTATTGTAACTGTCCTTTAATTCAGGATCCAGTATGAGGACCATCAGGAGTCTCTCCTCAGAGCCCTGCAGCAAAATGTTGGAAAACAAACACAGATGGTTAGTGATTGCATATATACTGCAGCAACATGGAAGTAGAGATCACCTTCATAAGTTTCCCTTTTGCTTATTTATTTACTCTGCGCTGTGACATTTCTTGTGAACAATGGATGAACTTAAATGTTTGTATTGTAGCCATGTTTACGTGGCGTGTGTTGTGTTTTGGAGGCACAGTGATGCGCCGTGTCGTCAAAGCAGAATGAGACCTTCTAGTTGTTTCTATGTTAGGTGGTGGTGGTCCTCCCCAGTAACCGGAAGGACAAGTACGACACCGTCAAGAAGTTCCTTTGTGTGGAATGCCCCACTCCCAGCCAGTGTGTGGTTTCCCGTACCCTCAGCCGACCTCAGGCTCTAATGACTGTGGCTACCAAGATCGCTCTGCAGATGGCCTGCAAGATGGGAGGAGAGCTGTGGAGTGTGGAAGTCCCTGTAAGTCACATGGACAAAAATGTGTACATTGAAGAAATTAAAAGTTTAGGTGTGTTGTGGGAAAACAAGATTAGGTAGATCTCGAGTGGATTAAGCAGTCAGATGTTTTTTAAGAGTGTATAGAGAATGAAGCTGATGCAGTGTTTCTTGTTTCATGAATTGCAGTCATGGTGTTGCGTTTAAAGAAGACACTAAACAGGCTTCATATTTCCCCAACGTCATAACTTTATCTTGTTTTGGGGGCTCTATGCTTGGTTATGTCACATTCAGGAGTAATCCAAAGGTGACATTTACTTACTTTGTGTTTCTGATTCAGGAATGTATTGCTGATAGTAACCATGCTGTTGTCAGCCCTAGCTTTGAAACCTTGGGTACATATGTACTAGGGGTGAGTTCGTTTATAAAATCTCTAAACATTTAGAGTGGGTAAATTTTTTTTGTGTAAATGTGTACATGGGTTTCACCGCTGGGTGGTGCTATTGCATTATACCAGTAAAGCCCCAGTTATCCGAATACCAACTGAATGGGCCATTTAACCAATGGTGACAGGCCGCCACTCCGAATTCTGGTCCCTGAGGCCTGACAGTAAGCTATGGCGAGCCTGTAGAAGTCGTATTTCCCATGCATGTCAGCGATTTTCACCGGGGACGCACATGAGTAATTCAGGCTGACATTACCTATTTTTCAGCGAACTCCTCTTTAATTTTATTAAAAAACATGGCATATAGGTCCACAGTAAATTATTATTATTATTATTATTATTATTAGTATTATTAGTATTATTATTGGGTCTTATAAGAGTGGGCTACAATGAGCTATTAAATCACAGCATCCGCGGTGAGAGGACACGGAATTGTGTGCACTTTTACGCACGCCGGTTTAGGCGATCACAGATATTTGATGTGGGAAAGAAGTAGCCAGATGTATTACCTGTTTTTAAGCTGCACCAAGATACGTGGTTCGTCCGTCCGTAGCACGAGTCATGCGCCACTTCACCGACCCGTGCGTAAAAGCGCAAACAATTCCGTGTCCTCTCACCGCGGATGCTGTGATTTGATGGCCCCGTACTCATTGTAGCCCACTGGCAAACGACCCCCTTAACGAACGCGCCGTTTTAATAGTCACAGAGCACGGAGGCTACTGCCCTGTTGCCAAACCCGGTCTCACACCATTTCTTGTCATATTCATAGTCTATCACAGTTAGTCAACAATTAGTATCACCCTCCCTCCCCCCTAAAAAAAAAACCAAAACAAATGTTTTTCGTGTACTAATTTTTCATAACCGTTTATGATCTAACACGTGTGAACGTGTATATGGACTCACTCCTAATATGTACCCATATGTTACTTATTGAGCTGTCCATAGGTCTAGGTTATTGAATGTGTTCCATAAATGTGTCTGTGTCCAATGCTGAAGGAAGAGGAGACAAAATCAGTGCATTCGTTTCAATGAGTTTCTGAGTCCATTCAAAGGTTGGGGTGAACAGACTTTTACAAATGGGAGGTGCTGATGGATCTTGTTTGGGACTGAGCTGGAACGCTGCACTGCTAACTTGTCCCACCTCTTTGTGCAGCTCAAACAGCTAATGATTGTGGGCATTGACTGCTACCACGACACTCTTGCTGGGAAGAGGTCCATTGGAGCTCTAGTGGCCAGCCTCAACCAGACCATGAGCAGGTTAGTTTTTACATTTTCTTTCCATCCTGTACCTCTGTCTGTAGCCTGAATTAGGTTGTGCTTAACAGCCACACAAGTCTGCTTCACAGTAGTTATTTGGTGACCTCCCAATCTTTGATTCAGTGCCAATAAGTTGTGTGAAATTTCTGATTTCTTTGTCAAGGTGGTTCTCAATGTGTGTGCTGCAGCACAGAGGCCAGGAAATAATGGACGGACTGAAGAAAGCCCTAAGTGGCAAGTTGCTTTCCATATTTCTACAAATGCTTTTATTTTAACAAATATGTTAATTCTCTATTAGCGATCTTTGGCAATGACTTGTATTTGTTTTCCAGCTGCACTGAAAGAATATCTGAAGTTCAACAACTGCCTGCCATCACGCATCATTGTGTACCGAGATGGAGTGGGAGACGGCCAGCTACACAGCGTGGTCAACTATGAGGTTTCACAGATCATGGACTCAATCAAGTCCATGGGGCAAGACTACATGTAAGTTTTTCTTGTCCAAAGTTTTAAAAGCCCTTTAAAAAACAGCTGCACTTAGAAGCTGTTTGTCACCAACATTGTCAACACATTGTCGACACATTGGATTGTTACACACTAAAATAACTTGAACAAGACTAAAATTTTACTGTAAATTGCCAGTCTTTGAAGGAGCCTCTCCATCTGCTCTTCATAGGCCCAAGCTGAGTGTGGTGGTGGTGAAGAAGCGCATCATCTCCAGGTTCTTCGCCCTCAACCATGGCAAGGTGACCAACCCTCCCCCAGGCACCGTCGTTGACACTGATGTCACTCGCCCAGAGTGGTATGTATTTATTAGCTGGCCTTACCTATTTATGTATGTATGTAGTTAACTTTTACAACCATTGTTTGTCAGGTATGACTTCTACATCGTGAGCCAGGCTGTCCGCAGTGGAAGCCTTTCCCCGACCCACTATAACGTTGTGTACGACACCAGCGGACTGAAGCCTGATCACATGCAGCGGCTCACCTACAAGCTGTGCCACATGTACTACAACTGGCAGGTAGGCTGGCATCATGCGTGCAAAGGCTCCATCTACAGATGACTTTCCATCCAAAATGAAGTATTTGTTTTGTCATAGTCTTTTTTTTTTTTTTTTTTTTTTTTTTTTTACTGCTTATGCATAAAATTTAAAAAAAAAAAAAAGATTTTTGCATTTTTATTTCTTTTAAATTTGCTTCAAATTGTGTGCATTCAGTGGTGCAATGTTTATGTCCAGGGGTTTTTTATTGTGAAGGGGAAAACAAAATGTGCTGCCATTGTGGGGGCAGCAATACAGTTTTTGCTATCTTAGTTCAGACTACCACACCCCCATTATCTAGAGGAAAAGACTAGTATTGTCAGGCTCCGATGTTTGTTTTATCTGTACTTAAGGGTGTTTTCACATATAGTCCTTTTTAAACAAACTGAACTCAATCCTCTTAAAGTGGACCAACAGAAAAGGGACTCAGTTCTTTTTGTGTTCACATTGTCAGTTCATTTGAAAGAGGACTCTGTTCTTTTTCTGGTCACACTATATATAATATATATTGACATAGTTTTATTACTTTGATGAGGCACTGCAGGGCGGTTATGAAGCCCCTTGTTTTCAGATGAACTTAAAATTGGAGGGACACCTTAGTGTCTCTGTGTGCTGTGGACTTTTGTGATTTGATGTATTCTAAATTCCACTCTGGAGATGTGCAGTATCTTGGACCAAACTACTCCTCGCCCTGCATCCTTCCAAGTGTTACAGGCCGACATGGTTTAGTCTGTAAATGCAGTGAAACCTTAAAAAAGCCAGTACTTTATCAATACTCCTGTTCAACAAGCATGTGGAAACATGTTGAAAAGGAGTATTTAAATCTGCTCTGCCTTCAGTCTCATCCTCTGCCGCCATGTTTTACACAAGCACAGCGCACTCTCAAGGCTAATGGCATATTGTTATAAACAAGCTAAAACCTTAGCGTCTGTAGTCCAACTCTTAAGCTTAGTTTGTCACATATCATAAAATGTGGCAAATTCTTATAAACTTAGCTGCTGGCTGAAACAAACCAGCCCTTCCTCCTCTACCAGCGGTACCTGCAGGTGGTGAATCACATCAGCAGCAGAGGGAGGAGCACAGAGGACAGGAGGTTTTCATTCTTTGTAAACATGACTCAGTATTTTTATGTCAGAAATATGATCTGTTTTATTGGCATTTAAAATTTGTTTCCAGTAAGATATTTAGCTGCTGCTGCTCTAGAAACAAGATGTAGTTGTATTTAAAATATTCAAATCTAGTCCTGTCCTGAAACGATTTTGTAAAAAATATATTTTTTAAAAAGTAATTATTTAATAATGAGAAGTCGTTAATGAACCAAACTAATAAGGAGGATCTAAGAATAGTAATGCCAATAAAATCCTATCAATACCCATTCCTGTTTCTCCTTGAAATTATGAAAAAGGAAGAGATGACAGGTTGACTCCTTCATTACTAGTAGCATACCTTTTGAAGGTAAAATGTTTAATTTACTTTTTATTGTATTACTTTTCATGCATTGATTGGTGCCAATGCCAGGAATAAAAAAAATCATAAGAAGGAATTGACATGTTGTACTTGATTTTCTCTTTGTGCTTTAGGGGATCATCCGAGTGCCCGCTCCCTGCCAGTACGCCCACAAGTTGGCTTTCCTTGTGGGTCAGAGCATCCACAGGGAGCCCAATATTCAACTGAACAACCTGCTCTTCTACTTGTAAGGATAGAAAGACAAGCAATTTGTTTGGCTCTGACTCTGTTAAGTTTCCTTGTAAAGAACTAGTTGTAAACTTTTATTTTCTTCAGTTGAAATTTTAAGTTTAGCCAAAGCTGAGTTTGTTTGCATCTCTAGCGTCAGATAGCCATGTGTATTGAGTTACGCAGTTCAAGAGGCTTGTATTACATGTTTTAAGTCTAATGATTGAAGACTCATTCAGATGTCAAATGCTAGCATATTTGCTAAAATGAGTAGAAATGCATGATGTCCCCTGTTAAAAATGCACTTGAGTTTTGCACAGTAAAGTAAAACGTCACAAGTAACTTGGATGTGAGACTTAATCCAAGCTGATAATGTCATCATTGTTTTCACTTCAAACTTGCAACCAATTTAAGTTGAGTAAAGCTTTTTGTTTTAAATAATAAATAAATGTGTTGTATGTCATTTTGTTTATAGTTAAATCACACATGCAAACATTACAAAATATCAAATTTATTTAGATGTTTTTTTGTTTAGTTTTCTTTTCTTTAGAAAAGATTGCACATGCACACCCACACAATAATTTGTAACCATCAATATAGGCTGATAATTCTTATCATAAAGCTAGCACACAATTGCAGACTTTAAAACAATATGGTCTTCAAGACACCATGGGGAAAGCTTGCACTGTTTGATTATAAAGTTAAATGTACAAAAAAGGCAGTTTGAAAATCAAGTATAAACATTTAAAAACAATTTTACAAATGGACAAAGTACAAAAAGAGCAACAGTCACTCAAAATGAATAGAAGCAATGTCTGAAGACATGGTCCATAAATAGGAAAAGGTGTACATCAGTTTACCGTAGGTCAACATGGCTGTTCGGCCGAGAATTGTACAGAAAGTATTACAGAATGTTTTGCATACATTCTTTTTTGGCAGTTTCAGTTCAACTCTTTTGTGTAGAAAAAATAGGCTAGATTTTTTTTCCTTTAAATACATGAGGATGAAATGGAAAACAATGTGTAAGGAAATAAAGGTGAACTGTTTCATTTCACGCACAAAGACGGACATCTGCACAATCCTTTTGGGCAGCTTTGAAAATACATTGGCTTTCAATTCATCATACATTCACTACTCTACATTAAGGTGTAGATATAGATATATAGATATATATAGATATACAGTACTTGTATCCTGCACCAACCTAACTCGGGACACACTGAACAGGCATCAATGACAGATTGGCTTGAATAAACATATTTCAGATCTATTAGATTTTGGGTTAGAAGGGTTGAGGGGCAGCGTAGAGGTAGCCTTGTGTCTCACTGTTAACTACTGTGAAAACAGTCAAACCTTTAGTCTTCGAGTGAAGCCCAAAAGTGTTGCATGTTATGAATCAAATGCAGTACAATACCAGGACTTCATTTGCTGATGCTATATCACAGATTTGTTCTTTAATCTGTTTATGTCACGGTTTCCTTTTGTAGAGTAGTCATTTTAAGTCAGATGTGCATCAGTGTGGCATCAAAAACAGTAAACTCAAAAAAGTCCCTTCATTCACTCAGCCTCAGGAGTTTGTATACAGAGAGAATATTGGACTTTTTTTCATGTGTTTTTTCAGATTAAAAAGACTTTCTTTTTCGGGCTTATCTATAGATGATGGACAATGTCAACACAGGAGTCTCAGACGGTTATGTGTAAGCTCTGGTCCTATGGAAATCACGACAGTCACACAATACCCTGCACAGCACAAGTCAGGATTAACATCTGCAAACAGATTTTATGAAGTACCAACATAAATGAAAAGTAGGCATGGGACTGCACTCTACTGGGCAAAGTACTAACCATTGTGTGATTGTAAGGCAAATACATGGAGGTTTGATCTACTCAGGCTGATTTCAATGCAGAGACCCTGTAGTAGGTACAGTATGTGCTTGTTTTATTAGGTGTCTGACTTGTTTGTGGGGGGGACTCTTATCACGAGTTGTTGAGATAGGGCAGGAGAGTTAATTCTGATTTGTCACAGTATACTACACAGCAAGTCAGCTGTGGCGTATTAAAGTACTGCACGCTCCAGGTTCCACACTGAGCCCGTCACATTGCATGCACTCTCGAGGGGTCAGGAGGGAATGTGCTGAAGTAAAGCATGCAAACCTCTCGTACAATTTATGCGACTGGCTGTTTTGAACAAGCTCAAGTCGAGGCCCTGCAAGTCCATCTTTTTCTTCGGAGCTTTAACTGAGCCCTCTGTGTTTGAGTGACATTCTGCGCACAGAGACACTGGTCAGGCTCACAATGTGGTGTGTTAAGTGCCGTCAGACTTGACCAGGTTCAAAATGGAGAATGCCTCAGGCCCGGTCTCTGTCTACAGCAAAACATCAGAGACTTGGAGGTAAGATACTCAATACTACACCGTGAGGTCTCGGGATCATAATATGAAATGTGTTACTGAAATGATGTAGCTGATACTGTTAACAAAATACAAATATTGTAGTATACAACAGATGTACAAGAATAAAGCATTTGCTAAGCTCACAAATGCCACCTGTCCACTGTTAAGTTTTTTTTTTTTTCTTTTAACACTACGAGGACGTGGATGACACTCTCCAAGTATGTTGAGGAATTATTTTACAGCGCCAAGTCTTTGCAATAGTGTCTTCCCTTTGGAGAGCAGTCCCTTTTTCTTTTTGGAGGAGTACATGTCCAGTGGGGCCCTGATGGGACTGCCGGGCCCCACGGTGGCAGGGCCAGAGCCAGGGATGTGTGGACGCACTGTGGGAGAGCCTGTTCTTCTGGGCGGACCCGATTTGTCCAGTGGAACCTAATGGGAGACCCGTAAGGGACAGTTGAGGGTGTTAAAAAGCCAGCCGTCTCTCACACCTCCAGTCACTATTCCCCTCCTTCTCTTAAGTCCTTTCTGTCTCAGCAGGGCCACCATAGCTCTGAAGTCTAGCTCCCTGGATGTTGTCCTGTGTAGCATAGATACACACTCCCTCCCTCCACCTCCCCTCCCTCTGTCAGGTAGAAAGTGTTTCTTTTTTTTTTTTTTTTTTTTCTTTTGTATGAAGCTGCTAGGAATAAGCTACAACACAGAATTTAAGCATGACATTCACTAACTTCCACATCAATGTAAGGTGACAACAGTTCCCAACAGTGAATATCAGGGGCAGGGCAGTTCCTCTCACATAAACAGATACATTTGCAGTTTGGGACAGGTGGGAAATATTTATATCACATTCACTTTCTTTCCCCTTAAATATATATATATATAGAGAGAGAGATATTTACTGATACAACTGGGTTACAGAGAAACTACTAGTCACTATTCCTTTTCTGTAATCATGAGCTAAAAGGCTCCTTTAAATTGCACTTTGGGAAGACACATGGTCAAAGATTCCATTTATATGAGGCTGTATTTATAAGTGCAATGTGTTTTAAACACCAGATCATGTGGCATAGCAAAATCATTCTGCTTATTTTAGTCGTGTATTCTACTGAGTTTAAAGTGAGACTGTGGAACTGTTGAGAGAATAAAACGTCATGCTTACAAATGGAAAAAGGACCAAAAACCGCACCATGCTCAGTTTAACAAGGTGCTTTGATAACCTCTGATTATGATAACCAGAGGTGTGGACTCGAGTCACAAATTTGATTATAGACTTGACAAAATAAAAAAAAAAGTCTTGCAACTTAACTTGAAATATAACACCAATGACTCGTGACTCCACTCCAATAAATTTATTTCCCTTCATTTCCTGATCCAAAGTATCTACCAGCGCTTTTCATTCAAGTCAACACTTAATTACGCTTTGTTCAAACCAATCTGACAGCATCCAGTGAAGTTGCAGGAGAGAGCCATGAACAACTCGTTGGGTTAATGAGTGTCAGCTGGAAAAAATGACACCAAAGATGACTTAATTCACGCACAAAAACTAAACAAATTGCAATATGCAAAACACCTAAGGTAAAAATTACAGATAGCGACGCAACAACTTCCAACAAACTGTGTTAATAATAATAAATACAAACTCTAAAAAGCATTCCTGATTTTTGTAAACTGAATATGTTATTACTCTGATATTAAAATGGCATTACATTTGGTGAAGAGCACATTATGACTTCTATAGGACTCGAAACTCAAAGGTTGGGATTTAGGACCTGACTTGGGACTTGCCAGTCTCGACTTGAGACTTCAGTGCAAAGACCTGAGACTTGCTTGTGACTCACCGCTGATTAGCATTACCATCACTTAGCATAGTACTGTTACAATCCCACATTATCCTGTAATGTCATTTGTAGCAGCTGCTCAGCAAAAGTTCCGGTCTCACTTTAAATTGATTGATTAGTTGACATAACCAAAATGCAAACAGATTTGACCAAACTGGAGTGTTTTTAAATTTCATAAATGAATTTCTTTCACATTTCACATTATGCTTAACATACAAGATAAGGGGCTGAAATTTGGCTGGAGCAAAAAGCCAAATTACGTCAGAGCTTCAAAACCAAATCAAAGATTTTTATGCTTTTCTTTGGATTTTTGCATAGAATTTGTAGGTTTCTGGATTTCTTTCTCAGAAGCAGCAGTCATACTGCACTAGTCTAAATGTTACTACCACTAATTGTGACTGAACCTTTTGATAATTGAAGGTACAACAATGGCCTTTTAGCTTACCATGAGTTACAGCAGGAGACTTATTGCAGGAGACGGACATTGTCATGTACAACACTCAGAGAAACAACTGAAGATACCATACTTCTTGTCTAATGCATTGGCTAGGGTTACTGCCTCCTACCAACAAACAGTATTGAAACTTTTGGTGAAACAAAGGAGAATCCTAAAACTACCTAAAGGCATAGCAGCACTAAAGGAATGTCATACAAAGTATACATGTTGCATACCAGAAACTAAGGGTACCCATGTCATCTGCATTAGACGAGGGGACGTAATCTTGGTATCCTCAGTTGCTCACTTACGTGACGGAAACAGAGCCTTTAAGGTGTGAAATGAACACTCTTCTTCTGTTTTGCCAAGCGGGTGAGGAAAAGAAATAAAAAAAATATGGTGATGGCATTTCAATAGTTTGCACTATGACAATGGCAAATTAGAACACAAGGAAAGAAATATCTGATGACACCTATTAATATTTTAACAATTGCATTATTTGTTTAACGCAAAAATAACATCACATATTTACATTTAATAAATAATTACTTCTGAATGGGAACATAGGCTAAGTGACCTTTGCGTGCTACTTTACAAGAAAGCAATATACAAAACAAGGCGTTCAGGAGCAGATACAAAAGTTGTACTACACTAGACTTATCTTTATATAAAATGTTCAAGAATTCATGCATCTGGACTATAGAACATGCTGAGCTACAGACTACATAGTTCATCTTTCAGTACAACAAAACTATTTACTCTATTAGAAATTATTTGAGATCAAACACAGAATATATTCATAAAGCATCTGTTAGAATGCTAAATATGCATGTGCAAAAAGTGTTGCTGTTTTTCAAGACATGACAGAACAAGTAAAAAGTCACAGGAGCGTTCCCCCCTCCGTTTTACTCTCATTGAGAATGCTTTATGAATACAATAGATCCATGTATTATACAATGCAGAACTTCCCCCCTTTCACAGCAGTAAACATGAAAAATAAAAGTACCTCTGTCAAGTATTAGTCTTAAAGTTTTATTTTTTTTTCTTCATAGATCTTAGACATCTATTTATTTACAGTGTAATGCTCCAAAGTCAGAAATCCCATTGTACTTCAATGAGACACACGCACGCACAGACACGGTACTAAAGGAGATAGAGGGAACTGAAAAGAGTAAATGGATGACAGAGGGCTAGTACTGCGAAGGAGCATGTACCCTTTTGGTCTTTATCCGTGCAGGAGTGTCCTGGGGGTATCGAGATGGTGAGTCAGTTAGAAAAACCTCTACATCATCAGGCACTTCTTCTAGAAAGTTGGAAGGAACAAGTCCCTTGTGTCCGTTGAGCTCGCCCTGCAGAGGACACGAGGACAGTGAGACCTCTGCTGCATTTTACTTTCAGTGTTACCCATAGTTAAACAGTTTCTCCCCATATTTTGAAAAAGTGCTCAGGAAATTTAAATTAAAGCTGCAGCAGAGTTGAGAATTGGGAGGAACTGTTGAAATGACAAATTTTCATGAACACAAGATAGTATGTTCAGCTTTTCATCAAGAACCAGATAACCAAATAACTCTTCCAACTTTAACTCTCCTGGGAGTCTCCTGGATAATTTTACAATACATTGAAATGGCTTTCTATTATTATTTATACAGGGGTTATACACCAGTTGTAATTACCTGTACCTTGTTTCTGAGATATGTTTATTTTATCGGTTTTGAATGTTAGAAAGTGCTTAACTCTAAATGTTACGATACCCATGAGCCGCAGCCACCATTGCTATAGCAAAGAATCCAGTCAGCAGTATGAATCAGAGCTTTGTCATTACAACAGAAAACAAAACACTACTTCATAATTGCCTAATTTATCCAATTCAGCATGCTATTACCAAAGCACACAGCAGACTTTTAAGCTCAGTGATTGGTTGTTTCTTACAGAACAGCTCTTTAGGAACTGTGGTTAACTTTGCTGTACACAGGCGTGTACCTCTATGTCTTTATCAATAAACCATACTCTTTCTTAAAGGGACAGTTCACCCCAAATCAAAAATACATATTTCTCCGCTTACTTGCAGTGCTTTTTGTGAGTCTAGATTTTTTTTGTGTGAGTTGCAGAGTGTTGGAGATATCTGCCGTAGAGATGCCTTCTCTCTTATATAATACAACTAGATGGCACTCAGCTTGTGGTGCTCAAAGCGCCAAAAATAGAACAGCAGCAATGTCTCTTTCCAGAAATCATGACCAGGTTACTCAAGACAACCCACAGACCTTATTGTGAGCAGTTTTATATAGGAACTAATTTTTTTTGCTACCAAACTACACAGCCAATCATATCACTGTGCAGAAGGAAGTGTGCATCTTCTGCGAGCTCACCTAGCACCACTGAGCTAGCAAACATTACAGCTCAGCTGAGGAAGCTCCATTATTGTTTACATCAAGCTGTCACAAGCCTCTTGTATATGAGTAGATGCACGCTTCCTGTTGCATGGTAATATGGTTGACAGGTGAAAAAAATAAACAGCTCCAAGATGAAACTGCTCACAACAAGGTCTGTGGATTATCTTGAGTAACCAGGTCATGATTTCTGGAAGAGACATTGCTGCTGAGTTTCTTTTGAGCACCACAAACAGAGTGCCATCTAGTTCCATTATATTCAAAAAGAAGGCAGACATCTCTACAGCCAATATCTCCAACACTCTGCAACTCACATCAAAACAATCTAGATTGATAAATAGCACTACAGGTAAGAGGAAAAATATGTATTTTTGATTTTGAGCTGTTCCTTCAAGCATATGCTCATCTTTTGTAGTGATGATTCAATTTCATACAAGTCCTGGGAGTCTTTAAACATAAGTTTTCTCAATGCAGAAAATAAACAACTCTTTTTCTTACGGGACCTTGTATGCCCAAAATGAACCCTCCCACCTCACAACTCTTTGAGTAAGTTTGTACAGATTTTTTTGTATAAGTTTTAATGTAAAACTACACCTACTGTCGAACGCCTGGAAGGATGGATTGCTCTAAATAGTCAGGAGACAAAACAGATGCTCAACAGATGTGGAAATAGAAAAGTTTCGCACTTACATAGTAAAAGCCATCTTCATCTATTTCACCAAAAACTGTGATGACATCACCGGCACAGAAAGTCAGTTCAGCCTGTCAAAGAAGAAAGAGCCTTGAGATACATTTGGCTTGTTGTACCTGTCTTGTTGTGTACAGCAGCAAAGGTGTGCAGAGGACTTTCCAAAACATCAAATGTACTGGGGTTTGATGAGTTTGAAATGCTGTGCTTCCTTCTCCAAATCAATGTGATGCATCTTAAACACAAGTGTCAATTCAGTCTCTGCAGACGGACTGTTGCAACTGTAAATGCATCAAATGTTGGAACTTTGAAGACAGGATTGCAACACACTGGGCACATCTGTCCTACGGGATTCTCGAGAACACACAAACCAAACATAGCATATGTACAGTATGTAGGACACAGGTCGACACACAAAAGACCAAACCGAGGAGGGGAGATGCTGGCTCAGGCAATGCATGAGGGGCTGTTTTTATGACCACCAGGGACAGAGGGCCGTGGCCCAGTCATCTGAAGCCCACCTCCTCGTTTGCACTCCAACAAACGGGGGAGGAAACACACAGAGCAGACAGTACTGGACCCTCCTCACCCTCACTCACCTCCTCATTCAGTCTGTTGCCCTCATACTGTGTCGGTGGCAGTGCCAATAGAAAGGTGAGAGTAAGTGAACGGGGGGATGGGGCAAAAAAAAAAAAAAAAAACAGCACGGGAAAGTAATTCAATCCACTAGCTTACACAATGCTAACTCCTCATTCAACCTCACCTGTGTATATTGCCCTGAATCTCACTTAAAGGAATAGTTTAACATCTTCTTGCCAAGAGCTAGATAAGAGGATCGATACGACTCAGATGAAGCTACAGCTAGGAGATGGTTAGCAGGGAGGAACAGCTAGTCTGGTTCTATCTGATTGTGACAAAATCTGCCTACCATCACCTCTAAAGCTCACGAATTATCACGCTATATTTCATTTAATCTGTACAAAAATGTAAGTGTAAAAGAGTAAGGGTTATACGCCAGACTATTTCTTGGCCTTGGGCACGTCTGGTCATCCCAAATTATAGTTTCAGCATGTTGAACTGGCGTCAGAGACGGTGGAAGCTATCAGGGAATGAAGTCAAATATTCAATGGACATGAGAGTAAAATCTTCTCATCTAACCCAGCAACAGAGTGACTGTGCCTATTTACCAAGATGTCAAACTATTCCTTTAAAATCTGAGCTGACTTAACAACACATTGAACATCCTCATCGTTGTGCCTGTGCACCTCAAAATATATTGTGTTCTGACTGCTTTTATGCATTTGTTTACATGATGATGATGACAGAGAATGGTCAAGACAAAGTGAATAGCTGGAGCCACAGGAGGTCACTACCTCTACATCAACGTTTGGAGAGCTTTCTCGGGGATCGTAGTCGTACAGAGCCACCATTCTCCGTGTCGACATTGGATGTTGACGGCCACTCCGTCTGTTCCTCTCTATGAGGAGGAAAAGTAATAAAAGACAGACAAGAAACTAGTCAGTGGGGATAATGTTAACACTTTACTGATGACCAGTGACAATAATATGACACCCCTTCAAGTCCAACAAACTTTTCAATCTGATCATCTGGCTTGCAAGATAATCTATTCCTATGTTCATCGTAGTTAGGGAATGCTTAGTGACAGCAAATATAGTGGAAATTAGCTAAAAGCAGTTCACAGGTGAATCAGTAAAAAGTGAAAAAAGCAGTGAAGATGAAGCAGAGAGCAGAAGAGCATCTCGCTGGACACAGACCTCTCTTGGACTTTCTGGACCTGCGATTTATTGAGCGGCCATCTTTGAAACGGTCACAGTTCACTTCACAGGAAAGCAGAAAAACAGGATTAAGTGCGAGGAGTATAGAAAAGGAGAAACGCGTCAGTAAAGGACAGTTCAGTAAAGCATTAAGTTGGTCAGATAGATACAGAGGGTGTGATAGCAAAGGTCAGAAAAATAATGTGAGGCGGTCCTGAGGGGAAATGATGTCTCACCTAACTTCTCCACAGGAGTGTTGAGTGGCAGGAAGCCCTGTTTTAGGAGCTGATCCATCATGTCGTCATCCTCTGTTTGGATCTCGGAGACCATGTTGCAGGGGATCAGACCCACTCGGTCTCGGACCTCCGCCCTGTAGAAGCCATCTGTGTCTTTGTTCCCAAAGACCTAAAGGAGCAACAAAGCGTCAGGGGGTGACAGGCAGCAAGATAGAAAGGACAGATACAACCCAGTTGCCAGAAAAATGTTGGCATTGTACGTTTCTGCACGCTACATTTGCACATTATTATAAAGTGTATACATTTAAACTTTCAGTTTTACCAACACTGTGGTTAATGTGTTGACGTTTGGGCACAAAAATCACTTGGTTATGGTAAAGAAAAGATAATGTTTTGGTTTAAAATAAAGACTGGGCTGACAGATACCATAAAACCTGCAGCTAGGATTGGCAAAGATTACTACACTTTGAAGAAGCATAACAAAATCTAGTATCATTCTTCTTCTTTCTAGTTTATTTTTTAGCCAGAAACAAACTGTCTAAGACTAAAGCCACCACCTTGATGATCTGGCCCTCCTTGAATGGCAGCTCCTCATCAGCAGCATCGGGGTTGGGAGACATGGACATGGGGTCATAGTCAAACAGAGCCACAAACACACGGGTCATCTCCTCCGGCTCTGACTCCTCATAGTATTCCGCGGAGCGCCGTCCCCGCCCGTGCCTTCGCCCGCCATAGCCGTCTGAAACATAGAGGAGGCCTCTGCTGCTACTACCAGCCTTATACAGCCACGCTGGCTGTAGAGGCAATGAGAGCAGAAGATGTCTCTTTGTTAGAGCTGACAGGGGAGAGGGCGATGAGATGCATGTGTGAAAAAAGAGCCAGAAATCGAATGGGATAATTGTGCTTTTAGTTTTAATCGCTGTCACTTTGAAGACAAAACTCCTTGTTGTGTTCACTCACTAAAAGCAAAGGATGCTTTTAGCAAAAAAAAAAAAAAAAAAAAAAGGCTCGCTACAATGGTAGCCGGGTTCTTCGTTCACACATCTCTGCTTGCTGGCGTGACACTCTCTAAACATCAGAGCACACAGTACAACACAGCACAGACAGGAAACACATGTCAAGCAGTTTTTGGGGTGCAAAGGGAAAACTGAATGACTGTGCACACCAGGAGGACACAAGTAACACTGCACTATTGTTCATTGCTGTTTCACTGCCTTATCTCACAGAGGCTGATTAACATGCATGCTTTCCTTGAATTGGACATGAGGAGATCATTCCTACATCAAATGCAGGCATACGGTCATGCTTTTAGGCCACATCTGGAAACAATGTGCAGCGAAAAAAGGGCACGTTCCCGAGGGAGATAACACATCAAATGCCCCGGCTGTTCTTGGCAACGTAGATATCAGTGAGGGGGAAGGGATGAACCTGATATCAGTTCCCCATGCTTCTCATGGATCACCATGTTAAATGTTTCAATGGCAGATTGTAAGTCTGGATGATGGCTCAGAGATATTGCAACCAATACTAACTAAGCAACTGAAATATGCCTTTGAAAGATGTAAAATGTGCTTTACTGGTGTAAAACGGGTTTTACTTTGATGGCAGCAGAGTTAATGACTGTGCAACCGAGTGATACCAACAAGACAGTCTTTCCTTCTCACTGTTTTGTTAACGGTCATGCAAAATTAAAGCAAATGGGCTACTGGCTCATGAAGGCGAGAGGAGAAGGAAAAGAGAAGGCGGAGAAGCTAAGGAAGAGGAGGGTGGGCTAAGTTGCGGTGGTGTGGGAGGGAAGCCTGGATATGGAGGGTGAATGGGAAGAGTAGGAGTGAGTTGGGGTTTCTTGGGATTGAAGGTGTAGGAGTACATACAGGGAAGGGATTTTCATTCTCCAAAAAACGGGAAAAGTGGCCAGTCTTGTCTTCCCCCGTCAGCTTTATTCAGCTAAGCTAAAACTAAACAAAGCAGCTAACTGTCCAGCACAGAACAAAGACCACCATAACACTGCATGTGTTCAAGACCGATTCTTGGCCTTTTCTGTCATTGTCAAGGTGAATTGTCAGCTGCACCACATACCATATTGATCCTCTGAGGACATAGATCGCCATATCCTGCGCCGAGCTACACTGCCATAGTAAACATCCTCCTTGACGGGTGAGAGGTTCCCCTCACTCCCCTCACTGTTACTGTCCATGGTGATCTCTACAGAAGACACCAATCACAACGTTACGGTCAGAGATCCCCGCACACACACTCTGCTCTACCCCATGGCCCATTCACTCATGCTGAGACAGTAGGATGATGAGGTTGCCCTGAGGTGGGAGGGGTGTACAAGGCAACAGGTTTCACTCTGGAGTCACTGGGTGTAAAACAGCAATGCTTGCACTGTTGCGGGGAGGTCAAATTGGGTGGTCATGTAAACATGTTAACCCACAGTAAACACAGGCATAGGGAGTGTATCTGGGACAACTTTCCTGCAAAACTGCATGTGAACATTTGGCGAATCCAGCTCGTGAGGATGGACAGCTACGGGGTGTGCAAACACCCCACAAAATAAGGGTTCTACGTGGTTGTATAAGCTCTATGGGAGAGATGTACAGCTCGGCTCACATGGGTAAGGGAAACACATGGTATAAATAGCACAAACATCAGTGGCCCTGCAGGTGGGGATGACGCGTCTCCTCATGTGGTGACCTCACTAACCAATGGATGGGATGGGCCGTTGCTGAGGGGGGTTGCCGATGTGAACCGGCCTCCTCCCTGAGTGGTCCAGACGATCTGCGCTTCCGTGTGATGGTGAGTTCCCAATGATCTTTAGAGTAAAAAACAGAAGACAAGAGGTTAGAACAACACGCCGCCTGCATGTAGAAGTAAACATTTAAAGTCTTTTAAAAAAGAATCCCACAATCCTGTTTAAACAACTGAAAAACCATAAGAGCAAATGATGTGATTTCCATTTGTCCTTAGGGAGGCAAAATAATAGTAAAAAAATCCATAAAACAATAAGGAAACCCAACAAACCATCAAAACAAGTAAATCAAATCAACCCTCAACACAACAACATGGACTGAGGGGAGGGGGGTCAGGACGGGTCAGATGTTTAGCTAAAGACCATTTGTTTGGTTTGTTTTGTTCTGTGCATGTCAGCTCCTTGATGAGAGAAGAAAGCAAATGGCAGCACAAGACACAAATGATGAGTAAAGAATGAAAAGAGTGAATGAGAAGAAAGAGTACAAGTGGAGGGTGAGTACTAATGGATAAAGATGTTAGACGAGCAAAGCCATTACAGCATCAGCCTGGGGCTTTGTATACAACAATCACAACATCTAATATGTGAAAACCAATGTTGAACACGACCATTTTTGCTGAAACAAGAGAAAGAGACAAGCAAGAGATGATGCGTATGAGCTGAAGGCTAAATGAATCGCTGCAGGCTGCAGATGTCTTGATGGCCTGGCCTTATTTTGTGTTTGAAGCAATGAGAGGTGGGAGATGCTGAGATAAAGCTCCAAGCACAAGGTGGAGCATTGACGGCTGCAGCTCTGGAGAGTGAGACATGGAGAGCGACAAATGAAGCCGGCAGCTGGCAGAGGGGAGGCAGGGGCAGGGGAGGAAAAGGCGGGAGCGGCACATCCCCATGCACTGCACAGAGACTTTCCTCTAAATGGAACCTTTCCCCTCAAAGACATGAGAAGTCAAAACGTAGTTAAATGGCCTTTAGGTAATTGAAAGCTTTACTTTAAAATCCACCTGACATTCTGAGTACAAGCAAAGTAACTCACACAAAATAAAACATCAAATCAGACCAACCATGAACATGTGATAACTGGTCATCAAATGAAAACTAAAATGCCAAATGAAAGAAAAGAAAAAAGGGGGTAATCATAAAGAAAACAGACAACATTAAGGAAACAGAATGGCTGCAGCTTGCTGATGGAAAGTACAGCAGAAAGTCTGAATCACACACCAGCGGCTGGTCCCGGTTGAGCCTGGACAAAGACTGGGCCCTAGCCTCCCTGTGGGGGCTGTAATAGACCCTGTCCAGCTCGTTCAGCCTGCCCTCGCTCAGGGCCCCTTCCCTGGAGTAGTTTCGCGGCCCACCATCCCGACCAGGCCCAAAGTGCTCCCTGTTCCTAAAGTCACCTGTGTGTACTGACTTGGCTGCAGTCACTGGGATGTCAGAGTACTCCTCCTCTACGCTGCACTGCCGGGTCAGAGTTCTTTTACGGCCCATGGCCAGTGCACGCCTTTCTACCGGGCCTTCACAGTGAATGATGTGAATGGGTCCCCGCATGGGGCTCCCGTGAGCATAGTACCCTCGATAACCCCGGCCTAGAGAGCCTTCTTCCTCACTGCCGCAGTCTAACCCACTGTCAGGACTCTTGGTGTTCTGGCGGTTGGGTCGTACCAAGCTGCGGTCGTCTGCGCTGTAGCAGTAGCGGCTGTCGGTGAAGCGAGGGGAGGAGCGCTGGCGCTGCAGGTGGCGTGAGTTCTTGCTGGGGGTGAGATGGTTGTGGATGTGGCCATCCTGGGAGTACGCCCGTCGCTGAGTGTGTGGCGTCCCCGGCCGCCCGCCGTCTTCAAAGCACAGGCGCTGGCCCATGCTGTCCACACAGTCCGACTCTTCCTCCACCTCGGGGATGCTGTGGAGACGCTTGCTGCGGAGCGACTTCTGCTTCACCACCTCCCTCTGGAGGTCCCAGCAGTCTCTTTCCTCGGCTAATTCCTGACGCCTGTAATATGCCTTCGGTCGTGAACAGGAGGCAAAGTTCCACCATTTCACAGTTCAGTTAATCAGTTCAATTCAAAAGGTTCAGTTTAGATTTTTTTGTGAGGAGGGTTGAAAAGTTTTTCGGAGGTTTTAGAACACGCAGGAAACAACACAGTATGTGAATAGAACAAATGGGGGGGAAAGACAAAATAAAGACAGAATTAGTTATTTGTGGCAATGTAGTAAGACATGCAGTCTCATTCCGTGAAGAGGAAATGGCATGCTCTGAACAGGAATCTCAAAGGCTCAAATGTGGAGTGATAACTGATAAACTGAGTGTGGGCACAGAGGTTGAATGTGGAAGAGGGAATTTCACTCGTGAGAAATTAGAAATATCCAAATGAAAAGTAAGTGACAGGCTGAGTTGGTGCCACGGGTGAGGGATAAATGAAAACATCAGTGTGGGTAAAATTAATCAATAAATCTTAAAAGAATAAGAAAATTAACACAATGAAGCTGAGTGAGTGGAAGAATCAGCTGCTGAGGACATACTGTATCAGGACACTTTTTTACCAACAATTTCAAATGTAGTGAAACATACAGAACTTCCTTTAGTGTGCTCACAGAAAACAACAGCAGAAGCAAATTTAACACTTATATACTCTAACACTATACTCTTAACAATGTCTAAATCAAATGCTTATATCATTACTATACATATTTTAAAATAATGTTTTTACAGAAATAAAACAGTGATGGATGATGTGCAACAGTGATTTACAAATAGATGGCGATGGCAAAAAGGAGATGCAGCATTGGTGTATTTGATACACTAATGACTACCCCTCATGAACATCACATTACCGTACACATTTAACTGAACAAATACAGGGACAACCTGACCAAATTTGTGAAGATTTTATATTAACTTCACTACAGCCACTACAGTTTAATCCTCACTCTCATAACATGATGTTTTTTTTGTTTTTTTTTTTTATCATGACAGCAGATTGGCTGTACATCCACATGTCCCCACTGACACACCAAATGAAGACAGGATCATGTACCAACAATGTTAACATTTACATCGACAGTAGAAAAATCAAACATTACGACATGACGGACATAAACAAACGTGAATATTTCCATTTAAGTACTCACTTAAATGAGATTCCCATATGCACCTGATATGCCATGACCCTCTGATACAGCACAGTATATTAATATTTGCACTTCAATATAACAATTGACTTGAACACTTATAACACTCCTTTGGTGCAGTGTAAAGAGCATCAAAATGCAATGCAAACCATAACGAAACATTACGCCTTCAGTTTGCAGCCTTCCCCTCTAGCATGCGCTACAGTAATGTTTACACGGCCATTCCCATGAGCTCAGCCCTGATTGACTAAAGCGGTGCTGGAGGGGCGGGGGTGTAGGAGCAGGCTGGGGTGGGGAGGCTGACTCAGCTAACACAAGGCAGGGGAGCTCAGCCAGGCAAAGCCACGACGGGCCTGGTTGTGGAGCCTGTGAGAGAGAGCAGGTACCTCTGAAGGTGGCAGGACCCTCCCTCCCTAAACCCCAGTCCCCCCCTCCATCCTCTGTCTTCCCCCTGGCCACTACAGATTGAAGGTGTGCAGTATGTACCTTAAGAGTGTTGTGAGAGTTGATGCTGCGTCTGCGGCCCTCCTCCAGTTGCATCTCAGAGTAAAGATCTTCCTCGTCCTCCTCCATTATGTCGGACAGGTCAGAGCCCCGGCTACTCTCTGTGTGGTACTCCTCGCTGTGGCTGTAGTGGTGGTGATGGTGCTGAGGGAAACAAGAGAGAGAAAGAGGAAAGTGAGTGAATTAGGTAGAGATCAGCCAGTTTAAAGTTTTATATTATCTTATTTGACGACATCTTTGGTGCTGGATAAGGTGGCAATAGTCACCATTACCAAAGAGGCAAAGGAAAGTGTCGAAGCTAGAGACTCACAGCAGGTTCTCTCTGGAGGCGGCACGATATGTCAATTGTTGTGCGAGCAGTAGCTTAGCTGTTCACACCAGAAGCCCATTTGCCTGTGACAGTCAGCAATCTCTTTTGCTCCTCTGCTCTTTTCTAATCACACATAGAGCTCTGTCAGTCTGTCTGTCTGATTGTGTGTGCATATGCGTCTGCTCATCTCTCTCACCCTGTTTAGACACAAGTGATAAATATGTGGAATAAGTACGCCTACATAATTTAAAAAACACAATCACAAACAGCGGTGATACTGAGCTATTTCTAGAGTTTCAAATTTCATCATGGGCATAAAATCGGGGAAATGAAACTGAGAGAACAGCAGGAAGAGGGGCAGGATCAGATCATTTACATGATATATATCCTTTATATAATTAATAACAGATTTTTGATACGTTTTCTGGCTAGACTGAGTCATGGTCCACAGGGGAAATAGACTGGAAACTGAAACTATCTCTGCAGATAGTGAGCTGGCCAGGGAGCTCAGCACCGTGTCCAGTGTGAACAGCCTAATTGGTTAACATGGGCGCAGACATGACCCGTGTAGACCCGGCGTCAAAATACCAATGATGTCACCTAAAGATTCAGACGGCTATAAACTCCAGTTGGCTTGCCAGATTCCTTTAGCTTTCAATACTGATAAATTTAAACAAGTCTACAGCTATTGGTTATTTTACAATCAAAACCTGGAAGTGGTGTTCATATAGTTGTGTGTGGGGGTTAAAAACTCTTGTATAGCTACACAATGTGCACTAAAATTATGCAAATGTTTTGCCAAAGTAAATTTTCAGTTTACAACTGGATTTTTTAACACTTGTCCTCTTTCCCTTAGAAATATTTATTCAAAAAATATGTATACAAGATTATGGGAAATGCAAGTATAAACTTGAAGGAAAACAGATGCAGAAATACTCAATAAGAAGGGCCTAAATTAATATGTTTGGATCTGATTTGATTTCATTCAATTGGACTTTGCCCATATGTAGGTACAGATTCCTCCCTCTTCCCAGACACATGATTCACATTTTCTGATTGTCTGAGCACAGCTTGTTGTGTTTTCTGTAAAGTACCTGTCTGCCCAACTCTGAGCCCCTGAGGAATTCATCCACCGAGGCTCCTCTTCTCCTCGCATGAGGAGAGTCGTAGCCGTCCTCCTCCTCATCAGAGTTGAGTGGATGCAAGGCGTTGCCTCGCTCACTAAAGATATTCCTTTTCTCAACCTTATAAGAGAAATGTTTGACATTTATACTGGAAAAAAAAACCATCCAAATAATTAAGTGTGACATACCTACTACCAGTTTTTTTCTCCAACAAAACGAAAAAATACAGTGAGGTATTTAAATGTTCACCTTTTTGCTAATGTAGGTTCATAATCATTAATCATAAGAGACCAATAGTTCTGTCTTGAAATCAATACTTTATAGCTTTAAGAGCAGGCTGGTTTTTAGACACAAGTAAAATCACCTTTTCATCTGATAGATATTCCTGTTTGCATCATGAAAAATCAGATTTACATTATGAAAAATCAGAGATCACTACAGTTATAATATAATATTGTTACAATTGATATAATTGAATCACCACGTACCCGGTTGCCCTCGGCAAACACTCTCTGGGCAGCTTCCCTGGCCATGGCCTTGGCGATGGTGTTGGGGATGGGGACTCCCTGAGGCTGTGGCAGGATCCTCTGAGGAGAGGGCGATCGCCGTGGCTGAAAGTGCGGCGGCTCCAGGTTGGGTCCACGCATGGGAGGCAGCGGAGAGGGGGATCGCTCCCACGGCTGGGCTGTCCGTAGTCCCACCTCATGCTCTTTGGTTTCTGGCTCTCTGGCACTTGCTAACGGTTTGGACTTGGGCATGGGGTGGCGCTGGAAATGAGGAGGGGGTTGGCAGATGGGCTGCGAATGCGGCTGTGCGTGGGGCAGCGTGTGGGGCTGGGCTCTAGGCAGAGGCTGCACCTGGGGCTGTGGATGATTTGGGGGGTACGTCGACGGGTAAGGAGGATGGGTTTGTGAGTGTACCGGGTGGGGCTGCGGGTGGGACATAGGGTGGGGAGGCGCAGTGGTTCTGTGGGAGAGGCGTGGAGAGCCCAACAGATTGTGCGGGATGATGGCCACAGGCGAGTCCTGGGACTCTCCTTGTGTTGATAACGTCCTTACAATGACTTCCCTGGCCTCCAGACACTGAATCCTGTTTAACTCCACGGTCACATAGTCTGCTGTGGGGTATAAGACCTCTGCTATCTGTATTCACAAAGGAACCAGAGAGTCCTTACCAAAGGGCAATTCAGAATGTCAGCATACAAAAGTACTCACTCTATAACCATACCATCATACAAACTATATGCATTTCTAGTTCTCATAGCTGTTGGCTGAGTATTAAAAAATAAAAATCCTTGAAAATATATCATAACACACAGATTTGTAAATGTACACGGACCGGGTGAGCATGTTTAAACTTAAACTAAAGCACTTAGCCTGCTGGAAAAATTCAGCTGGTTTAAGATTAAACTGGATACTATCATGGTTGCACACACACACACACACACACACTCAATAAAAACATAAGCTCACTGTGCCAAAGGGATGTAACACTGAACCACTACCATGGAGCCAGTTAGACTTTCTTTCTCAAAGTTACAGCTTCAGTGATGCTCATCTCTGGGGGATGGATTAGTGATTGGACGATATATGATTTTATTGTGGATCAGGATAGAAACCACTCGCAGTAACTTCATCATGGTGAAATTTTATTATCGAGATAATTGTGAATATCATGTCCGGCAGCATCTAAACTAGCTGCTGGGCAACCAAAATAAGAGACACTCTTCAAAAACAGGCTGCATACACGACAACCTCCAAAACGAAGAAGATGATGCCATTTTAAATAGTAAAAAAAAAAAAAGCCTGCCTTTTTAAGATTGTTTATTGTTTTTCACTATGAAGGATGTTCACTAAAAAAGATGTGTGTCCTCTCTGTGATGCAACAAACTATTTGTTTCATTACAAAATGTACGACAAAGTGATTCCAGTATGTTTTAGTGCCATTTAAGACTTTCAAGCATATTTTCATGATTATCAGAATAATACTGCAATTATTTCGGCCAGTATAATTGTAACATGAAATTTTAATATCGTCCCATGCCTAGGCTGGATATCAGCATTATATCATTTCTCCAGGAGATGGCAATAGAGCACTACTCATAGAAGTCACCAACGAGGAAGGCAAAGGCTACCTTTTGTAAGAACTATACTGTAAGACTGAAAAAAAAAAAAAAAAGACTTGTTCTGACATTTGGTACCTTTTGTCCCTTTGTGCACACGGCGTAGCCAATCACACTGGCACCGTTGGAGGTTCCTGAAGACGACAGAGGCGGCGGCTTCCATCTGACCTGCAGGACCCCCGGCGTCTGACCACACTGGACCTGCACCTCCTGGGGAGGGAGAGGGGGCCCTGGGGAGCACAACACACACACTGAGTAAGGAGAGAAAAAAAGACAGCTCAACAGCAGCTAAATCATTTCTGCCTATTTGAACAAAAAAAATAATGTGCTGACCTCGGTGCTATGGACTTTCCACTGTGCTATTCAATAACCATTTCACAGTGGTATGAAACAAGGCTGTTCCCAGTCTATATGTCTCACATACACAGTACTGTATACAACCTCGTGGGATTACCAAGAATTGTATTAAAAACATAATGTATACTAAATTCTAAATTATCCTAAAAGCATTTTCATTTTCCCTGAAACGGCCAGCTGGTGTGTGCTGTGAAACACTGAGCCACTGACAGCTGAATGTCAAATTTATTATATTCAAATATTGTAATTTTTAGGATAATTTTGTTGTATTTATGCTCATCTCTGTGCAGGTTCATGATGTGTATCCTGAGATTCATTCATATGCGCATCAGGCGCAGGCGTTACATTGGTTGAAAAAGCCAAGTTTGTCAACACACAGCCATAAATGTATGTACAGCGATATCCTGTTGCCAGATTCTCGCTGACAATATTCTATGGAGCATTAAAAAAAACACAGTTTGCTATTTCCACAATCTGTCAGTGCTGCCTGCATACTAAACAACATACCCATCTGTGCGGTGCTGCTGCTCCCCTGCAGTCACACAGTGAGAGAGAGAGCGAGCAGATGCAGTCAGCAGTATCTCGGAGCTGCAACATGCAGCTGTTTGTGTGTCCGAGAATCTCCATCAACACAATCTTAATCACATTTCTACGCTGACTGTCAGCAGACAACACGCGCAGTCTTAGAACAGCAGCAGTGGTTGTTTGGAGATTTCATTTCCTCTTGTCATTTCTAAACTACGCCTGTCATAAACAACAAGCTCCTCTGAGGACTCAAATGAGTTTAAATGAATATTTCAGTGGAGCCACTTTCATTAATACTGGACACAAACAGCAGACCCCAATTTCCAGGCAGGGAATTGGAGGCTGCTCTGTGTGACTAATATTAATAAAAATGTGCTTTCGCTAAGCACTGATGAAGTTGTTTGTTTGAAGAACACATGCTAAGTGTGAAAGCCTGATATAGTGCCTCTAGACACTGCCCTCCTTATTGACAATGGTTGTCCGCCACCGATACTGACACTATTTCAGACGCCTCTAATTAACATGTTCAATAGATAGATCATTTAATGAACTCTCAGCATGTTAGCTCGTCAGCTGCCAACGGGAAATGTCAATTTAAACTTCAGCGCCTCTCTGTCCTCCCCCTCTTTCTCTCCCTCTACCTCTGTGTCTTTTCCTGCATTCACTCCCTTTCAGCCTTTTTCCCATTCAGTGCTTGACTTCATAATCTCTGTGTTTATGTCCAACTTGCCTGAATGGCCTCCATCTTATCCCAGTGCCTTAACAGTGACTCTGTTTACACGCACAATAATATTCCATTCTGAATATAACAATATTCTGAATTTGATATGGGTCATATAAACAGCATATTCCGTTTGAACATTTTGAATTTGGCCTTTTTCCGAATGCTGCATTTATCAAATAAGACATGTAGGATATACCAGTATTATTTGAGTTTCAGAAGCATTCTTCTTCTTAGAAGCATGCACAGCTGCATGTAAATGTGATCATTAGTGACATATTCATTTTCATTAGTCTTGTAAACATATGACATAAATATGTATGAATACTATCTCAGAATAAGAGCAAAAAGTGGAATATTTTGTGCATGTAAATGAGTCACTGGGAGTTTTGTTCTCTTTTCCATGTCAAGTAAAGGTTAAATAATCACAATCCCTTCTGGAAATTTAGTTATATACAAAGCAACAATATGACATGTCTGAACCATATTTTATCTGCACCCACAACTGGCTAACTACACTGTACCTTTAGAGTTACACACAACAGAGCCATGAATGTAGCTGGCTGTGAAGACAATACCTCTTGTTACATTCTCACTTTAAAAGATTTCCTGTAGCTAGACAGTCAGGCTGTGAGACCCAAGTCAGCACTGGCAACAGCAAAGCATCACTGTGCCTCATGGGAGAGGAAATCCCAGAGATCTGCGCTCTCTATTTACACTAATTTGGCTTCCAGAGACAGTGTTTCCAGTGGTAAAGCTCCACTCTGCAAATGCATCCTCAGTGTTTTCTCATTGCACTTTTCTTTTTTTTCTACCATGCATGTGTCTTATCACAGCAGTACACACACACACACACACACACACACACACACAAATCCTTGAGGGCAATCTAAAAGTGGCTGGGGAAAAATGAAAATGGCTGAGATGTTTGTCAGGTTTGTAAATGTAATGGGCTTGAAGCGTGTGGCAGAGTAAATAAATAGATTGCTGTGTTGAATGTAAATTACCAGATGGCTTTCATTGTGAAATATCAGATGACTTTGAAACAGAATATGAGACTACAAGAACGGCAATCAGATTGGAGGGGGACAAGAGAGCAACGCTGGCCCTTCATCATAAATACGCTTTTTATACAAAACCTACAAACTAACTCCATTTGCAGACACTAACAAAACTAACACTCTGATTCAGTCTGAGCTCTCTTGTCAAACTTGCTTCCAGCCACAACCAGCAATTGTGTTTTCAGTGAAAAAGCTCTGATAAACCCACTGAACCTACTTTCCCAGCACCAAACAGCAGATAAAGACTAGCTTATAAACACAGTGGAGCATTTTGCTGCTAAAGAGACAGATATTTTTCTCAGGTATTGACAAGAGATAAAAGAATCTCAAAAGGAATGTTGGATTAACATTTGCCAGATGGCCAAAAAACATGCATCCAAAAGAATGGTAATGTGTCTGCTGGACGTGTACATAAGTAACTATTTGCCATAAGTTAACCTCATTGAGTTTATACTGCTTCCAAACAGCCAAACATTACACAATGCACATTTGGGTTAAATTTTAGCACAACTAAAAATAAAAGTCAGTTTCAGCTAAAATCAATTTCAGAAGTTTAACAAGACAAAGAGACAAAAGCCACACTTCAGACTCTGTGTGAGTTTACCTAAGTTGGACACTGCCTTGAGCTAATTACCACAGCTAATTGCTACAATGCTGATGTTAAGCAGGTATAATGTTAATCACTTTCTCCATATTGCATGCTAACATTTGCTAATTAGCACTAAACAAAAAGTACAACTGAGGCTGATGGGGATTGGCAGGGATTGGTCATAAACTAAGGCGTCACAAATTAAAAATTTGGCCCTATGATGGTAAAAACTCAGAAGATCACCAAGAACACAGCTTATCAGAATTCATTGTGAGGGGGATATACATGTTTGTACCAGATTTCAAGTCAATCCATCCAGTTGTTCAGATAGTTCACAATTCACCACAAATCTGTGTTGCCAGAGAAAAAGTCAAGGGATCTCCTGAGTTATTGGGATACATTCTCTGGGCACCATGGATACCTGTACCAATGGCAAAATTTTAGTCTGGACCAAAGCAGTGGACAGAGCGACCAACCAACACAGCTTCATTGCCATCCCTGGAGCCATGTGGCTAAAAATATCCCAGTCTAGCCGTGACTATACAACCATACATCACATGGAAAAAAGTCCCTGCATGAGTGTGCTTTACTGAACAGATGTGAGTAATGTTTGGGAGGCTGACCTGCAGGCTGAGTGCAGAACTCCACAGAGATTTCCCTCTTCTCTCTCTGATCCATCGGAAGCTGCCAAGGCACCTGATGCGGCTGCGCCACAACCTTCACCTTGTAAACTGTCATGGGCTTCAGGTTAAAGAACTTGTACTTGTAGCCCCCTGCCTTGACCATGTCGTACTCTGCACCATTGAGGAAGATGGTGTGACTGTAGTTGCTGTTGCTGGGCATCCAAGAGAGCTCAGCAGAGACCTGCGTGATGCTGTCCACCCGCAGGTAGTAAGGTGCCACCACCACATCCTTTCCCACGAGCAGAGTGCACCGGAGCTCGTCCGACGGGCCCCGGTCAGTGATGCTCTGCACTGAGATTCGGTAGGTGTTGGTGGCCAGATTGAGCTTTTCAAGAAGGGACTTTGTCCTGCCCCCGTAGGGGACACTCATGCGTAACTCCTTATCCACCAAGACATTGTAGCCACTGATGGAGCCCCAGCCCGGTGGGACCACAGGAGGATCCCAGCCAATAATCACGCTCTTGGCCAGTTGTTTAATCAGGTTGATGCGGCGGGGATAAGGCACAATGTCTTCACCGACCTCGTCAATGCTGACATCCAAGGTTCCTGTCCCGTTGCTGGAGGAGCCCAGGAGGTCCATGCCCAAGCTGCTGGTGCTTAGACAGTCTAGTTTACCGTCAGACAGCAGGCTGCTTATGCCTGTTCCCATTCCTGTGCCCACTTTCAGTCTCTGAGGCCCCAGGCTACTGTGGTTGAGGTAGCCAGATTCTTTAGCCACTGTGTCCCTGTGCTGGACAGAGGGTGTCTCCTCATCTTGGACAAAATCCACAAAATTGGATGGGACGAGTCCCCGCTGTCCATCCAGCAGCTCTCCTGAGAAACAAAAAGCAGATAGTTGGTACTGTGGTGATACTGAATAGAAAAGATTGAACAAAACCAAGGCAGGTCAGACCTTCGTAAAAGCCATCCTCATCCATTGTCCCATAAACGTAGAGGTACTTCCCTGCCACCAGGGGGAGCTCTGCCTCAGGATGCTCATTAGGCCCATCATAAGGATTGTAACTACAGTGAAAAACATAAAATGTACAATTCATCTGCAGAGGTGTTATATCTACACATCTTTTAATAATAACTGTGCACCATGTCAACCACTCCAATCCTCTAATATGTATGTCAAGGGACAATGTCTTGCTGAGAGCTTGTTTGAAAATATGAAGTTTGTTTCTATTTTTTATTTTCTATTCTGTTTTTTTTTTTTTACAGATATGAGAGCACTGAGAAAAGTGTGGGTTGAAAGCTGTGGCCCTGTTTCACATATTTGTGCTCTGAGGATTCCAATTATTTTTTGTGCTGACAGGTAATTTTCTTTAGAGATAGAAACACTGAATCATCTTTAAGACTGCAGCCTAAAGCTCTGTGAGAGAAAGCAAATAGTCTCAGTAAGATTTGTCCATGACTTGTCCACACTGCGCAGCCAGTTCTGTTGACTGTAAAGAGGTGTGTAAAAGACTGTTGGCCACCTCTCCTGTTAATTATCACCCTCTCTTAGGATTTTCAGCTGTTTGAGGGTTTGTGTTATGTTAGCACAAAGCTCCTGTTAACACTTACTCTGAAAATGTATTGAAACCACTTAAAAATATTTCAAAATTAAAGCACTATAAGGACTTTAACAAACTTGTTAGAAACAATCGGTGTCTCATCCCACACTGATCTGATTACAAATTTCAGGATGAGGTTGTGTATTTTTTCTGTGTTTAGTGGTGAATAGGTGAATAAGTAATTTTGTGTAATGTCTACGTACCTGTACCGAGCAATACACAGACGAACTTTCCCCGTGAACCTCGGTTTGGACCTGGTAGTTGAGCTGAGCTCTTTGTCCATCTAGGAAACCCAACAAAAAGACAATAATAACCCTATTTTCAGCATGGAGATCTATTTGTGTTTTCACCTTTCATATCATACTCAGAAAAATAGAGTGGCAAGCTTCGTAAGTTAGAATGAAGAAGCAAATAAACTAGTTTGAGTTATATAGTTATATGTTTGAGTATGACACTGTAAAATCAAAAATACTGGGCCTGTATATCCCCGTGTCTGTGCTCTGTAATTCGCTGAATGTCTTCCACAAAATTGGAAAAAAAGAACACAACATGCACAATATGTCTTTTGTTTAAACATTTCACCTCCTGTGCACTAAAAACATTTTTATCAGTCCTAAATTGTGTGAAACCAGGAGGCCCCCTGCACACCTGCTGCATGGATTTTCTCTTGTTCAGCCCAAACACATTACTTAGATTAAAATGAAGAAGCAATTTTTTCCCACAATTGTGACAAACTGCTGTTTGTTCTAAAAACTAACAAAGGCAAGGTAACATATCTAACTTTGTTGAGTTGAGCTCACTTAATGCTGTTTAGGTGACACTCCACAACAGGATTTAATTTGGGTAAACAGGGCAGAATAAAGCAGTACTTTGGGATTCCTCTCTGTTGCTGTCACACGTCGTCATTTCGGATGTTTAAATAGTCTTGCCTTGTGCATGTCATGGAAAGTGTAAATGGAGTAATGTGCAACAAAGTGAAAGCCATATGGGACACAATTAGACACTATCACATACCTCAGAGAGGAAAGCCCGCGCTGGGCTGCTGACTCGACCGCGAGTGAGGAATGTTGGCTTGACAGAGAGGAGCTCGGGCTTGTCTCCACTGATCTGGAGGGGTCGAATGAACTCAGATATCAAAGATCTGCTTGTTGGAGCCTCATTGCCTGTGGAACAAACAGAACTTCTCTCATTAGATCTTCACATCAAAATGTAACAGAACTAATATCAAACTTGTGATCAAAACAGAGAGAGACAGGCAGAGAGTTACAGAAAACACAACAGAAACTTAAAAGGACAGTTCACCACAAAATCAAAAGTACACATTTTTCATCTTACCAGCAGTGCTTTTTATCACTCTAGATTGTTTTGATGTGTTGGAGATATCAGATGTAGAGATTTCTGCCTTCTATCAAATATAATGGAACAAGATGGCACCCGGCTTGTGTTGATCAAAGTGCCAGACGGATACATTTTTAAAAAACCCAACAGGGATGTCTCTTTCCAGAAATCATGACGCGGTTACTCAAAGGAAATCCACAGAAGTTATTGTGAGAAGTTTCATATCAGCCAAACATATCACCATGCAGAAGGAAGGGTGCATCTACTCATGGACGAGAGGCTCGTGACAGCCCGAGATGTAAACTTTAATAGCATCCTCCTTGGCTGAGCTGTAATGTTAGCTAGCTCAGAGGTGCTAGGTGAGCTAGCAGTAGATACACACTTCCTTCTGAGTGGTGATACAGTTGGCAGGTGTAGTTTGGTAGAAAGAAAATAGTTCCTGCATAAAACTGCTCTCAACAAGGTCTGTTAATTGTCTTGAGTAACCAGAGGCCTGTGCAACAAAGCAGGATTTGAAGTTAGCAAAGTAGCTTCAGGGTTAACTCTAGGTCTTCAGTACTACCAAGCTGGTTCTCTTTTTACTGGGATAAATCACCTCGGCAACTTATGCTGAACAGCTAACCTGCTCCAGAGCAGGTAAACTTCAGAGTATCAGATCACAGGCTGTCAATGGCCCGACCTCTGACTAATCAGATCACTGAAGAGAAAAGTATCCATGGACGAAAGTCCGGAGTGAAAGGTAAGGTTTTAAAACAGAGCTTCTAACAAATGGAGAGATCGTTTACACACTAAACACATGATTTTAGCAGGATTTGGAATTATGCAAAGTTTATTTTAGTCCACAGTGACAGTGCTGCTACTTTTACACTCTGATTCCATCACTGCAGCTCAAAATAACATGAGACACCTTTGTGATGAGAACTAGGATAAAACAGATAATTTATTATTCATTTTATTAGTAAAATAATCCACAAACTGTTAACTGGCTCCCATTATTATAAATGCCACATTTCGGTCAGATAAACCTCATCAGTCATTAACTACTGTTCCACTCTTTACTTCAGCAGCAGAAACAGTCTGGCATCACTTTAAAGTGTTTTATGTGACATATGCAGAGAAGTATTATCACCAACTAACTAAACAGCAAAAAATCCTCTATACTAATGTCACATATGCCCATAGCTCAGTGATACCTGATTGCAATTTAAGTCTCAGATGACGGTCCATTTGTGGAGTGTTTTCAATGTTTTTAGATTTCCTGTTTTGAGATTACAGATTGTTGTTTACATCCAGCGTCACTGACATGTTTGTGTCTCGTCGATTAAACACTTTTGCTACTGTTTCATCACGTCATATGAAGCAGCCTACTTCATTCATGGTTCTGATGATGTCGCTCATAATTAACAACCTCGCCTTTTTCACATGAACGCACTCGTGGCTGGATAGCAAAACTAAGAGTTGACTGAACAGGTTGATAACCAGCTTTGTTGTACTGGTTATCCAGACAGCCAATGTTAGGGTTAGTCAAACCAGATAACAAGAAGATATCCTGGGTAAGTTGAACTGGCTTCATAGTACAGGTTTCAGGGCATGATTTCTGAAAAGAGACATTGCTGTTGAGTTTTTCACATGTATTTTTGGCACTTTGAGCACCACAAGCCGAGTGCCATCTAGTTTCATTATATTGGAGAGAAGACATCTCTACGGCCGATATCACCAACACTCTGCAGCTCAAAACTTTAACCTTGTATTACAGCAGGTGTCATTTAGCTTGATATCTCAAGGTACTGTACTCTTCTGTTTCTAATAATGTGTAAAATAAATCAATCAATAAATATATAAGGTAAAACTTGATCGCAAGAGTTGTAAATAGTGAAACGTTTGTGTATTCACAAAAATGAGTCAAAAACAAACCGAGAACAAGTTTTGCCAGCTCCAGGCTATTTTTCACTGTGACTGATTGATTAATTCATTAACAGTTTGTGTTTACTGCGGATTAAGTCAGAAGCCTCTCGACTTCTAATTTCGGCAGTCAGTTTTTCCATCTAATTGTGAGGGAACTGACTCCTCTTCCAATATGTGCAGTGTGGACTTACTGCCAGCAGCTCTCACATGACAGAAATGACATTTATTTGATTGCACAGCATTTTAATGTGCTAAGTTAATTTGGTGGCCTCTTATTTATTAACTTGAGATGTAGATGAGTTTCAGCTACTTGAAAATATGACAGCTAATCAATACACACACACACACACACACACACACACATATATGTGTGTGTGTGTGTGTGTGTGTGTGTATATATATATATATACACACACACACACACATACATATATATATATATACATATATATATACTTTTTTTTTTTTTTTTTTTTTAAGCAAAATACTTATGCTTCAATACTAACATATGAAGTATAAGACTGATTAAAATAAATAACTTCATCACAGCATCAATAAGATGATAGACTTACCTTTTCCTATGGGGGCAGCCAGTCCATTGAGGAGCTGTGAGAGGGATTTGTTGGGCGACCCAGGAGATTCACATAAAGTTAAGGGTTCAGTGCTGAGGATATCAAACTTCCCAGCCTGGAGCCGGAACTTCTCCAGCTCTTTTGACAGGAGGTTGAACTGCTCACTCTGAGACCGGCATTTTTCCTCCAGCTCGCGGACTTTGGCCTGATGGCGGTGAGGGAGGAGAGTCATCGAGAGAGGAGTGGGAGACAGCGAGAGAGAGAGACAGAAAGAAAGACAGACAGACAGTGGCAGGGAGAGACAGGATGGGAAACAAAAGAAAACAACAGAAGAAAAATAAGGAAATCACAGGATGCAGGAATGACCGTTCTGCACACAGAAAAACCAGAGTACACACAGTACAGTAGGTACGTATACAACGCTATACGTCTACTGTCTACACACAAATAGAACATGGATAAGATTTACATAAGGACTTATATCGTGGACTGGTCATTACAGAGAAAAACCTCTTGAAATGACTTCAGCTGTTACTGACGGTATACAAATCACATGCACAACTACAGTTAGTGCTAATAGTATTGAACATAGAAAAGCCTCTTGTGTCAAGGCAGTATGCATACCCAAACTGCACAAAGTCTTAGAGGATGAGACTGATGATATTTTCTTTTTCTTTTTTTTGTTATTGTCAAGGTATCCCTTGAAAAGACCAAACCAACAATAATTTTGTCTTACTAACAAAAGTTCTGTCTGTGTAGCCAAAGCTTGATATTCTTCTGGGCCACAGAGCTTCATTGTTTACTGTTAAAAACACATCAGTGAGACTCACTGTTGCACTGGGTAACATGTTCCTTTATTATGGTGAACATGGGCATTGTGGTTCATTTGAAGTCAAACCCACATACTGCACTGTACATCACACCAAACACCAAATATGTATTAATCTGCAGCTGAAAATAGTCCCCAGTAAATGCGCTATTTACTTGTGTTTGAGTAACGATTGCTAGAAACTACAGTGCCCAGCTGGTTTGGGGAATTCCTCCAGTTGTTTTTTTGTGTTGTTTTGCTTTGGGGGGTTTTACAGTTGGAAATGTATATGTGTGACAATATATTATAACTGATTTCAAAGTCCAGGTAAAGCAAAAATAAATGTGTGTCCTGAGTTTCTCACACCACAGACAAATGTGCTACTAACCACCAAGCCAAATTTGATAATTAAAAAATTAGGTTTCAAAACTGTGAAAAAATAGATACTGTGGGCTTATCCACTGAAGGCACTGAGCTGAAGAACGAGCCACTGCGAAGTGATAGACTCTCTTTAGCAACTAACACAGTAGCACACCCAGTCTGTAGACAGCACACACACCCTGAACCAAAGGACAAACTCATGGCATTTAAGAGAGCTGTTTATTCATATATTTACTGGACTAAACAAGCTAAGAGAGCTTGTGGGACGTAGAAAACTCACAGCTCACACACAGGGGGCTGACGACATGACACTTATGATATGTGCTCTAACTTTAGTAATAACACAGTCTGTATATAGCGGGGGAAGAGTTATTTTAAGGATGGCTCCAGGGGGGCACGGTGGTGCAGTGGTTAGCATTGTCCCCTCACAGCAAGAGGGTCCCTGATTTGAACCCAGGGTGGGGGTTATGAGCCCCTCTATGTGCGGAGTCTGCATGTTCTCCCCATGTCAGTGTGGGTTTTGTCCGGGTACTCCCTCTTCCTCCCACAATCCAAAGACATGCAGGTTAGGCTAACTGGTGACTCTAAATTGCCTGTAGGTGTGAATGTGAGCATTAATGGTTGTCTGTCTCTATGTGTCAGCCCTGTGACAGTCTGACGACCTGTCCAGGGTGTACATGTACGCCGCCTCTCGCCCAATGTCAGCTGGGATAGGCTCCAGCCCCGTGCGACCCCTAACAGGAGAAGCCATTATTAAAAAATGAATGAATGAATGGTTCCAGTTGTCATCGAGCCATGATTTCAGGCCCACCCAAACATCCTGGACACAGAAATGGCGAAAAACACTTTAACAGTCTAACTCCATGATTCAGTACTACAACAAGTATTTCTAACATGTATCCCGAGTTTTGAAAGAAATCACTGATTTTGCTTTACCAGAATTTTTTATTGAGAATAAATGGACTCAGAGCTGAAAGTCACAGACAGAATAGGGAAGTTAGTAAATGTTGTTGGTAGTGGTCTTTTCCTGGGATTTGTTTGCAATAACAAATATAGAAAATATCACCAGCCCTATACTTTAAGAGCAGAAAACTTAATTGCACAAACTAACACTGAGAAACTGAACATCACTGTTTGGGCAGGTATAAAGGAAATTCCAGGTGCTAGAGCTTCATTTCTCAAGTTAAATGATCAATCATCAAAAATCACTTCTCAATCTCAAACTGACAACAATCTGAACCGGAGATGTTCTGGAGGACACTGAAGCTACCGTGGAATTTTTTAGTACTGCCCAACACACAGCGACACCCCCTGCTACTACTGTACAGTGCTGCCTATGCTCTTCTGTTAAAACACTGAGTCCATTCCATGCACACATGTTGTTGCTAGATATAACATGCTGTTAGCAGACACACAACGAAGGAAGTCCTGCATGTTTGAAATAGAATTAGTAAATTAAGAGGTATTAGTTTTAATAGCATCATACAGTTCTCAGCTGTATGGAAAGTAGACAGGTTTAAAACCACATGCTGACTAACAGACATGCAATGCTACAATGAAAAAGGATCACAGTCATCGCTTGGTGATGTGATCCTTTTTAAAACAATACACTCTTATACACTCAGAAAGCTACTATCTACTGTATGCATCAATATTACAGATGTAATGACTAATGTTTATGTGCTCTAGATGAAAGCTTTTAATTTAAAATATCTGGAATACAAAAGGACATCCAGACTTTTTACTGACATTTATTTTACCAATCAAATAGTTAATCTGCATTCATTTATTGCAGTTTGATATTTCTATTTGTTCACATCTAAACACACACTTTAAGCACGCGTTTGGTCTTATAAAGTTAAATTTGCACACCTCGATGTGTTGCTGGGCTTTGATTATGTGGGATTGAGGTCGGTCACTGCGGCCCCAGGCATTCCTCTTTAATTGAAGTCGCTCCATATTCTGAATCTTTTCATCAATTGTTAAGTGAGCGCCGCTGAATTTTTCTTTATGATCAAGTCAGAAAGACCTCCAGTTTATGCTGTCAGTCATGTTCCAGACTTTCAAAAAGCTCTCCGCTTGCGAGTTTGCTTTGATGGGAAATGTGAAACAGAGCTGAGCGGGTAGTAAAGAAAAGAGGCAGCCCTGAATATTTCTGAAAACCAAAAAGCAAAGATCACACATCAGATTAGTTCTGTACTGATGTATGCTTTCCGTTACCTTTTACCTTTTGAGCACTTCTATATTCATCATGTTTATGATCAATATTAAACTTAGACTATGATGAATAATTTTGTTTGTAATGTGGTGTTACATCACCACTCCCCCTTGGCCAAAGTAAACATGGGGATACTGTATTATTGACTATACTGGGAAAAGTGGAAAAAAAGATCTAATAAATAAATAAAAACAATTCTGAAATACCTGCATGCTGTCCAAGTGGTTCTGTATAAGCATAAACACACACCCATTCAGTAAAAAGAGATGTAGGAAAGAAATAAAGCACAATTACACATGTGATCACTCATACGCATCTTGAAAGCACAACACTCTTGAAATCTGCTTTGAAACTCACACATACACATCACCTCATTACAATGCTAATAGAGAGATGAAATAATAGATAATGACATTTTGTTGTTTACGATTTATTCACCTTTCTGAAAACGGCTATTTACACATCTCTGTTAAATTTAAATCTGTCACTCACATGTCAATTTAACAATATTTTGAAAAGAAAGCTATAAACTTAGCCTAGGATTCATATCTTAAAAAATAAGAACTTGAAAAAAAAAGCATAAAGGTTTGGGTAGTGAGGTCAAAAGAGCAGGAAATGGCTCTAGGCAAACACAGATCTGCCCCAGGGCTGACTAGTCCCTTATCCCCAAGCAGCAACCACATAAACACACACAGTCAACCCACCCCCAGAATCCAGACGCTCACCTCTAACAGATGGACAGCGCCTTCATGTTCCTTTTTTGCCTCAACCTGAGCCTGGGAAATACAGGGTGCAGCGTTTCAGTTCACTGTCATTTATGTTGCAGTTAAGTTTCAGTTTAAAACGCCAATGAAAGGGCATTTACAGACAAACACCTTTTGATTCATTGGTGCTCAGGGTGAAAATGGTTGGAAAGAAAGCCACTATCTCTGTCAGCAGTATGGGAGGCAACGATGAAGCTTATCAGCAGTTTATCTCTTTACCTCACATTAATATTTTCCAACAGAGCCTTGATCTGAGCAATTTGGACTTAAAGTGGAAACAGACAACTTTTCTCCCCCCTAGGATTTCCAACTGGTATTAGTATTAGCACTGCTATCACAGTCAAGTTAAAGCAAAAAACTTGTCTATTTCTACTTTAAAGAGATATCAAGATATTGTGGCTTTTCTTGCACCATTTTCACCTTTTATATTTTATGTTTCTTTAAGGTTATTTAATGGTCAAAATGCGAGTTATGCAACATATAACAATTATGTACATGCAAGAAAGTTAACAGAATCAAGGAAGCATTTGTGCATTTGTCAGTTTACCACACTTACCTGTGAAGACCTGCCTGAGAGCATCTAAACCAGAGGTCTCAAACTACCAGCCTGGGGCCAGATCGGGCCATACAAGAATTTACATCTGGCCCACAAATAAATGTTTCGCATTTCATTTTTCCCCAAAATAGAAATGGTCAAAATCATTCCATCTTCAAGCAAGCTCCTCCTCCAGCTATAACATCTGTTAGAACACCAGCTATGGTGCTGAAACTGCCTCTTAATTAGCATTTAAAGGAATAGCTGAAATCAACATTTTGGGAAAATACAATTATTCATTTTCTTGCTGAGTAGACTGATACCTCTTTCATGTCTGTCTGTTAACATGAAGCTACTGTCAGCACTTGTTTAGTTACTGGAGCTAAGCACAAAGACTGTAAGTGACAAAATAACTCACCTGCCTACCAACCAGCAACTCTAAATATTTACACACTTTATCTCATGTGTTTAATCCACTAGTATAAAAACAACAGTTATTGCCCTTAGTAGTTACCATGCAACCAGCGGAGACTTCAAGAAGTTACTAGTGCCAGCCAAGACAGAGTCTGACTCATAAATCAGCAAACAATCAACATGTTGTGCAGTATAGTTGCAGCAGCACTTTAGCAATGACCAACAGGACTCCTCACAGCACACCAGACATCCTAATGGCTCTCTCTCAACTTAACAGAAACACTGATGTGAAGCACAGACAGTTTCAAGGTAAATGGACAATTTGTTTCCAAGGAGTTTTAATGCAACTTGTTCCAACACAGAAAGCTGTCATTCTCCAGTAACACAGGGTGTTCAAGTGCCCCCATTAGGAAGGCACCTGGCCACTGGCCCCTAGGTAATTGGAGTTTGAGACCCTCATTTATGTAAACTGTCCTGACATTGCAATCCCTGATATCTTGACTCCAAAAAACAGATTGGTTGCTACATTTTCTGTTGATTTGATGATTACTAGAGTTGTTCTTATAGTGCCTAAAATGCTGGACTGGGTATTGCTGAGTAACCAAGGCTATGCACTGATCCATGAGCATGTAATTCATTAAAAAACTTTAAAGTAGTTTCACATCCGGATGAAAGAGTGGTTTTCTTGGAAATCAATTCTTCTCCCCTGCTCTTAAACAACAGTCTACACAGCAAGTGGCCCTGTGCGGCCACTGGCAACTACTGTTTGAGAACTTTTAAGAACAACTGATTTCTAATAAATAGTGTTTTGTTATCTGTGAGCAAAATGTCAGCAATTTGTATACACAGTATTTTACAGTGGATAAAAGGAGGTTTTAGGGTAGAAGGAAAGAATAGTAACGGAATATCTTTAATGATTATCTACTGTAGATGGTCATTCAAACAATGAATGTGTTGCCAGGGTGTGTGCTTCAGTGGATGAGTAAGTTATGTTTGAGAAAAATGGCCTTGACTAACGCTCTGTGCAAACAAGCATCATTGTAAACAAATTTTTAAAAGATGTTCCATCTATAATAAATGAGGGATGCTAGTGCATTCAGGAGGAATAAGGTTTGGGTATTATAGAAGCACTGAGCTGTATAGAAACATAGCACAACACATGCTATTTTTCTTATGGGAACTAGAAACATCTGTTGAGAAAAACAAGTGTTCCACATGAATATGAGAGCATCTGTGGACTTTGCAATTTCATAAATCTACTTTGCAGGCAATTAATTTGGGAGAATGCAGAGAGCAGCCAGTGTCTGAAGGAAGATAAGGCAGTAATGAGCTTCTGTTAATGAGAGAAAAAAGCTGAGAACTCTGCCTGTGAAAGGCTGACTGTGAAGTTAGAGCAACACTGCAGCAACAGCAACACTGAGGATACACACACAGTTTCTAGAGAAGGCATTGGTGACAATTCCTATCACGTTCACACTATCAGCAATCTCAGCCATTGCTAAGCCTGCTTTGACATTACAGTCAGCTCCAGTGCACAGAGGAGGAAGCCCGACCATCAAATGGCCTGGGCCAGCAATTTTTGCTTAAGCAAGACTCTAAAAAGTGTCATATCTACTCTGAGTTTTGAATGTTTGATTTGCTAGCTTGTAACAAACAAGAGGAGTGCTCCTGAAATGGTGAGCACCCAGGGTTTGGAGAGTGACAGACAGCTGAAGGATGGGGCTGAGAGGAAAGAGCTTCAGTAGTGCCAGTGATGGAAATGATTAGTGCTATAGCCTATAGAGAGCATCTGTCTTTGCCCTGCTCTCTATAATACAGTCTTTGAGTTGACTTTCACCTTTTGTTGGACTGTGCAAGTGCTCAACAAATTCTCTGTGACTTATGACACAGGTGCAGGCTGAGCAAACAAGAAAGCCTGAACCTCTGGTGCTGAAAGTGTTATATAACCTGAGCTCCCTTACCTTCTGAAGAACTTCAATCTCCTGCTGCTTTGCATTGAGTACAGCCAAGGCCTGCTCATGCTCCAACTCTAGTTGCTGCCTCCGCTCCGCAGCCTCGCGCATATGCTGTCCACAGAAGGTGCAGGGGTGGAGAGCCAGGAGGGAGGATTGTGGAGGGGGTCGGGGGTGGGGAGCATAAAGAGGGCTGCTGTTAGTGGAACTAAAATCCAGTGGCACTGAGCCAACACAAAATGCATCTCCAGTCTTCGACTCCACACTCAGAGACAACACAGGTGTTACATGTGCACACACATCACACATACAGAGGCTGGTTAACAAGTGTACTGACCTTTAAAAACCCTTAAAAACAAGACATAAACTATGCCACAGCAAATGCCATGTGGGAACAGTTTATGTCGAATGATCTGCGGGAGAGATCAGATCAAATTTTTGCACAAAGGTGCTAATGGATGAGGACTAGAGATGCTTTGCTGTGTGAACAAAAAACTAACATCAATCCACAGTCAGGTTTGCTGCCCCCTTTAGGTAACACAATACCTGTTAGAATTCTGGTTACGGTTAGAAGTCTGGTGGACTGTTTGAAAAGCTGTCCTCAGCGATGTTGTCTTTGCGTGATCAATACAGGGTTTTACGTTACATGAAAAGGGTGAGCAAACTCCGTAGCGTGCTCACTTGTCTGTGGTCATCCATAACAACAAAAGAAGCCATACAATACAAGGGACTGAATGCTAGGCTCTTCATAGCACAATATGCCCGTGTCATCCAGTCACACCACTGCTCCCACTATATGTGAATACTTGCGACACTGTCAGGTGAGAGAAGCAAATGACATTTTCATGCCAGTAAAAATTGAGGTCTAAGATAGGTAATGTCATCAAACATGTGGGTGACATTATCATCATGAAAGGTGACCCAGTCTCTGTAACTCCTCTTCCTCCCCCTCCCGTCATCATAAAGCCAAACTCTTTGTCCTGCCTCATGCAAAAATCACATTCCACAGTGCTGTGGTCGTATAGCCAGGTGACCATTCGTATGTCTGGTAAGCAGCCCACGGATAAAGGGAGAGATAAGCACAGCCACTGAGGTGGACAGAAAGCATTCAGAATGGGATTGAATAGGACTGCTCCCTAACAGATGGACGTAGCAGTGATACCTTATAAATCTAGCAGGGGGAGAAGGGACAGGGAAGGTGGGGAGGGAGAGGTCAGGGAAGGTAGGACAACATGAAAGGGTGAAATAGGAAAGGAAAGGAGGGAAGGGGGGGGCAGACTGCTCCAAGCTTCTACTCTTTCACAGCTCCTGGTCAGACCTCCCAACACGACACTGGAAGGCAACAGACATGTCAGGGACATTAGACAGTATAGCGGAAGATAACCAGATGGAGGCAGTGTAGCACAGGTAGGAAAAGGGGTACTGGCAAGGGTTAGGCTCCATAAAAACACCTGAATTAGGATCCCGGGATAGACGGACTACTTGAACTAGAAATGCACACAGTACTGAGAGATTCTGCGGTCAAGTCTGCCCTTGGAGCTGGCGTCCTCACCTTGAGCACCTGCTCTAGGTTCTCCAGTTTGCCTTGGAGCTGGTTCCTCTCCCACAGGGCTAAATCTCTCTCCTGCGTCACAGCACCAAGGGTCTCTTTGAGCTGGGCATACTCAGACTTCACCTGTGCAGACAGAACAAGCAAGGAGCAAAGACACTGAGTTTGAGAGTGCAGCCGTACTACACTTCTTTGGGTCAAACCAGGCTGGTAATGTTTTAATCAGATGCATTTTTAGATTTGGTTTTCACACTGCTCTAAATTGATTTTTAGTTTTTTTAGGAATACTGGAAGGTTCATGTTTTTATTTGTAGATATCAGAGTGGTCATTCTGCTCCTGTATGAAAGAGGTTACCCTTTCAGGTGTCCTGGTGTGACTATTGCCTCCTGCCATCTTAAAGTTTAATGAGCCAGAATTCTCCGAGTCTCTTTGTTCACTGTCAGAAAATGGTCAGATATAGTGTTCAATCTATGACAGTGGTGAGAATGTCAGCACAGAAAGTTGATAAATTAATGGCTATATATTTACTCTTCTCATTTTCTCTATAACAAGCTGATATTTTTTTGTTTTGGAACTGCTTAAGTTAGTAGGTGTCCTGCCTGGGTGTTTGCTGCATGGAGAAATTAAAGGTACCCTGTGGAGTTCTCTTGTAGATAAACAAAGGTCCGTTAACAGTCACTCATCATAATGCATTGTGTGTATCCTTGAGGCCTAACAACGTTCTGAATGCCTTTCCTTCCTCATAAAACCTCTGCAATCTATTTTTTTATGTATACATTTGAAATCTGCATTGTTTACATCCATCTTAGCTAACTTCAGGTCTGCTTCTTTCATGTATTGTGCTCCTGTATTACCACCACGTGATGGTCAGTGTTATAATGAGAAAATATTAGCAGGAATGTGTATCACGTCAATCATTGGCTTGTGTGCTTGAGATCCAAACAAAATGGGGTCCCACTCATCAAAACATTGTTACTGCGGTCAAAAACTCCACAGGGTACCTTTAAAGGCTAAGTTGTGACTAATGGGAACAACAATTTTTTTTTAATGAAACAGGCTGCAACGTAACAACTCAAGCCATGTGTGCAATGTCAGTTTATGTCCACTAAAAGTGTTTGTTTCTGCCACTGACAGGCTCAGATTGGTATTCTAGGGATCTCTACAAAGACAGACCTTTTTGTAAGAGAGTAAAATCCTTTTTGTTTAACCAGAAACAGCCCTTAAATTGCTATGGCAAAAGCCACCAGACTCCAAATAAATAATCAAAGCTCGGGCATATTTTTACATCTAACTTCAGTTAAGGGTTTATCTTAACCATCCAGAGTTGTGATTGTTGCAGCAGTGGAAAGACAAACCAAGATGGTTTTTAAGAGTTTTATTTTGTTTCTGCCGACTTTTTATGAAGTGTGTTTTAAGAAGATAATCTTACTGTATTTAAATGGAGTCTGGTGGGCTTAGTGATTAAAAAAAAAAAAAAAAAAAAGGATCTTACTTCTTACCAAAAAGGTCCATCTCTGTAGGGAACCTTCACATATTGTTGTCAGACACTTAAGAGTCATAACCTGAACCTGTCAGTGGCAAAAACATCCACTTTAATCGGACATAAATTGATGATGCGATCATCCCCCAAATAGTTACATTACAACTTCCTTCACAGCAGCCGGATGCAGGGCTCTTGCTTTATAATTGACCAATTTCAAAAATTGTTGTTCCCAATAGTCTCTTAGATACAAAAGGCAAAAAAAAAGGTCTGGTTGAAAAATACCAAACTGACCCTTTAAGGGTGGCTCAAAAACCATGCTACAATTATCTATGATTACTATGTTGGCAATGATAAAAACTATTTCAAGAGCTTTACATTAAATGCATCATTGTGTAACTATAATAACAGTGCAATCACTACAGGGTGGTGGTAGGCAAAAGTCAGTAAAATAATACATTTGCTAATTAGCAAATTTCCATTTATTCACACTAGAGTATTACAGTGTCAGCATCTTACAAAAATAACCACTTGTCAGCTCGTGATTTTACAAGTTAAATAACCAGCTGTCTTATATTATTAAATAGCTGTGTTATTATAAATTAAATCCAAGCACTTACAGCGGTGGCTAAATTAACAATTTGCCACTTATTTCCTTTTCTCTAAGGTGGACAAAATGTCAGGAACACCATTCAGTAAAATCCAATTCAATCACACCACAAAGCCTCCCAACTGACTGTAGAGTTGAATGAGTGCCTTTTTTCGTACAGAATCAACAGAAACTGAATGAATGAACATAATGCACTACATAAAGGTAGAGCTGTTGCTTTGGAGTGAATTCCATTGCACAGCTGTTTCCATTTTTCTGGTAGTCACTGTCGATTTTAAGCATGATGCTGTAAAAAACGATTTGCTTTAACACTACCTAAAGCATTCAAAGCATTTAAAACAGGCAGAAACTGGTACAGGCCAGGCGTGGGAGCATTGCTGGTTTCAGTGATAAAAGCCTTTAAATATTATAATAATAATAATGCAAGAGTAACATAATTCACTGACTCCCATGGCTGTACACCGAAACATTAATAAATTATTCATGCTTCATTGTTAACCAAGCACTAAGCATTCAATTGACTAAAGCAATCACACATTATGTTAACACTGTATACTAATTCAACACCAATGAGGTTATTATGAACGACATATAAAATATTTGGCTGTTTTTATATTCCTTACAATCTGTCTCCCACAGTCCAATTGTATTGTTACTTAAGAGGCAGTATTTTTCAAATCAGCTTTTTAAAGGCCCCCCATTGGCAGCGAGATGACTGGTTCCTGCAGCAGTAATGTGGCAAAGCCCCTTCCTCAGAGCAGCCATGAATGACTAATGATTCCTTGAGGAGGGCGTTTCAACAAACACCAGCAAAGCAAAACATAAACAGAAACCAGTGAGTCTGCCTCTAAACCGCCCGCCTCTATACAGCAAAAACTATCCACATGGATAGGAGCGATTGTCAGACCTAATGTAGACAGATCGAATGAAACTATATTGGATCCAGCAGAAGCAGGTCAATAGTCTATTATGGGCAAAGGGAGGTGCTGTTTGTAGCCCCTCCTATTTCATTCAGAGACGATAGGGATCAGAACATGGGGGTGGAAGCGAGGGCTAATATCCGCACTGCCCTGCAGAGTGCTGCTCTCATATCCGTCAGTGTGATAACAGTTCAGCATTGCTGCTCCAGGAGCCACCCAAGTCCTGATAAGACATCAATAACCAGCATCCCACCCTTCTTCACCCTGACAGCAACTACCTGCCAATCAGCTCCTTCAGGAAATTGCCCTTCTGTCCATAGAGAGAGGCCTGGTGCTTTTTGTTTGTTGATCTACTTTACCTCTGCGTTATCGGCTCTGAAGGCCTTTCAGGTCTAGGGGCTAAAGAGAGGTGAGGGTGTTTTAATAGAACGGGAGGCTCATTGCTTTCATTCACGGGCCTCTGCTGAGAAAAACTGCTCTATCTATCCTGCATCCTCTAGTTTTGGATAAGTTATACCGTGACCCAGAAAGTCATCTGCTTACTGAGTGTTAATGTAAAGGCTGTGGCCTATGAAGAAACAACACAGAGTCTACAGCCATGTTAGCAGCTCTGTGAGGCTGTACTTAGGCACTGCAGTGTTCTGTGCAAAATGCTGATGTAAACATATTAACATGGTTGGAATGAAAATGCTAACATGCTAATGTCTGCAAGGTGTAATGTTTACCACCTTACCTTAACATTTTCTGAGTAACACCAAACACAAGGTACAAATGAGGCTGATGGGAGTGATTTTAGTTTTGCAAGTGTTGAAAGAAATACAATAATGACCTGATGGTGGCTCTATCCATGTCACTCCTAGACCCCTATGGGTGCAATCGTAACCTGTATTTTCCAATGGTAACAGTGCACTAATGGTACACTAATCCTCTTTCCTAGAGTGATTGGAAAATGAAACGTGGAACACACCACCTGTTACACCTCAGACAGAATGACTTGATCATATCTCTCTGACTGCCATCTCATCCCACATGATGCTGAATTTAGCAGACTTCAATAATATTAGCAACATAATATCAGTAGAGGAATGTAAAAACAAGTCTGTATTGACAAGCTTTGCACAGAAAACAGCCAGTATAGTCAAGATCAGACTTTTTAGGGGATATAAACACTTAAATCACCAAAATTACTACAATTCATCCTGAGGGCGATATGAATGTCTATACCACATGGCAATCCATCAGATACTAATCGACACGTCACTCAAAATCTCTTGGTGGTGCTTGAGTTTAAAAGCCAGAGAATCACCAAAGTCATTGGGATTTATGCTCTGGGAATCAGGTCTGTACCAAAATGCATGACAACTCATCCAATAGGTGTCAAGATACTTCACTACAAAACAAAATGTCAACCTCATGGTGGTGCTACAGAACAACTCAGGGGATCACCAAAGTCAGTATGATTCATCCTCTGGGGACAATGAATGTTGATTCATCCAATAGTCGTTCTGATTTTTAAGTCTGGATCAAAGTGGTTGACTGGCCGACAGACAGACCAACAGGGTCATCCATAGAGCCACGCCACCATGGCTAAAAACCAATTTTAGGGTGCTCAAAAGACGGATACAATATGAGCTTAAAATCATTTCAAGTGTGAATGGAGCAGCACTGAGATGTATACAGTTTGTGGTCAAACCTGAGGCCTTTTTGGCTCTTACCTTCTCATACTCAGATGCCTTGTGGCTATTGTTAAACAACTGGAGGTTCAAGTGTTTGTTCTCCTGGAGGAAATCTTGAAGCTCATTCTCCTAGACAAAAGAGGCAGAAAGAAAACCATGTTTAGAACTCAAGAAGTCACCGTGATTAGGCCAGAGCACAGCACTCAAACCCCGCATGTTGTTAGCGATAGCCCATGCATTATTCATCTGACGCGACTGCTCGAGGTTCTCTACATTCTAGAGGCTGCCATTTTAGACACTACAGTGCAACAACAATAATGTCATAATACTAGCTTTTCAACATACTGGAATAGATGTAATAAAAAAACATAAAACTTCACCTCTATGTGAGCAGATGTTAATCAAACATGCATTTTGATACCCTCCTAACCACACACTCCCCTACACGTACACACCCACACACAAACAGAGTCTTTTTTCCCCACTGTTTCTTTCCAAGTGTGTTGAGCTGACAGTAAAAAAATGCCATCATTGCAGAGGAGGAAAACTTAATTACATTCAATCAACAGTCGTGAGGCGTGCGGTGGATGCAATTTGCAGTGTCAACTGGAGAGTTCTCTGAGATGTGCAATTCACTGCCACTACAGCAGCAGCATGTAGGCCAAGTGGTGTTCTTGTCAGGAGCTAAGAAACCCACTAGCTCATGCATGATAAATTTACTGTAAATACAGTGTGTCTTAATGGCTGCTGATGGTGCGCCTGCTCCTTCCCCCTTATGTTTTACTTATGAAGGACGTTTCAGAGGGCAGATGGAAACAGGAGGTAAGATTTTAAAAAAACATGCAGGTAAGGATACATGAGGTAAGAGACTAGAATATGTTAAACATTTTCCATAACTGCTGTCCATAAAGCATTGTTACATTAGCAATAGTTGTCTGGCAAAAGCACACCAAGCATTAGGTGCTGGTCATAGCAATAGGCCTTTTTTAAAAACACATTTTGACATCTCACAGTAGGAGAATCACAGGCGTAAATAATAAAATTAATGATGACTGAATTACATTTATCTGCTTCAATTGCAGGGTTCTCGCACTGTGCATGCTCACTCACTGTAACACCTGTGCTTTATGTATACATAAAGTATATCAGGCTGCATCTGACACCAAACCAAATGTGGCCAAAAAGTTGATGATACAGTTATGTAATTGAAGCTTAGTATGCAGTCATCCTCTTTTTATCCACCTCATTCCCAGACCCCAAAATACCTTGCAGGAATTTTGGGCTGTAACCAGAACAGGCGTTTTCCAGTGGTAACAGTATTCTCTTTCCAAGAGCAACTTGGAAATCAAACATGTGAAACACACCACCTGTTGAATAATATGATCATACCTCCGTTCTACAGCCTCTAGCTACAGTGTTGAACCTTAAAGATAAAGTTCCCGACATACACAGTTGCACTCAAGAACATTACAATGAGCCTTAGAGACTGGGAGGTTTGTTGTCACTCTAGAGGAAGACTGTTAAAAATTAATTTTTTTAAAGAAATTAAAAATGAGGTTACTTTAGTGTTTTACTGTCCTGTATATAAGGACGTTGTACTTTACAGTAAAATGACCTCTATGTATGTTGATTTGTTTGGATGACCATGGTAAATTTAAGTAGTGTTTGTTCGCCAGGCCTGGGATAGAAAGCAAAGTATTTTGTTTGGGGACTGAACAGTAAAATAACACGTACTTTGACTGTTCACTGTAACATTATTGTTATTGTAATGGTGTCTTGAAAATCCATGAGTGTTGGGTACATGTTTGTGTGCATGAAACAGAAATAAAAATAAAAATACAAATCAAAAATCAAATTACCTCTGCCATCTCTGACAGCCATCTCAAAGCACTGGTTGTTTCCCTTTTTAACCAAGCATGTTGGTGATTAGCTTCCTTGCTCTGTTAGCATATTATTAACTTTAACAAAGCCCAAGCTAGCCTACCATAAACATCTACTCCTTCTAAAGTATGATTTGTGATTTCTTACAACTCACAAAAAACAGTAACATATATTCTTCAAACATTTAATGTAATTTGGAATTCATTTTAGCTCCATGTAAAGTGAATAAACATCATGTTTCCAAACTAATGCTCTACCCGTCTGCCTTAACAACACAGTTTAGACATTTTTATAACTGCTGATTTAATAAATCAAAATTTTACTGAATGAATCATAATGTCAAATTGAGCAGTGTACCTCAGTAATACCAGTAGTATAAAGTTGTAGTAAAATAAATAACTGCATGCATTAATTTTATATGATATGGAGGGGAGTATGACAAATCAGTAACCCTAGATAACTGAACACATATTTCAAGGTATGCTGCTGAGTTTATTTTATGATGGGCAATTTTCTATTGTAGGTTGTGAATGCAGTCTGACAGGGAAAGACACGTACTGATGTTGAGTGACAGATCTGTCATTCCAGGTCATTTTCTTCTGCAAATTCTGACTTAAAACTTTTCCACTGTCAGAGCTCCTTATTATTTCTTGTCATTCCAAGCATGTAAAAACGTAGTGTATGCAACAGAGTAGGACGTGCACAAAAATACAGGACAAATCATGTCCCGTTTTGATTTAGTAAGGGACAGTGCTTTGTTTTGTTGTTTTTGTTTGTTTTTTTTGCAATACAGGATGATCTGGTAGCGTCTTATGTGAGACGAGTGGGCACCTATTCCTATTCGGTTACAGAAACAATCTCTTTTTGTTCTGGATGAATGTTCAACACACTGAAGCCATAAATTCAGCTCAGTCCAGTTGTTCGTAACATAACAGACGTGGACAGTGCAATAGGTAACAGAGCTCCACAACGACAATTTAGAGAATACTAATTTAAATGTTAGTTAACTGTTAAAAAAAACAAGCAGTATGTTATAAATTAAAGGCAGATTACCTTTCAAAGGAACCACTGCTGGCAGTTAGACACAAGATCAGCCACTGGGACTAACTATAGACAGTAAATGCGACTCACTTGCTTACTGCTTCTTCTGCTATTGCACGGATATTCATTTCTACAATAGCGCCCCCAGGAATAAGGTGGATACAGAATTAATAAGGCATAAGGTACTCATACTACTGCTACTACTATTCCAATACTCAATAATAATAATAATGATAATGATACACTCTGATAGATGCAGTACAGTACATACATGTGCACACCATGGAGGGGGAATTTTGTCAAGGACAAGCAGGGACAAGTAAACAACAGCCTAAAGAACCAAAGTCACATCTGAGATCTGCTGCTTTTCCATTAATTTCATTTCTGTCACGTCCCAAAAAAAATATTGGCATTTCAACCTGCATCAATTGTGTCCAGTCAATTTTAATGCTTCCCGTACAAGCACTAGATTGCATTGGCATTCCTATTCATATCCATTGATCCTTCAATTCGGAGCTAATGTGGGCCGGCTAAGCCTCCAGGTGTTCATTCTGAAGGACAAACAGCCACTGAAAAAACAAAACAAAACAGAGAGCTCACATTTTACTGTATGCACACTGACGAGAACAGTGGACAGAAATGCTTTGGAAATTAAAGCTTGTTGTTGATTTAAGCATTTCAACATGACTGCCATCCTCATTTAAAATCCTTTTTGGAATTCGGATGCAGCCACACACATGTAGTGATGCAAACCAAATTGTCTTGAACACAGAGAATCAGCTGTTTCTTTGTCCTATATTGTCGATGTGTTAACGCTTTAAAGAGATCAGTATACGTCATAATCCCTTGGCAAGACACATTTTTATGGCGAGCCTGTGAGCCCAGTGATGGAGAGAATCCCATGCAGAATACATTGTGTCCTATATTGAGCTGCCTCCAACATTATTCAGCTGTGGTTTTCTGCTGAGGTGTGATTTGCCATTTGAGATCTGCTTTGAATACTAACACTACTGTACACATAAAATGTACACAGCATGATTTCAGCTGCATGAGTGATCTGTAATGTTTCAGATATTGGATAATAGTAAAAAATATATAAATATATCTACCCTTTTAAAGCTTAATGAAATAAACAATGATGTTTTAGTGATGATAAACAAGAAGTTATTGGCTAACAGATGTTATTTACCATAATATGGTATTATTACACTATGTAATGATATAATAAAGCCTGGGGCAAAGTACTTTGGTCACTTCTGTGTTTAAAAGCAGTGCAGAGGCAGTTGTGTTTTACCCAGACATGATCTGACTCAGCCTGGTGTTCTAGAGCTGTGTGTTTAATTTCGACAAGCCTGACAGATGAATCAACTCTGCCATTTAACACACGAGCAAAGCAAACATTTCACTTACTCTCTGCTCTGTAGACTCAGTGTAAGCAGCATCATTTGCTCTTGTTCAGAGCAGACAGCAGCAACTATCACTATTGTTCTGATGATCAGCTAAGCCTTTTTAGCCTGACTCTTATTGTATTTTTTTATCCAGACCATCTGTACCAAGGACTAATGTACACATATTACAGGTGATACGTGGTTCAGGCTGAACCTCGCCCCTCTGAGTACTGGCTGCTTCTAACACTGATGACATTGAAATAGGAATATTATATACAAGGTACAGTATAAACAAGGCCTATTCAACTGGAGGCCTATATCTGATTACCGATATATAAAATATATATTAACTACATATAGTGTCTGAAGGTTGCAAACAAGTGAGCTATCTTGTTTCCCTTTCACCTCTGTTGAGTTACACATGTGCAGTAACCATCGGCAGGATGTACAGATCAGTATAACAACACCACTAACACAAATCAACATTGTTTCATTTGCCCCATTGAAAACAGTTGAATGACATTTTTAGCATCTTGCAAGTCCCTATACATATATATATATATATATATATATATATATGTGTGTAGTATAAAAGTACATATTGCATTTCCCTTAAACAGGGCTTGTGGTCCTGTGCATACCATTGCCCACCATGGTGTACAGAAAGAAAAAGACCACAAACATGCATTACGGTATCATCTCTAAGAGGTGTAACAACACTTACAGGATGCATATCTGAATTTTGTGTACTGTGTAAAATGCAAACAAGAAAACGAAGAGAAAAATTGCTTTATGACATTTTTTGCTTCTGCACATACAATGCATGGCATGTGTCTGAGCAACAGGAGCTGCCAATCCTGCCTTTGACAGAAGGTGTTTGTGCTTACAAACATCTCATAATGAGAGCTAAGCCAACCACAGAGGCAGGCATTCCACACTGGTTACTGAGCTAAGTTTAAGGGCACAGCAGCACAGTTAAGTCCACGGACTTGTTGAGTCTGTCTGCTCTCTGCCTCAATGTTACCTTCGATTAGCACCGATACATTTTCGAGCATCGCTGGCACAGCAGATGCTTGTAGCCATGGTAACAGACCTTAAATGCTAGTGGAGGCATGCTCTTCAGATGGTCTACAGTTATATACCTGATATTCAGGAAGGTGGAGGTGCCAGATGGTTATGTCAGTGTTTACTGTCACTCACAGTGTTTATATACATGACAGCTGAACTCACTATCAGGCATTAATACCAGCTGGAATTCAAATACTTAGTAAGAAAAATTAATGTATAATATTTTATATGCTGTCGGTGTTTGGTAAATAGTCTGTTAGAAATCCACCAGCAAAGCAGCAGCACTGATTCGCTCACAGCTGCACCTAATTCTGTATGTGAACTCTTTACTTTAACCTGAGAAGGAGGAAAAACAGAAGAGAGACAGAGAGGTAAGCCAGTTAAGACCAAACAGGGAGTGACACTTCTGTCAACTCGCCATCCCCTCACAGCAGTGTTCAGTGGTCTTGTCTGTGTTTGTGTCTCTGTTCTTGGAGCTCAGTGCGGGAGGAGATAAGAGCTGTGCTGCAGTCTGTGGAGACCAGCCTGCCATTTCTGCACGCCATTTGGGGACAGTTTGTCCTTTGGGTAGCTTCTTTCGGACTCAGCAGGCTGACAATGGGCGAGGAGGGAAGTGCTGCTGTGGGCAGGGAATGTGAGAGGAGGGCAGCAAAGAAAACAGTCCTAATGGAGTGTTTATTTGGGGCAGAGAGCCACACACAAAGACAGCTCATCTAAAGAAGAGGGCTTGGGGACATAAGGGAATGAATTCAAATAGTCTAGGACCAAACTGTGCCATTTAAATTACTGCTGAATCTCTCCAGCTCCTGCCTTTCATAGGAAAAATCTTACTGCAGGCCATCTGCACCATTCTACTTCTGCTTGTACAGGTTAGAAACATGTATCATTTTTATGTCGTGCTAAAACTCAATACTCCTTAAGCCACTTTTATGTCAGTCATACAACTCCCTGATTGTTTTTTCTAGCTCCCAAATCATAGAGCAAGCAATGTCTACACTTACTCATACTTTAAAATTCTAGTGAATTCAACTGAAATTAAACTCAACATTTTGCTGCAGAGCCCGTGGGGACCCCACTTTGAGAATGACAACATCATAGCAGTAAGATGTCTTTCTCTCCCAGTATAAACTTCAACAGAAGCTGAGCAGAGCTCTCCATCCCGGTGTAACATTAAAAAAAGTGATTAGTTATTCTGCTTAGTGGGGCTCCCGTAACTGTGATGGTAAAGCCATCCACTTAAGCTTTATTTGCGCTGTGATTTACAACTCTGATGTGCTCCTGCTGTGAGAGACTGATAAAGCCTGATGACTCCTCTTGTTCAATTGACAGTATGTTTCCCTGCTAAAATAAATACAATGTAATGGCAAAGAGCAATGTAATAGTTGCCACCGCTGGTTGATGGTTTCTTCAGCATATGTGACATTTAGCCTAGCTCCAACTGCAAATCCTTCACTCCCCAGCTCCACCTAACAATAAAAGTTGAATACACACAGGTGTATGTGACCTGCCTGTCATATGTGCTACCTGCTTTTCAGAAAAAACACATTCTTCTTAACACAAACACCAACACAGCCACAGTGGCACACAGGGGTAGAGTTGTTCAGCCGCAGAAACCGACAGAAAACCTGTCACTGTCATGGGACACTAGTAGACATGTGGTCCTCAGCACCTCACTTCAGTCTGTCATGAACTCTGTAAATTCTGAAATAGATGCATTTCAACTTCTGCAGCTATTTATACATCAGCCATGCATCATTTACATCATAATCTCTTACTGTAAAACAATAAAAACAGCATAAACAATGAATTACCCCCACCCAACCCTAAATGTCCATAGTGACAATAATAATGAAGGCAGCATATTTTTCACATAGCAGTGCACTCAGCCTCTTGTGGTTCACCCAGACTTAGAGTGATTTATAGAACAATACAGAAGCCCTAGGCACCTACCAGGGCTAGCAACTGCCCAAGACCACCCAAACCGAAAGAGGCAGAGAGCAAAACCAACCCCCAAAAGGCCCACACCAGAGACACCCACACAGACCAATCTGCACGGATGGGACTTAAACAGCCCAAGAGGACAGCCATGTACCCTGCCACCACCAACCTGAGCCATCCCAGGCAAAGCCAACCACCCCAGGGAGCACCTAAGACCCTCACAGAGCACTGCAGTGCAGCCTCAAGCCTAACCGTGGACACCACAATAAGGAAAGGTCCTGTTTCGTAAAAAGGTTATAAAGCTATTTTAGCATTTATCAAAAAGTTGTGTTTTTCTTCCTGAGATTTAACCTAATCTTTCCTGAAGGTATGATGAAAGCTCCTTCAGCCAAAAAGATTCCCTACGTGGCACCTTGATTCTCCAGCGCATGACTGTGCACTTATTGGCTGCAATTACTGCTAGTCTTATAAAGCAAATATTGCCCCTGATATTGGTAACAAGTCCTCCAGTAGCATCAGTCTTGCTGTTGATTGGGATGTCCACCCCCACAATTCTTCTAATGATATCCATGATAAATCTCTGGTATTACTCCAGACATCCGGAACATATCTAACAGTTCATTTCAGTCTTACATTTAGAGTGAAATTCTGAGCAGCTACTACTTATCCTGTGGAGACATTGATGAGTCTGATAAACCCAGTCTCCAGTTCTGAAAACATCACACCGGCATATGACTGATGTGACTGAGCCACCATCAAAACCAAATACGGAGACGAACACAGACGAGAGCTGCTCCAATCAGTGAACCTAGCTTTGCAGATATTACTGAACTTGTTGAACATCACAATCTAATACAAAGAAGTTGCAAAAACACTTGCGTGTTCCTGTTGGTAACGTTCTGCCATCATTGTAAAAGTAGACACTCAATGAGACTTCATTTGTTTAAGTAAACTGGCAGGACAGTAAGACGGAGTGAGATAGCGCCTGGAAGCGGGTGATAGATGTGATGAGTTTATCATAGATTATAATAAACTATTAACACAATATTGACATTTTACCAGACATATGTAACATGGACTTGTCGATGTACATTCAGTACATTATGTACTGTAACGTCAGCATGTTGTATCTGTGGGAAAAATGTGTCTACCACCTTAGGATTTTGCACCTCTATTTACTGTTGTCTTCATTGAGCCATGTTTTATGTGTTTAGGTGTGTTAGCTGATTCAATCAAACTTTACTGCACTTCACAGAAACTCAGCACAGCATAGCATAGTAACCCCACTGCCAGCAGGAGGTGTAACTGCAGAGTATAAGACATACTAACACCAGGGAGACAGGCTGCAATATATGCAAAGTACATGGAGGAGCAGCGGCTCCTTTTCTTTAAGATAATGCATGATTGAGTTTGTGTTATTCTAAATTTTGACAGTAAGGTTTTCATTTTTACTGCAAATGTATATCGGTTACAAATATCAGATATCAGTACTAATAATTGGTATCAAAATTGGCCCTGAAAAAAAAAAAAGAAATTGGTCAATCCCCAAAAGAAGCCTGTTTTCTTTTCCACCCAGCAGGTTCTCTCCACCTTATCTTTTTGTTCCCTCTCTTTGCTTTTTGTCCTGAGTGAAGGCCACTCCAGTCGACAGGACAGAATGACATTTCTAGGGCACTGTGAGAAACTGTCTGTCTAAAGGCACCAAATACCATATGAAAATACAAGACTTGTGTAACATATCTGTGACCTTTTATGACCATTACTTGTAAAACCAACATGGTGCTCTACACTGCAGCTGTACACCTAAATAACAGCAGGGTTGTAGAGATGAACTAATGTGTATACAAAAGAAAGAAACCAATAAAGCCACAGCCTGAGGATACACTGGTGTACACAGCAGTATCTTTATATACATCACAGTACGATACACTGTACTTCCTCTGTGTTTGTGCATGATCACACACTGCAAACACTTACTGCTGTAAAGTGCCTCTCTGTCTCTCTCATTATCAAATGTATTCCCCATGCTAACAGAACCCAACCCACAGATACTGCAGCTTGAAGTTAACTGCTCCCATTTTTCAATTTCAGTCATCACTGCCTGAGAACCATGCTATCATTACAGTAGACCCGCCACTCATTTTCTCAGGGGACGTTTGTGTGTGATGATAGCAGGCAAGGCTCTTAGGTACAAATCAATTTTAGCCTCGGTCCTATCGCTCAGAGGCCAGGGTATATTTTTGGAGCACTTACCAAAGTCTGACATGTTTGATTCTTTTTCTTCACCTCCGCCTCAAGTGCTTCACACTCCTTCCTTCTGGTGCTGATCTCAGTCTCCTGGGGAGGGAAAAAAGCAGAGGACAGCTGCTATGGTTTGTCAGGAACAGAAGCTTCCTGAGAGAACTCAGTAAGACTAGGCGGGGAAAGAGGGAGCAGGAGCATTTCATTATTCAGCAGTATTTTGTTGTGTGAGTGTATGTGTGTATGCAACAGAGAGGTTTCCAGAGACTTTCTAATAGAGATCACAAAATGTTTTTGTTGTCAAAAAACAGACAGCAGGTTGGGATGATTCAACAGTTCAACTGTTGGAGGATGTTGGGTGTGGTTCTCTCAGACTTATACCATGAAAAGGACTTGGAAAAGGAATCTGTCAGAAAGCCTTCACTCATTTTGGCCAGTCATACAGTGGTGTCAAGACACCACCGACCTATCTGCATGAGTTGCTGTGGTAACAACGCAGGTGTCAATAACTATGTAGCTACGCTGGTGATGCAGCTTTCCAACATGGAGGCATGGGAAATGGAGTTGCACCATTTTACCCTCCAAACAATTTATTTTGATGTCTATCCACAGACTGTTTTTCTCCATAGCGCTTTGCTAGCAGCAGCATGGATTATTTAACAAACTTCCATCACTCTGGATTTGATGAAGTTGTTGGATGTCGCATTGCAAGTGACCCGAAGACACTGTAATCCAATTTGAGCAGCTAGAGTGTTTGGACTGAGACACATCTGTAGGAATCCGATTGGAAACACATTCAAAACCACCTCCAAATGTGGTTTGGATCATTTCATTTGTTTTTGCTGTCCAGACTTTCTAAAATGATTCTGACTATGCCAAAAAAACAGATTTGGGCTGGCAGTCTGAACAAGGCCTACGAGTCTACAGCAATGCTAGCAGCTCCATGAGGTTGTACTCAGGCGCAGAGGTGCTTTAAACTAAACATTAATATCAGCATGCTAACACGCTCACAACAACAATGCTAACAGGCTTATGATTATCAAGTATAATGTTTAACAACAACAACTTATCAGAGCTGAGGAGTCTCTAAAGCAACTGTCATTTATGTTAATCACAGCTCATGAACTGAGGTCAAACTGTCAAACTAGGCAGTGCTAATCAAATATGAATCAAGATTGTGTAACTGCAGGGGCAACCTCTAGCTCTCCTTGTAGAGTGTGCACCCTATAGGTTGAGTCCTCTGCAGCAGCCCGGGTTTGATTGCGACCCGTGGCCCTTTGCTGCATGTCACCCCCCACACCCCAGTTATGAACAAAAGTATTGGGCAAATCAAATGTTGATTGTCTACCTGACAGAGCAGCAAGCACAGGTGTTACTGACAACATTAACAACGGCTCTGTTCCATGTTACAAGAAAACTGCAGAGCACCTCTGACTACTCCTGTGCTGTTTCTGCAGGAGCCTGCTCTTGAAGAGTCTACTCTGTCTCCCATGTTAATTAGATATAAACTCAGTATGTTTCCATAAAATATGTCTAGACATACACTACATACTGTTGCCTGTTTCCAATGTCTAGTATGTTTCCATCTAGCAGGCATTCAACTTAACTTAACTACACTGTGATGAATACTGTGATGAAAAAGATTAAACTAAAAAAAAAAATCTGTTTTAAAAAAATCTTTAACCTACAAATCCATTTTCCCCCATTTTTATGTAAGCTGTTGAGTCTTTTGAGGTCATTTACTTGTCATAGCAGGAAAAGCACAGGTGTAACTAATAACCTTAATGATGGCTCTGTTCCATTTAAAGGTCCCAGTATGCCTGTATGCACACTAACAGTGCTCTGGCACTGATGCTTGTAAACGAAATTCAGCCTCAGTTATGGTTATTAATTACACCTGTGCTTTTTCTGCACATATGCTAGGTATATTTTGTCCCCAATTTATATGAATATGGATACATAAACTGAAACTAGATTGCATTCTCTCAGTTTGTAATAATATAATGTTCAACCGGTGCCTAACTGACACCTAATTTTCACTCCCGAGGTTTTTGAATGCCTGTTATTTTTCCATCAAGCAGCCGTTAAAGCGAGCTGACAGCTGAATGCTGTGTTAGCTAGAATTACAATGAAAAGAAGTTGAGCTTTCCTCACAATGCACGATTAGAGCCAAAACATGACTAAAGTCTGCCACAATTTCCACAGAGGATGACTTGTTTAGTCTATCAGCGCTCTTCAGTGAATTCATCACCACTGGCTTCTCAGTAGGAGCACAAGGGAGACAGCTAGAAATGGGATATCCTCATCAAAGCTGCCTGTGTGTGCTGCCCTGCTTGGGAGATGCCACATCTCTTTGTCACTCCACTCTAATCAGGAGGTTAACGCTCTCTGGCAAGCTGGGATGCATTCAGTAATGAAGGGTATACCTACACACCTTCTTTATGGGCAATCATTTAATGTACAGCAAAGTATTGCTCTGCTCTTAAAGCACAGAATACATGATGTTACATCATCAACCAGATCCTGTGTTTATCAGCAGCCTGAGCTCTCCATCAGTGTATGAGAAACAGCCTTGCTATGCATGGGAGTGAGAGTGCAGCTGGATGTTCCAAGATTAGCGTATAGAATTAAACAGGATTTTATCTGTGTCAGTGTGTGTGTTACCCATGCGCACACACACATACACACACACACTCTGGTACCATGGCACCACGTGTCCCTGACTAAAAAAAGCACCAGCGGAGCCACCAGAAGCCCACAGCACACAATGCATGCCGCATGTGAGAATGCATGAACGTGCACTTCATCACATAAACGCTCACAGCTCGGTTTGACTTTGAGTATAGTATACTGCAATACATTCAAATGGAAGGCAGCAGCTGGTTCCCCTATTGACCCATGAGTGCCAATGATATTCAGTAAGACAGTGAGCAATAGGTTTAGAGAGCTGGACCAACGGAAGCAATAGGAATAAGCTTTGACCCTTCTGGGATCAGTGAGATCGTGGTGTTTCACCCCAGACAAATGACAGTTGGTATGATTAAATCTTTGACCCCTTATCTGCTGTTGCTGGTCCACCAGTGATTCTGCTCTGGTGCTATGTGTTAGCACGTTCCCTAGTATATCTGTCCTTTCAAGGCCTAAAACCTTCACACGGACAGAAAGATGAGGAAAATAAATGTCCCCTAAAGTTTGGATTTCACCCTAAAATACCCAGTTTGGATGATTTTTTCATATGTTTGAAATTTGTTTCAAGTTAGGTATGACTTAGGGTTAAGCCTGAAATAATCTTGCAACAATGTGTTTGAGTCAACTTCTTACAAAACTGTTCAACAAGGCAAAACTCCCTTAAGACAAAGTTACAGCTTTCAGTGTGTGGTCAGTGGTTTAACAGTGGGAAATCTGAAATAATTATTTATGCTTGAGAGATTATTCATTTACTTATTCTGCTGGGAGTGATATTAGCCACTGCAGGTGTTTGTAACTGTAGTTTCAATGGGATTCTTAAGACCTAAACCCCCACTGTTCTTGTTCACTATACAGTCAACAAAAGCACGAGAGAAGATGAATGAAATGTTCGAAACTATGAAAAGATTAAAAAATCTTGGATGTGTTCAAAAGAGTCTACATATACACAGTATACACGACCACGCTGACTCTAAATGATTTCCTTTGAGTGAATCACACCGAGCCTCCGCAGACAGCTTGCCACCTCCCATGTGGGCTGGTATCTAACGTGTACGGTTTTCAGAACCAGACGCTACAACACACACGATGAATATTTCACTCACACACTTATAGACACACACACACACGCAGCTCTCAGGCTTGCTGAGGCCCATTTGTTTGGAGCACATTTGCCAATGTTCAATTAAAAATCCCTCTGATAAAAGATTCAAATGGCTGCCATTGTGAGTAATGAGCTCCTGTATAAGTGAAGAGGCGTTTACTGCACAGCAGATGAAGACAGATGAGAAAGACAATCCCCTTAGGCTGGATCTAGCATTCGTGCCTTGGTGGCACTAATGCAAATACATGCACAAGAGAGATGCTTCCACAAAGATCTATACTACCACCATGTCTCTTATGTACCACAGAATAAGCAGCAGGAATTTCACTTTCTGTTATACCGCAGAACATCTTCCCACATGGGAACGGCACTCCTCAGTAGCAGTGCGCCCCCCCCAGCAGGACAATGTGCCATGCCACACCACAAAAACTGCTCAGAAGTGGCCCAAGGAACATGATAGAGACCTCAAGGCATCGACCTGGCCTCCACATTCCCCAAATTCCAGACTGATCAAACATCTGTGGGACGTGCTAGTACCCCCCCTCCCAATCCATGGGACTTAAAAGATCTGAAGCCAACGTCCCTGGTGCCAGACACTACAGGACATCCTCCAGAGGTCCTGTGTCCATGCCTTGACAGGTCAGAGCCAATTAGGGTCCAAGAAGGACCCACCATGGATTGGGGTATTTCTGGGGTAATAGCACGTCCCACAACTGTTGGGTTAGATTGGGACTGAGGTATTTGGAGGCAAAGTCGACACCTTGATCTTTTTGTCCCATTCCTGGGGTGGTTTCTGAGCAGTTTTTTGTGGTGTGGCGTGGTGCATTGTCCTACTGGGGGGCCACTGCCATTGACAAGTGCTGTTGCCATAAGGGGGTTTACTTGGTCTGCAACTGCTAGCTGCACTGCTCTAGGGATTGCAGTTTCAACCTGTTGGTTATCAGTCGTTCATGGTTCCCAAAGGATGTATCTTAATTTCAATTTGTCCAATACATTGATTTATGACCAAATACCTGCAAAATAAATGACATAACATCAACCTATACTTTGTGTTTTTTGCTAATCCGCGAATGTTATGCTAACACGCTCAACTTAGATGGTGAACATCATCACGTTACTGTTGTCATCGTGGGCATGTTTTCAACCCTTTTGAAAATGAACTCACAAACACAACTAAAAATCTGCCTTGCCTACTAATTATCACTTAGTATACTTGCTCCAAATCAGGCTATAGAGGTTAGTTAATGTTTTTACAAAAGAAAGAACTAAAAACAGCCAAGCCTCAGGTGTGAGCCCTGAACACAGCCATCTTGGTGTTCAGCACCATGGAGAGCTCTCCTGGGACGACAACAGCATCATGTGGTGAATACGGTTTACTCCAACTATTTTTGTTGCTGCTGCTTTCCACTGTGAGCTCAATGCTCAGCAACATTTTGATGAAATGAGGTGCACATTCTACTGTAACATTTCTGCAATGACTAATTAACACGAAAGGCTTTTCCCATCCTATTCTCAGTGTTCGGTCTTCTGATCTTTTGTAGTTGGGAAAGCTCTGTGTATAATCTCTGGCGAGCAGGGGTAACCTCATTACTCTCTCCCTCTCCTTCTCCCTCTCTCTCTTTCTGTCTTTCATCCCTTGTTGTGTTGAATATGCATGATGCGTAATGATGGGTAATAATCCTGCCTATGGCTGGGCAAAAAAACTGTTAACGTTTTCTACCAGGGGTCGATTCTATCCGAACAGCAGATATCTGATGGAGATATCAAATACAGACAGACATGCACAGGAGTGAGACTTCCTCCAGGATCAGTTTTAAAGCTGCCTCTGTTCTTTTTGCAAAATCTTTTAGGTTAACTTCACATCTAATTATGATACTGAATGCTAATCCTTTAGGAAATATGCAGGCACACAGTGACACAGTGTGCTACAACTCAGCTGGGCTGCGTTATAATAAAACTGATGGCCACCCTAAAGAAAAAGCTCTTGACTTTTTACTGGGAGTAGTTACGCTCAGAAACAAACAGTACATCACCTCTAACTGAGGCACAATTTGTTGCCTCTCAAAAATGTCAGCACTGCTCCCCAAGAGATATATATATATATATATATATATATATGTATGTTGTCCTGGGACACTTTTTTCTTGTTATTATGTGTTAGTTTCTTTTCTCCCGCCGAGCTGGAGCCAGAGGAAAGGCCATTAAGAAGGCTGGAGGAAAGACTACCTATGGCTCAGGCTCTTTAAGAGAGGATTCCCCTCTATTACTTAACACCCAAGCACCAGTCCCACTTAGCATCATGTAGTATATGACTATATTGCGCATGCTGCTGGCCCAGACACACAGGAATCGAACGCAGCACAGCAAGCACTTTGAATCATTTGAAATGGCAGAGTAAGTTACATAACCTCTACAGCTTAAGTCTGTGTGCGCAGGCACAGATGCTTGCTCTCCACTAATACTGTACTTGCCTGCCTCCTGCAAGTGTGTATCTGTGTGTATGTTTGCATGTGTGCATGTGTGTGTATGCACGGCAACATGCAGACTGACTGCTGAATCACAAATTTACAGGAAAAACAAGTGTGACTCCCAGAGGTCAACAAGTACATTCCTCCACACACACACACACACACATAGACCAAAAGAGCAGAGAGGAAAGGGTAAAGAGTGAGGTGAGAGGAAAAAGAGTGATAGTGAATGAAAGAATGATCATCAGAGAGATACGTAAAAGCAGCGAGGCCTAGATATGAATGCAAATGAAAAAGAAGGGAGAATGGGCAAAATGAAAAATGGGATGGAGGCAGGATTTACCGTCTAAGCTCCTCAGCTCTGCAGCATTTTGTCCCGGGTATAAGACCTCAGCGAGGCGTCCTCTATCAGGCATATTAAACATCATGCAGCAGTGGCAAAAAGGAGTAGCCTAGTCTGGATTCCACTTCCCCTCCATCTCTTTTTTTTTCTTTCACACTCTATCTCCCCACCACAAGCATTGGCGTGCTGCAGAATCAGAAATGAAGCTGCCACTATCACCGGGGTCTGACCTCTCCGAGCCATGAACGCTACGCTACCTGCCTGTTGATGTCTTATGAGTTTAACGTGCTACTACTGAAGAGCACAAAGGGCGGATGAGGAGAGAAGAAAGGGAAATACTGTTGGCACAGCAGGAAAGAAGAGAATGAATCAAAGAAAAGGAAAAACAACAGAAAGAGGAACTATTCTGCTACTATCACAGGCCTCTCTAATAAAAGGAGTGATGAAAGGAGAGTGACAGGAGCAGAACAAAAAGGATAAACTTGGATCTATAAGAAATCTAAGGTTGTTGGAGTACGAGGCTAATTTGAAAGAGCAGGCTCAGTGTGTGTGAGAGGCTCCAGAGACAGGACTGTAAATCTGATAATCCCACTGCATGAATACAAAAGATGTCAGATGAGACTTTTACCTTAATGGAAACTAAACAATGACTCATGCAGCCACAACAGACTCCTACAGAGATAAAGGAGGATGCTGTGCAGTCCTGTGATATCGACTCATTTCCTTATGACAATGCCAGATTAAAAAATGCACTGTTATATAGAGAAACTACCATATGATCGGAGAATAAACAGGTTTTATTTCCGTGTATTTTGGCAGCTGAAAACATTTTGCTGACTAAAGGTCCACACGGAACATCTGATGATTACTGCTGCAACCGAGCAAATGCTGGAAGCCCACTGCTGTTGCCCACTCAGACACGGAGGCTTACTCATCCCCAGCTGGATTGGCTGGCCGAGCTTCTGCAGACTGTCATTCGGTTCACATGGTAACCTTCGTCTCTCATGGCAGCACAGTAAACGCCTTGTAATAAAAGACACTTCTCGTAAACACGGATCACCTCTGCAAGCTTTTATTGTGACTGTTGTCTAGAGAAAACTCATCTCTCCTAAACATCAACCACACAGTACACAGTGCTAGGTGGAGTGTGTCAGATGTTTGTGTAGGTAGGAGGTTATTCTATCTACGTGGACTGTAAACTTTGGGGATTGACTGTCCAAACACAAAGATGAGGTGGTTAGTTGTTAATCATGTGTTTGTCATTTTCATTAGAGATCGCGGCACACAGGGCTTGATAACAGTGCAATATAGTTTCAGAGGTTCACACCTTAATTACATGGATACACACACAAGCTGAATACTCTAAAACCAGGAACAAAAAATGCCAGGAGGGCATCCAAGCATCTATATTTGTCTCTCCAAGAATGTTTGATCAAGGGAGGAATTTGTGCTAATTCAACCAGTCACCTAAATATTTGCAAGAGCGTGCAGGTTTTTCAATCCCCTAAACATTCCTGCAAAAACTGGTTAATACAGAAGAATAACTGCATTAATACTGATTTTATAAGTGCACAGGAGTAAGGGGAAGGCACTTGAATCACAAGAACTGTAAGGTAGACTGTATGTTTTTATGTTCTCAAAAGTCCTCATCTGTACTGTGGATTTTGCTGGGTATTGCTACTCAATATCTTTAAGGTATCAACAGAAATAACCCAGCACCGAGTAGAATGGAAACATTTCTGGTCAAATGTTAACAGAATTTGATTCCCTTTGAGCCAGGGTTGGGATCTCAGGCCATCCTGACTCCTCACGAGATCAACAAACTTTCTGTTGCTGCCGTCAGTTCAACGTCTGCCAGGTTAGCTCATGAAACAGCACCAGCAGCTAACTTCCAACACCGAGCTGTTAAACAGTCCCAGCAAACCCACTGACATAGAAACAGCTCGACACTGCTACTGAACCCATCCATAACATTTAGGTAAAGTTAGCCATGTGATGATAACAGTTAGCCCTATCACTGAGTGTGTACAGCCAGGACAACTCTTCCCACTGTCCCCTGTGCGGAGCTCACACTCCCACAGCAGCAGCAGCTACAACTCATACAGTCTGCGGTGTGGTAAAGTCGAGCACGGTGTATTTGACGGAGTTGGCAGTTCAGCATGCTGAGATGCCACCATGACGTTTGGAAGTATAGCCATACTACACGCCACAGCATTCACATTACAGGAATCAAATGAAATACAGATACAGATACTGAACTTGTTTTGCCCGGACAGTTTTTCAAAATTAAAGGTAGCCAGGGACCAGTTGCAAAAGCCCCGCACAGGCCAGGTGTACACAGGGGAGTTTCTTGGACTTGAGGACATTCAGGGTTTAGCCCACACCTCTGTCTGGGGTCTAGGAGACCCTCCCCTGGCACTTTTTATGATAAACAATCTCTAGCTTGATGTTTATAATGCACCCTGGCACCCTATTTACATTTAAAATAAACAAAAATCCCCCCATTGTGAATCAACTTATTTTCATTATAAATTAGAAAATCACAGGCCAGATTTGGCCTACAGGCCACCAGTTGAGTATTGCAGCTCTATTGATATTGGTATCACTTCAAGAGTACTGGTATTGGTACTAGTATTGTAATTTTTAAACGACAGCCAGCCCTGCTGAGGATTAATGTGTTTGTTTGTTATCTTATTGGGTATTTCTCTATATATTTTCTTTTCATGAAGCCACATTATTGATGTATTGAATTGTTTTTCATCCCTCGGGTGGGGAGGGAGGATGGGTTAGGACTGAAGGTGCACGGGATCGGTGTACATTGATTGTTTTGCAAAATAAAAAATAAAAATTGCAAGCTATGAAAAAAGAATGATTGCATTTCAACTATTATTGTATAATCTATTTCTGAAAAAACAAAAAAATAAATAAAACCAATGCTGAACCCACAGTGCCTCTCAGACAGAGCTCACTCCCAGGATGGGCATCACTCTCAAACAAGTGCTACTAAAAACATACCTTTTTTCCCTTGCAATTTCTTTCTGACAACAACAACAACAACAACAACAAAAAAGCTGCAAATTGCATCCCAATTTATTTTTGAACAGTCTCTGCAAAATCAATCACTCTTGGCCAGATTCACAATAAGCACTGAGGGATCCTGTTGGGACTGATGTTTCAAAATATAAACAACCCAGCAAGTATTTTACAGAAATGAATGCCAGGGTAGCCAAAATAATATCCAAGCTCTTTTTTTCACAAAAAAACAGTAGGTAGTATCCATGGATTACTACACTTGTGTGCTTGCACTCACATGAGGGTTTTCAATGTTGGTACAGACTGTCACATCAACATCAACTAAAAGCCAAATATTTACTGTAATATTTTACTGTCAAAAGATGACAGTATGACTTGAATAAATCACTACAAAATGCTGAAAGTCATTACAAGAGATGTAGCAGCACGTGGTTGGAGGAGTTAAGGTACTGAGACGGCCTGGTGTGTGTACACACAACACTGAGATCAGGGTTTCATGGCTGGCTCAGTCTCATTACAGTGGCCAGTAGCCGTGCAGGTAGATGAGCCACTAAGATGATGGACCGTTCTCTGAGCGGTACAGACAGAGAGTTCAACCCTCAGGAGGCAGTGTCAACATTGGAAACTGAGCAGAGGAGCAAACACAGGAGAACAAATGAACCATGAATCAAGACCCACTAATACGATGCAAGTGTACACACAGGAAATCAAGGCACTTGTGGGGCACAGCTAACACATTAGCTACAGTTGAGGCCTCTGTTTATTCTCTTTAGCAGCCTGTTGGCCACAAAAAACAGGCATAGAGAATGCATTTGCATTAACACAATGTCACTGGGTGATTCAAATGATAAAATTACTTAAAATGTTTATCTTCGGCATCAAGGCTCTTCTGTAAATGTACACCTGATAACAACTGTCCTTCTATTGCCTGTAATGCTGATAAATAATTTGATCTGCTGTCAGTAAAAAGGTCTATGAAATAAATACTGTATGCTAGTATCTGTGAGTGTGCTTATAGGTTTTTCTTTTTTAAATTTACATCAGTCTGTATATTTCCAGTCGTGTTCTAGAAGTATTTAAATGCTAAAATTCAAATCCTGTTCAAAGTATTTATTTTTAAGACGCAAAAGCTACTTTTCCAGAGCCTTCAAAATACTTTTTTCCATGGGACCTGATGAAGGTTTCTGCACAATATCATTGCTACATAAACCCCTGTACTGCTGTGAACACCACATTAGTTCGGTTTTGCAAGTCACACAACAACAAACAAACTAAATGATGGAGTTGGCCATAGACCAGCAGCTCTTCTGTGCTGTGTCAATGGAGTCTGGTGGCATCAAAGGGAGCATAGATAACAGCTTAAGTTCCCCGTCAGAAAGGGCTGTGTGATGACAATGTAAAGTGGTAAAATAATCTTAAAATAGCATACTCTTAATAAACTGGTGTAGATTTATTTAGGTGGTCTTTTTTTAGGAGGCTACAATACATTTTGCTGCTGCTCCCGTCCACACACACCAGACTCCTTTGACACAAACTAATTTTACTTTGCAAAACAAAGAGTCACTAGTTCTTGCTACCTTTCATCTGTAGTTAGGTTGCGTTATTGTGTGACTTTCAGAGCAAAACTAACATGGCATCCACAGCAGTAGACTGTATTGTTTAACTTCTGTGTCTCACTACCCGTCTGCTTCTTCAAAGTGGGAGCATGCCGACCAGCACTGATCAGCGCTTTAACCTACGTAACTGCTTTTTGATAACAGCTGAGTGGGAGTTACCATTTGAAAAACACAGTAAAGAACGCAGATGGCCCCGCCCTTGAATTTGTCTTGCACACTATTGCCAGACATAGCAACCACTATATAGTATATTTAAATTTTATATATGTGAATAAATAAGAGACAGAGATCCAATGTTAAAAGCTTTCTATAGAACATTGCTCAACATTATGTTTGAGTTATATTTTGCAGTCATTTTTCAATTGGTAAATGGCACACAAAAATGAAACACAAACAGCCACAAAGCAGATTTCACCATGTATCTGGACTGTGGTGATTTTGTAATGTTGCCTTGCAGGTATTTAAAGTCAGATTTCCTGCAGTCTAACTAGATATGCAGTATAGATTATTCCACTATAAAAGGTCCACAGCATTTAGCACACATTACTGGACAGTTTTGATACAATCAGACAGATTACAAGCTCAACCAGACGTATCAGAGACAACCACGTCTTGGTAAAAAATTCTCTGTGAAAAATAAGTAAAAGGAGCAGCCATCTTTCCCTTCGTGCTGTCTACTTTGCCAAAATCACTCACTCCCTGTCTATGGGGAGTTGTGCTCTCACATCTGCGCCCCTCTCAGTCAGAAGCCAACGGAGAAAGAGAATCTCGCAAACCTGCCATGATCAAATTAATTCACAACGAACCAGGCTGCCTGTTTGTCTGCACACTTGGGCCCCAACCAGATAAGCTGATTATAACACAAAATATTACATGCTGTCCTATTTGTTCTGATCCAGTGTTATCCTGATGTCTCTGGTAATGCAAAATCACTGACCTATGAAATGCCAAGGTAGACTAAGATGGATAATTATGAGGTATATACAGTGATCCTTCAGATCCAAACTGGTGCAGCGTTCGGAAGAAATAGGACTGTTTTCAGCTGTGACAATTATGTCCATTAATTTCATCTACACCTGTAATTTATAGAATGATTGAGGAGTCACAGGAGCACAGGGACTCCCTTTTCCACCCACTGGATTAACGTCTGTGCTCTGTATCAGACAGCAATAACACCTCTGTGTTGATGCTGTTGTGATTTTGTGATTCATTGCATTAGTGCAGCAGACTTTGATATACAGTCTGCACTCACCAGCACAAGCTCTGACGGTGCATCCCCCTTTCTCTGCCTCAGTTAGATGCTCAATTCAACAAAATGTAATGATAAACTCTTGAAAAACACTAATTTTACAATAGCTGCTGCTAATTTAGCCATCTTCCTGCCCCGCACACTGAGAGCTCAGGCTGTTATACTGTAGGCGAAGGGGCTGTCACCAGCTGAGGTGGCCTGTCTCCCGCTTTGATCCTCAGCCAGCGCCACAGACATATGCTGCTCCATCCTGCAGGGAGGAGCTGTACTGGATGCAGGGAACAGCTCTCCATCGCCTTTCCATTCATTAACTACATTTCAACAGCTGGTGACCAATTAGTTTGCTCTCCAGATTGCAAAACCAATATAATGAGTACACCTTAACTTTTACATCCTTTGTCAAAGGGGAACAAACTTAATGTTGGCAAAATAGAGTTTGTGCAAAACTGCTGTAAACAGTCAGGAGCTTTCATGCCTGTTTTGACACTGGACTGTTTCCAATTAATTCAGGTGTAGAGTAAGCAGATCATTGTTTTTTTCTAACCTGAACCTTAGCACCAGGCTTAAACATCCTTCCCTACATCCAATCCTCAATTCCTGCCAATAGCTGCTGTCAGCCTGGCCCCACAGAAGTGTCCATTAATGGGTTTTTAATGCCAGAAAAAAAGAGGAAAATGGAGAGGTCTGCTGTGGAGGATCATCTGCTTGTACACGTGCGAGTTAGAAAGGCTGCCTGTCTGTGAATTGATTATTATGAGGTGTCAGACTTGGCTTTTGGCCTTGGCAAAACCAGACAGACTCTGATGTGAGGAGTTTTCACATTAGGGTATGGGTGAAGAGATCCTGTGTCCAGTAATGGGAGACAGGTGGTGCCCAGGAGGAGATAAAGAGTGAGGCTCTCACCCCACAGGAGTCTGGCACAATCGCAGCAGAAACAGACGCCTTTGCCTCCCATCTGGGGGACACTCTCTTACCATTACTGCCAATTTACAGGGCACTCAATTACTGGTCATTACCTGAGCGAGGCCTTGCTGCCTGCAGCATTCAAGTGCCAAATCATACAAGTGGTCGGACAGAAAAACCAAATAATGCCAGCAATGGAAACAGACAAATTCGATTCAGTTCTATTATTATCCCAATGTTTGCAATACAATCTGTAGGGAAGACTTTGGGAAACAAAACACGCAAAGAGGTAAATAAAAAAGACTAGGCAACAAATAGATGAGACAGAAACAAGCTTACATTTGTGCATGTGTGTGAGAGAGTGTGTGTGAGAGTGTGTCTGTGTGAGCCCCTGTTGTGCAAGTGTTTTAATTGTGACATCAAGGTCATTTCAGATAATTATCAATTAACTGAACAATGTAATAAATTTATACATACAGCGTATTTGTATTGTCTAAACCAGTGGTTCTCATCCAGGGGTCTGGGGACCACCAGTGGTCCTTGAGGGAGTTCCAGGTGGTCCTCCAGAATATGGGGAATAGTTTATTTTCACTATTTAATTCACTATAGAAGTGACTCCAATGTGAGTAAGAGTCGCAAGAGTGACTATTCTGATCATCAGTTTCACCTCCTCCACAGTTATCTGCTCAAATGTATTTGTTATTAATCATCTCTAACAGCCAAAATATTTTTAGATGCAGGTCCATGAAGCAAAATCTCATGAAATGGGGGTCCATGAACTAATTTGTATCAACTTAGGGATCTTCGACACAAACAAAGGGTGAGAACCACTAAAGACTTAAAGTCTACAGCCATGCTACTGGCTCTGTGAGGCTGTCCTTAATGCTAATGTTAGCCACATGCTAACAATGACAATGCCAACATGCTGATGATTTTCAGGTTTAATGTTTAATTGTTAATTTTGAATTGATTGTTGAGTAGTTTGTAAACACGCTTGCCAGCAAAACTGAAAGTAAGCGCTTATTAGATAAAAACAGATAAAGACAAAAAAGACAAAGTTTCTCCTTCATTTGCAGTTGAAAAAAGGTAATAAATCACAATATATATATCACAATATTTTTGTTATTGCAATACTCCTGCTTGTTATATAACATGTGAAATCACAACAATATTGTATAGTGACCAAAGTATCATAATACTGTATCAGGTATCTCTGGTGTTTTCCACCCCTACTATGAATGTAATTAGTTTTGCAGGTATGTGATCATAAAACAAAGTATGTGACAAATTGAAACTCTGACTTTAGTTGTTTTAATTCATCTTGAGGGAACATACATGTCTGTAGCAAATGTCACTGTAATCCATTCATTAACTGTTTAGACAGTTCACTCAAAACCATAAAGTTCAACATCATGGTGGCCCTTTTCCTAGAGAAAAAGCCAGAGGACTGCCAACGGCATTACAATTTATCGTCTGAGAACCATGAATGTCTGAACAAAATTTCATGGCAATCCATCAAATAGTTCAGATATTTCAGTCTGGACTAAAGCAGTGAACGGACCGACTAATAGACCCACACTGCCATTCATAAAACCAAAATCCTAACATGGATAAAAATGATGTGAGTATCAAAAGTAGGCTACCCTTTATAGTTTTTCAAGTATTTCAAGGAGTATATCAGAAAATCTACACACAAATTTCCACATGCACTCACACACACTATGGTCACACACACATAGTAGCTCAGAATAAATGAGGAGGCATCCCTGCTGAGGCTCAATTGAAAACAAATTACTTATTTTTACAGCAGAGAGCCCTGTAACTCCAGGGTAAATGAGGACTGCAAATCTCAAACTAATTTTGTTTCAGCCTGTGGCTCCCCAGAAGCCAGAATTCTGTAATCAGCAAGCCTTTGCTGGTAAACTAAATTTAGTAGGTATCGTGATCTCACAGATGCTCCAGACGAAATATCATGACAGGTGACATTTTTGTCAAATTGAATAGGAGTTAAGATTAATACGAAGCTGTGCACGAATAACAGCATAACAGAAAGTGAGTCAGGAGTGACAGAGTCCAGCATTAGCATATAAACAACAGCTTGGAGTAGATGGCTGCTGCTGCACAAGGCTTGATTGTCAATATGCTCGCTGGTCCTCATCCAGGGATCAGACAGGGCTGTCAGGACTTTGATTCCTGCACACAGAGGAGAGGATAAACAGCACAAAAACAACACTCCAACCTGTCAATCATTGGACTCTCCATTTCTATCACTATGGACTCCAATTTAAGTATTCAGCAGGACAAAAACCAACTCCAATTTAGCTTTTTGCTTTGGAAAAATTCTGAAGGTTCCAAAACAGACCGGAGGACAGGAGACAGTGAGAGGCTAGACTAATGTCTTACTGCCGCAATAACAGTCACAACAGGCTTCTCTGTTTTCCAGGATCTAATTCATTGCACTCCACTGAATTTTTGTAAGCAGTGAGGTTAATTACAGAGGTTATGATTCCTTTCTGCATTCAACAAACAGCAGAAGTAAAAAAAAATACATCCAAGTCGATTAGGGCTGCTACGATTAGTCGACTATTAAAATAATCGGTGACTATTTTAGTAGTTGACTAATTGGTTTGAGTCATTTTTCATAGTAAAGTACTATAAAAGTATCCCAAAATACTCTTATTGCAGCTTCTTAAGTTCAGATATTGGCAGCTTTACACATTCTCCCGTGACAGTGAACTAAAACCCTTCGGCGTGATTACGAAACAAGACATTAGATGACGTAATTTTGGGGTTTGGGCAAGACAGACCGACATTTTTCAACATTTTAACACATTTTTCGATGAAATGATTAGTCGACTAATCGAAGAAATAATCGACAGATTAGTCGACAATGAAAATAATCGTTAGTGGCAGCCCTAAAGTCGATTTAGATCTGTATGGAATGCCAACATAATTTCATGCTTCCTGCCACAAAAGGTGACAACGTATACCTAGAGACCGCCAGACAGAATGGACCTGACTGAGCAGGGTTACAGTAAATATATATATATACATGTGTGTGTGTACAAGTGTGTGTGGTTCTCAGAAAGAAAACTACTGTAGTGCCATTCATTTCTGCAGCCTCCACTCAGCAGGGGCTGGGTGATGTTGGTTTGGAGGAAACAGAGCCAACATTAGCACTGAATCAAGCACTTCATGCTCACTGGAACTCACTACAAATTACTTTAATAAGCTCTCATACAGTAACATGTTTTAAAAGTCTTAACAGAACACGCATGTCCAGGTTGTGACAGATATTATATCATCCTTTTGCATAGCTGCTAGAACACAGTGACAAAAAAACACAATGTATACTGTTCGATGGTCACTTCTATCAAAGCACAGTTCCGTACAAGCATTGCAAAATTAGCCATATTCTACTCTTTTTGTATGATCCTCCACTAAAAACACTTGACAGGACTGTTCACCCCGGTTACTCAAGATAATCCAAGGACCTTGTTGTGAGCAGTTTCATGTAACAACTATATTCTTTCTACTAAACTATGCCCACCAACTGAATCACTATGCAGAAGGAAGTGTGCATCTACTCATGGACCTCTGTTTGTGACAGCCCAAGACGTGAACATCAATGGCGTCCTCCTCTGCGGAACTGTAAAGTTAGCTAGCTCTGTGGTGCTACGTGGGCTAGTAGTAGATGCACGCTTCCTTCTGCATGGTGATACAGTTTGGGGGTTCTGGTAGAAAGAATATAGTTCCTACATGAAACCGCTCACAACAAGGTCTGTGGATTATCTTGAGTAACCAGGTCTGGAAATAGACATTGCTGCTGACATTTTCAAATGTATTTTTGGCGCTTAAAGCACCACAAGCCGAGTGCCATCTAGTTCCAATATATTAGAGAGAAGGCAGACATCTCTACGGACGATATCTCCAGCACTCTGCAACACACACCAAAACAATCACGATTGATAAACAGCTCTACAGATAAGAAGAAAAATATGTGTTTTTGATTTTGGGGTGAACTGTCCCTTTTAGTAAATGTCGCACTGCTCTCAGCAGTTACCATGGCATTTGTGCTGGCAAAGCAATAGTTTGGATTTGAGACTAAAGAGAAGCTGTTTTGCAAAAGGTTGTTACATCTACGTACAAGTTGATGCAGAACTTAACTGTGCTGAGATCTTCATTTCTCCACATGGAAAACAATGCCAAATCAGAAGTGTTTCTGTGCGGTCTTAACTGGCTCAGACTCCACTGCTGTCGATTGTTTTATCATACAGAATGTCTCCATGTTTTCAAAGCATTTTTCCTGCTATGAAAATAAAGCGACAGAAGTGTGTGTGTGTGTGTGTGTGTGTGTGTGTGTGTGCGTGTGTGTGAAAGAGAGCGTGAAAGGGTCGACATTACTTCTCTGATATCCCAGCTCATTCAATTAAAACTCTGAACTACTTCAAATATCTGTCTGAGGCTCATTTACCACATTAATAGAGTCTCGGCTAAATGTTGATGTCTGAGGTTCACCTAATGTGAGATGTCAAGGCAGACATACTCTCAGCACACTGAGAGGACTTGAATAGAACATAATGTGCTTTTAATTCGCAGAACATAATTTGCCTGTAATTTCTCTCTTCGAATCCCATGGTGATTATGATGTGTGTTGCTTAGGCTGCAGAAAATTGCACAACACCGTTTAGTATTTACGACACTCACTAAACTACAACTCTTACAACTCACAAGAAAAGTTCAACATCTTGGGGAATACAAGTACTTGCTTTCTTGCCCACAGAGAAAATGAAAACCAATATCATATCTGTCCATTAACTATGAAGCTACAATGTATTCATTAGTGCACACAGGTGCTTGTACAGCAGTTGTAGTAGTTTTTATGCCTCCGCACTGGTGATAGCTGTAGCTAGAGGCATGTTTTCGGGTTGTCCGTCCGTCTGTCCATACGTACATTCTGAACACCTCGAGGGAATTTGTTCAAATGTCTCACAAACATCTGCTTTATCAACAATGAACAGATTAATTTTTGGTGATCAAAGGTCACAGTGACCTTGCATCTGTCTCACTCTCAAGAAGGCCTTCAGGGAATTTCTCTAAATTTGGCACAAACGTCCACCTTGACTCAAGAATTAACTGATTATGATTTGGCGTCCAAAGGTCAAAGGTCAAGGTCACTGTGACCTCACAAAAAATGTATTTAGCCATCACTCAAGAATTCATATGCTATTTATTTCAAAATGTCACACAAATGTCTAAAAGAATAAGTAAAGTGATGACATTCTATATCAAAAGAACAAGGGTCAGCTTCACTGTGACACACACACACACACACACACACACACACACAGTTATGATGTTCTGCAAAAACATGTCTCTGGCCATTATTCAATGTCATAACTCAGTGGGAGAGACCAGAGAGAGAGATGGATACTGAATTGGTGACACTAATCTTGGGTGCCCATCTTGAAACTGTGGTGATTGTACAGATCGTCTGTGCTGCCACATTAAAGTAAGTGGTTAAAGTAAGCATCCGTGTTTTAGAATTTGTAGCTTCTTTGCAGCAACATTCATATTTGAAGGATTGTCAACTGTCATGGATATAAATAGATAAACAGATATGTGTGTAAACTGTAACTGCAACTTGTCTGGTTAGCAGAGGCAGATGATTGCAAGTTGGTCATTCTAGTTTTGTTTTTGTTCCTGCAAACTAAAACCCTAACCAGCAGTGAAGCTTAGCTACGCATTTAAAACTGTAGCTAAAATATCAATGATGTTATTTTAACATCACTGAAACAAGAATTTAACATTCTGAAAGTAAGAATTCTTCACAATACGTACCTTTGATACAGTGTCGTAATGCTAATACGTCTTTGTTTTCTCTTTTGAATGCAGAACTTTTACTTGTAATGGAGTACAATTACACTGTTACTGCTCCTTTAACAGTTAAATACTCCTTCTACCACTGTGTTTGCTTTTGCAGTATTCCCACAGTATAATCTACACCAACACACCAGCCTTACATGTAAATGTACTTAGAGTATGTGCACAGAGAACAAAAGTAGCGAGCTACTGAGAATACACTAATGTGTTAGTGGGATTTTTACCTTAGGTCCGACTGAATCCTACCATTCATAAGTATGATTGGCTATTTGCCTCCCGCCAGAGCTCCAACCGCAGATCGGCAGCAACGGCAAAGCCGGATCTGGGTCTGTCAACGACAGGTTGCGCTGCCGTCTGGTAGAAGCGTCAGTATTAAACTGAGACTGTTTCATAACCTGTTAAAATCTCCTTGTAGTCACATTTAATAGCAGCTCACTTCCATGTTTTGGTACAGCTGGTGTTTACACCTGAAATGTACTGTACCAGAGTACACACGTATGATACTCGAGACCACCTTTTTAAGCGGACTCAGGCATGGATCGGCGTACTGCACCTGGGTACGGTACACAGTGTTCATACTAATCAAATGAACTGGACACTGGGGCCAAGCATGAAAAACATCTCCTCTGTTCACATGGCTAACAGGAAAATCATCACACGCAGACATACAATGAAACCTGCCTGGGTAACAATGGATTTAAACTAAATTATGTTTTTCACGAGAATATGATAATGATCCTCATGTTACACTTTATCATTATCAGTAGATGGCATTTTAGGAATTTAAGGAGCACTGTGAGTATTACAGACTATGTCCATTCAGAGGTCCAATGCTTCTGAAAATACAACCCTCTATTTTGCATTAAGATGAGGCAGAGCACACAGGAAGCCCACTGACAACAAAGGACAGATCATCCTCTCTTCTTCCGCTGGCCCCCACTGACCTGCCTTCACACTCCAGTACACCAAGAGAGAGCCACGCTGCATGCCAGCGGCAATCCACAGCTTTTACTGTCTCCCAAAAACATAGACGGCTGTAATTTGGTATACAAACGAATCAGTGCACCATGCATTCTCCTTCACCTTAAAAACTTTGAACTAAGAAAGGAACAAAGTGGAGGGGGTCAGGGTAAAACAGACAGACAGAGAAAGAGATGAAAACAGGGGAGAGAGGGAAAATGAGAAGGAGAGTTATTGGTAGCTGGCTGCCATTCTGGCCCGGTGGCCCCACGGCTGATGCACAGGGTTGCGTAATGGGTCTGCATGCAGTGTGAAGCGCGGCAAACAGGGCTTCAGCACATGTAGCTGAAGAGACCACTCAAGCCTTCTGGGGAAGGGAAGTTATTTCAGAGAGCACATACATACACAGGATGAGACAGCCGTGTTTTGACACAGTGCGCTTAAAATAGCACATTCTTAATAGAAAAAACAGAGTGCCAGTCAAATCAGGATTGGCACGAGAGGGGAGAGATAAAACATTTCTTCCAAAGACAGTCCTGAGAGCTGAACTCTGGGGCATGGTAAATAAGTGGCGAGCGACCCATTGCAGGGCAAACCACTCCAAATCTGAAACAGCTCACATCTCACTGAGACTGTGATCCCACCTGACACGCGTGCATCGCGCAGGGCCACACAGCCGTAACCGCATACAATGAATGAACCAAAGCAATTAAGAATCAGCTTGAGCAAGTTAGCAGATCTGTTATGCAATTCTCCGCCTGTAGGGCTGTGTGTTAGGAAATGGCGGCAGACAGGCCTGTTGTGTTTTCTGCTGCACATACATGGCCATTAATCACGCTCGGTCTCTTTGCTCTTTTTCTATTTCCAGAGAAGCAGAAGCCTCAGGGCAGCGGACCTACGGCACTGCAGCACGTGCAGGCTGGACTTCAGCATCACTGCAAATGTCACACAATGTTAGCTTGTTCACTGGAGGGCAGACTACGGTGAGAGGATCACGAGGACAATCTATAAATGGCACCTTTGCACCGAACTCTTTATAGATGTTATGTTTGCTAATGCTTTGATCTGACACTCAGCTCCCTCTGCTAAAATAATGACCTCAAACTTGGGCCTTTTGTGATTTCTCCCTGTTTAAAGGTATCAAATGCATCTGATGAATGTAAATGCACTCCTGAAGCGCCTCGGTTGCAGACAGGAGAATCGGTTGCCCGTATAAATGCAAAATACACTGAGGGTTTAGCAGTGCAAAAACACCAGCTGCATTTTCACCCTGTAGGGAACCGCAGGGAATACTGATGAGCACAGGTATTTCTGTAAACAGACATACAGAGCAGGTAGATCAGGACACATGAACAGGTATTGTGTGTGTTAGAGCCACATAAAAGAACACACCCCTTTCTTCTCTCTCTCTCTCTCTCTCTCTCTCTCTCTCTCTCTCTCTCTCTCGGGTGCATGAAAGGAGATTTCTGCAGGGTGTGTTGGAGTGTGAGTCATCATCAGCGCAGAGAGAGAAAGAGGGGAGAGGCATTCTTTAAGTCGAAGGCAGTGCTTATGGCAGCAATGCAGCAAGGAAATACCAAACTCCCTGCCTCTTTAATGGGGTTAAAATCCACCACAAATATCCAACAGCTGCAGGTAAAGGACTCCCAGCTGGTAAATGTATGCTCTCTCATTGTTATGCAACAAGAGGTCAGCACAGCAGCTCCAGTGCAGCCTACTGAGTGATCAGAGCATCAGACACTGTTGGGTTCAGCCAAAGCCTAAGCTTAATGTTTGAATAATGAGTGACTTTCCATTGTGATCATGTTACAGTAATGAAGACAGGCCTACACACACCACTGTAGCACCAGTGTAAAATATTCTCCAGGACAAATTCAGTAAATTACATCTTATAAGTGATTTTTACAGCTAAAACAATCCACTGGTTGACTGATTAGTTGATTAACAGAAAATAATCAGCAACATCTCCAATAAAAGGATTTGCTGTTTTTTTCAGTTTACATCTCTTTGGGTTGCAGCAGAATACCGGTGTCAAGGTATACCATAGTATGAAAAAGAGTGGTTATCATACCGTGAACATTTGCTTACCTATGGTATCAGGGAAAAAAATAAACCAAACAGAGAATCTCACCTTTATTTTATCTAATTTGAAAAGGGAGACTTTTTAAGACAGCCATTAAAAAAATTGTAATAATCGTAATTAAAGCGTAAACCAAAATAAACCCTTCTGTTTCATTCCTTTAAGGGTTACTGTAATTGATAATGGTAAAAATAATAATCGCGTAATACCATATACCGTGATGCCATGATATTTGTTAGTTATCATATCTTGAAAATCTCAACCCTAATATCATTCCAATGGCCAAAATACATGGGGTACGGACGTGTGCGGCATGTTCGCTATAGCATGCTCACAGCAGAGCATGTCCATTACGATCAACTGAAGCGCTTGTGCTGCTACACTGAACACAAAAGCAGTGTATGCCCTTATGGGAATTGCACTGCTCTAAAATAAATAGCTTATTCTAGCAGAGAAAATGTGACAGAGGCAAACCTTTAGGGTGTTTTGACATTTCACATAAAAATAAATCAATTAAAATGATCCAGATTAATTAATTCAGCAACAGTTAATATAGGTTACAATTTAAACCCTGTATAACTTACAGCATTATGCACAGTGAAGCTGGCAGCAACCACACACTATAAAGGAGGAGTCTTTGTGTAGCAGGTAAAAAACCCTGCTCTGCCTGTGTAATAAGTCTCATCTGTGAGATACATACTTAAGCTAACTGAACATTTTCATATATTGGACTGTTGGTCAGACAATGTAACACATTTGTAGACAGGAATATGTAATGGACATTTTTAATATTTTTTTGACATTTTATAAACTAAAAGTTTTAGAAATTTATCAAAAAAATGAATTGGTAAGAAAAATAATGTATACTTGCATTTGCAGCTCATTTGCAGAAAATGCGCACAAAATAAAAAGATTGTGCTTTTGGCTGTTATGTTCTAAACAAATCCAGTGTCCACTGGAAGAACCTGCCTCTTTGGGCCTTGTTTCATAAAGAAGTAATGATGCTTGTTGCTACAAATTTCCAGAGGTGTTCAGAAATTTCCAGGAGGACTGCACTAGAACGAGGTGGAGCTATCTCACACTACAGGCAGAAATGCTTTAGGACTTTATGTAAAAATGAAGACTGAATATCAGACTAAATGATTGTTAGAGTCAACATTTTCCACAGTAAGCAATTCACACGAAAATGACCTAATTGCCAGAACTGAATTTGAAAAAAGAAACTGGATTGTTGTCAATGACACATTAAATTCTACAAGGAATTATTATTTCTGTGCAAAAGAGAGTCTTTTTAACTGTGACAGCAGTAGATTCCAGCAGGGTTTTTTTTGTGCGAATTTAATGAAAAAGAAACTGCTTCGAAAGAAAAAAGAAAAAGAAAAACAGGTCAGAGGAGTGTCTGACACTGACAGAGACTGGCTACTTGTCCCATTGTGAAAACATCAAACAGACACAATTCAATCCACTTGCCTGAACTTTCACTATACCGTCGGAATTTTCTCACCTACACTGTACAAAGGTTACGTTTCCCAGAGCGCTCTCACTGGCCTGGCCTTACCTTCTCCCACACAGAGACGGTGCAAGCCTTAAAGACAAGTTCCCTCATATCCAGACGAGCAGTAAGGTAACAAATGGTAGCTTTCTGTGCCCTTTGGTCTCAGAGCCTGTCCGAACTGTAGTGAGGATGGTGAAATACACGGACCTCACTTCACAGAATTCAGAAACAGCAGTATAAGTCAGCAACCTGATCCTGAAGTTCAGCTGCCAGCCCCAGGTCCATGTTGCAATCCAAGCCTACTGATTAAATTACTGCATGCTGCAATAGCTCCAGTCACCCAATAATACACCATCACAGACTCTAAATGATAAGCTGTGTGTCTGACATAGTAAATTAATATGATCTTAAGGTCAGCATAATAACTACATGTGGTAAAGGATAGCCTCTTTATTCAGCAGAGGAAAAACAGCTTCTCTTGTCAGTGTAAACAGGTATTTTTTGACTCCCAGCCATTTTCTGGTCTTCCTCTTACTTTCTAACAGAGTGCAAGTTAAATATTCAGTCCCCAGTAAGTGGCTCAGTGCCTTATTTTGCTCTGTGAGACCTCTGTCAGACTACACTCCAAGTTTGCAGAGAACATTTAGATGCAGCTCTGGGAGTGGAAGACTGGCTTCTTGTCATCTTTTTGGGATTCCCATAAAATATACAAAATATGGTGGGTGTTTATTCACTCTGGTTTTTCTCTAATCAGCACATTCACAGGACTTTCCTGAGCTGGCTCTCGTTTCACTGGAAAGCTGTGATACCTAAAACATCAACTGAGAAAAAACAACAGAGAAAAAAGAGCGAAAAGGAAAGGGAGAGCGATGCAATCTAAGCAAATGACCCAGAAAACAATCTTTTTCTGGTGAACTCATTGGACGAAAAGTCATGTCAGCAGTGTGAGTCAGCCCAAGTCGGCCTGTCAGGACCACTTGCCCCTCACACTCATCCCAAAGCACCTACTAAGAACAAAACCTCACAGAGGACAGCATCTCAAATGCAGCGAGAGGCAGGAGTCTGAACTTAACAGTCAACAACAAGCTCACAGGAAAAAAAAAAACGCCTAACCACTGAACAAAACGCTCTGATAAACAAGCATTCCCAACTGAGACAAAGAAGCAATTCGAGGAAGCAAGAGAGGGTTATAGAGGGATACAATAACAACACTCCAGACACAGACACAGCTCATTGCAACTCTTCTGACACTGTGAGTGGCCGGCTTATCAGTCAGCTCCTCTGTCTGTATGAGAAACCCTGGCAGCCATCATTGGCCTTTAATTCCACCCAGGCACCAATCTAATTAAGGGGCACTAGACTGAGCACAATCACCTACCTCTTGATGATTTACAATTACACAAAGATTTCAAAATAAAGCCAGTAACGTATTCCACAAATGTGCATATTTATGAAAGAAAGGACAAAAAATAAAAACGTCCAGTATTAGGAGCACTGAGCACAAAACAAATGCCGCTGAGTGCACTGTGTGGAGTTACAACTATAATCTAAACCTCAGTATATTACACCAAAACTAGGTGGATAGATAGGGGCATTCTGGTGGCCGAGTGATTAAGGCATGTAACCACAACATCCATGCTTTGATTCTGGTTGGTGATTCTTGCTATAAATCATACCTCTCTCTCTCCCAATATCCACAGTCAATTGTCTAATAATGGCAAGAAATGCCAAAGAATTGGTTTAGCCCCAGCCACCAGCCACATGCTGGTAAAGAAGGCAAGTGGCTTCAATCACCAGCCAAAAAAACAAAGGTAATCTATTGAGTGGCTGATGGACAAAAATGTAAATATCCTGCTCTGGGTAAAGTGGATTCACAGCTCATACAGCAAAGATTGGAATAGTGGGGCCATTTTGCTACCGCTGTTGCCAAATAGCTGGGCTCAGTCTGTGGAAATATTGGTCTTAAAACATGGGCAGAGAATAAAACACCTGTGAGATCTTTTGAAGATGCAAATTACTGCCACATGACAAGTGGGAGAAAAGGGCTGTATTTGTATTTTCACCCCTAAGATTTGAAATGAGAGGATGAGCCTATGTTACTGGGTCACGGAGCAACACACACAGAGCACTGAGGTCACAAATGGGGCTATGTGAGGCTGTACGTAAACACAGCAGTGCTTTAAACATCAACATGCTAACATGCTATTAATGACAATGCTAATATGTTGATGTTTTATAGATGTAATGTAGCAAAATGTATTTGCTGTGTAAAATATAGCAGAGTAATGGCGTCCGGAGCAGTCATGCTCCCTCTGTGTGTGTTGTAATCCGAGCTTCTCTGTCTGTTGTTGTAGTAGACAGTCTGGCCACAAGTGAATATTCGTGCATGTGAGTCCCTGTGTGTGTATCCCACTGGCTAGGTAATTGCCACTGCTCTGCACTGCACAGTTACCACTGATAACGCTGTCCCAACCCGCAGTGGCGTAACGGCATTGTCGTGAGAGCACTGTTCCCACTGTTAGCACGGTTAGCTGATAGCATATATGTATAACAATAACTACACATCGGGCCCCAAGATGATGCCTATTCAGTCCAATGGCATACCTTACCTGGCCTATACACTAAATAAAGTTTCTAGCTTCCGCATTAATTTCAAAGGTCTGCGGCCTACTGAATACACTCTATATTGTTTCTCCCACTGGTTTAAATTTTTAAGATGGTCTTTATCTGCACGAGGAAAGTTTTACAAATATAAAACCTCCATGTATCAAAAATACATAATAGAAAGAGTCACAATTGACCTTGTTTGCAGTTCAAGGTGTCCTGTCAACAGTTTTACAGACATGTTTTCTACAGTGGTAGTCTATGGGAAAAATGCATTTTGGGCCGCAGGAAATTTTTTTCTCTGCAATTCTGCGAGTGGCCACTGGGAAAAATTTAAAGCACATGGTGAGAGCTTCCATGTTGAGAGCTGAATCACAGATCTGAATGCCACACACAGCTCCTTTAATTCACATTAAACATAGGGTACAGCTGAGGCTCGCGGGAATGTCAGCCAAAATGCTTAATGCCAACGGAAAAACCCTGAATGGATGGATAAACAGCTCTCTGGGTTAAAGGTTTAGGTGTGAATTGTGCCTTTAAACTACTCTTTTACTTGACAGTGCAGCTCGGGGACTTCAATGACAGGCATTGTAATTAGCCACCACATAATGGGAATGACCTTATTAAGCTGCTGCTGGGTCACAAGCAGATTTAGGTTACCAAAATACATGAGCTACCAATTATTCTTTATTATCAGGTACTATCTGTTCATACTTTTTTTTTCTTTATCTTAACTGGCCCATGAGTCCACAAACACACATGGATGCACAAAGCCAGATCTTTCTTTAGAAGAGCGAGTATCAATATTTATGCACAGGCTGAGTCCATAAATACCATCAGCCAGTTCAAAAATCAATGCACGCCTGCTACATATTTTAATCTGCCTATGAAGGTCACATTACTTCAGCAACGCCTGAGAGAGTGAGGCGCACACACACACACACACACTCCACTAATTCAGCCAGCAGCTTTTACATTCACGCCACCCTGACCCTGCCCCAGTTCAACTAATGTCACTGAAACACATACTGTATGAAAGAGTGTAAAAACACAGAGAGCTCATCAGACATAAATGGATTATAAACGCCATCACACAGGAGACGCTCTAGCTGCGTCTGAGAAGGCTGTGTTTTCAAGGTTTAGCCCTGTGTAACTCATGTACATTATAGATGAGGCAGAGGAGAAGGGGAGTGTTCAGTGGAGCACTATCAGTTACCAGAAGGCCAATCTAAATCTCCCCCGTCATGACTAAACTCTATTTCAGAGGCACGGGGGTGACACAGCAACAAGCTCAGCCTTCCCTGCAGGCAGCTGTAAACTTAGGCACAACTCTCCGGCCTCCATGGAGCTGCACTGAAAGATGGGGGGGGGGAAAAAAAAAAAATCGGTGTTCTCATTTCTAAAACTGAGGGACTGCCAAAGTGATTCCTGCCATCACATGAATTTGTCACTTTGCTAACAGGGCTTATGAAAGTTAGATGAACATTTTACGATCTTGTTAAAACCGGTTACATTATTAAAAGGGCACATTCATCCTACGAGACGAGAAAGAGAGCCTGTAGCAGATTGAAATTTTAATAAGCTCAATGCAGTGGCTAGAGATTGAGAAACTTGGCAGAGATTTAGCTTTGAAATCCTCAATATGGGCATGAGATGATTTAGCCTCATTGTATCATGAATGCACTCAGGCGGGTCAAAAGACAGGGGATTCTGCAAACCTGTGATAAACCCATTAACCAGCTTAACTTCACACACTTCCCCAGCATTTTAATCTGTGATATGAAGCAATGTTTCGACTGCTATTTTTAATGTAGTCCCTGTTAGCTCAGCGTGATAAGATACTATCAGGACTACATATATATATATCTTTTACAGGTTTTATTTAACATTACTGTATCGCTGTGTCGTTATCTCACCACGCATGTTGGTGATTTTTTTTTTCCTACATGGGAGCACACCACTGCTGAATGAATCCAGACAGAGCAGTGTGATGCTGCAGCCCATGGCCATCATGACAGGCCAGACTGTAGATGAAGGTGGCTGGTGTCAGCGGGCTCGGAAACACCTGACCCTGGAGGAGACCGGAAAGGACTCTCTCCCTCTCTCTGCTATCTCTGATAAGGCTGTGATACACGGTATCTCAGCATCATAAGTGTACTGTTATCTGGTAAGGTAAAGGCCCTACCACTGACTACATACAGAGCTGTGTGTACGTGCGCTTGTGTGTGTTTGCCCTTGTCCCTGTGTGCATGCTGGCACCAGACACCCTGTGCGTTAAATCCTGCCGTACATTCCTCCAGCTCCTTGCAGACCTGTTACAGCAGACAGGCAATGGGCCTCGTTCCAATAGCAACACAGCCTTACAGTTTACATTCGTGGCTCGTATCTCAGTCAGAAAATAAGACAGGAGTGAGAATCATGTTTACAGCTAATGAATGATAACACATTTTTTCTGTGCACTGATCAGTGGTAAATTATTGAAATTATTTTAAAGCCATTTCTGAAATAAAATACACTGAACGGCGGTTAACAGCAAATTTATATAATTTTGCTATTAAATATCACAGCAAATGGAACTGGGCATTTCCTTGGAGCGCTGGAACATAAAGCTATAATTGTTTCAGATTTATAAAGGAAGTTGACAAGACCTACACCATAAATTAGAAATTGTCTGGATTGTCTGCTTCACTTTTTGGATTCACCTGTTTCCACTGTCTTTTGTACCCCTCATATGTATGTAATGTATCCTTTAAGTTCAGCTGAGAAAATATACAACATAACATACAGTATTTTGACTATTTACGTACCTATATTAATTAAATAATAAAACAAAATTCATAATACATAATTGCCTTTTTATTTTACATTTGAAGATTCTATTGAGGTTTTTCAATGAAGCTTTGAATGACTGTTATTATATTTTATGACACTATCAACCCCCCTCCAAAAGAAAACAAAAAATCCTCAAACATCCTCCTAACCTGCTTACCAGAGGTTGACCCATGGCATCGCAGTGTTTGAGCCTGTGCCGGTAAGTCTGGTTACTAGTATGTCGTCCTTTGTGTAATGCTACAAGTCTACTATCCATTATTGTGGGGAAGCCTTGCCCTGATTTACAAGGTTTAAATAGAATGAACAGACATGCCCAAAAAAAAAGCTCCATTGCATGAATGCTGGTTTCATGGGGGGGGGGGGGTAAAAACTGTCAGCTCATCACACTCCCTCTCCATCTTCAGTCAACTTGAACTAGGTGGAGTGGGCACATTCAAAGGTCTGGACCTAGTGAAGGTAAAAATAACACCTGCACAACTTCAGTCACGTTTTATCCTGCACTGCCCAAGAAATCTGGTGAAGACTGGCAGAGAGTTTGCGGAATGTCTGAATACTGAACTTAAACCACGTACACCTCAGTGTTTTTATAAATAACCACTGCAGATGTAGCAAGAATAGATGTGACAGAAACATGGCAAAGTGGGAAAAACACACAAAAATATGCTCCAATCTTACTCTAGATTCTCACACATCCTGAACAACATTAGGTATTTGCCATCATTGTAGTTGAGACTTGTGGCTGCTACTACAGTCACAAACAAACATGCTGGTATCAAGGAGAAACCTGGGTGACCCCTGTGCGTCAGTCAGACAATGACTGATAACTAGTCAGTCCATCAGCGAAGCAGGAAGGGCTGCTGAGTGAATGTTGTGTAGCAAAAGCAGTGTGCAGTCCTGGGTCAGCCAGCAGCATCTGAGCGTTAATAAGGGGGGTAATTGAATTAGAGGATCAGTGAAGGCCTGTAGTGTGGGCGCCACACGGCTCTAATTTCATTACAAGTGATGTAAACATGAGGTTGGCCCCCAGCGCAGGGGCCTCCCACATCAATACATGCACAAACACATGCACAAGCACACAACGATACAATGCAAACATATATTACAGTACCACTAATTTACACCTGTTTGTGTCACTTAACATCCTTTCCCACCATGCAGAGATTTCAGCCTGTGTTTTAATAAGAGTTGTGAGGTTACACTAATGAAGTCATAACGGTGAATCAGGGGAAAAACAGCATTATGTGGCAGAAGAAAAACAGGGACACAGCATCAGCTATTCAGGTATTCATTAAATCTGATGCACCACAGTGGCTCAGTGGTTAGCACTGTCGTCTTGTAGCAGGAAGCAGATCGATTCTCAGCCCTGTCTGTGTCTTGTTTATGTTTTCTGACTATGAATAAATATGAATAATGATAAATCTGGCACTGACAGTTGTGTAGGAGAGAGTATATGAGACATTAAGTTGACACCAGGGACTATTTTTAGTTCTGTTTGTTCAAGAACATGATGCATACCCACAATCTATGATATCCATACCATGAAGTGACAGTGACTTTTCAGTCTGCGTGATGCATATTTATGATCAGCACTCCAGCGTGCCTTGGCCTGATGATTCACTTGACCATCAAATTGAGCACAGCCCAAGTAAGCCCGTAGGCTTGACTCTGAGCCTTCTTCCGGTGATGAATAGTTATGAGGGCAGAAGTTAACCGAGGAGAAACTGTTCACATCCCCTAATAAGTCTTGCCCCTTTGCCATCTCAGCTGCGACAATAAGGCACTCCCAGAGACAGATGGGTAACGGGTCACATCCTCTGCTTTTCGACATGCATGTGAGCCAATCGGAGCACAGGGAGAAAACCGACTGAAAGAGTGACAGAAATAGTCTTTTGCAAGGCACTAAGAGACCCGCACTGGCTAACTTTTCGCCAAAACATCACACATCCCATTAATTCATCGGGCAGTAAATCAGTAAATCTTCTTCACTTTAAGCAGCACATCTGTTCCCGCAACTCGCATCTATCAAATGCTCAATGCTGAGAAATGCTCAAACCTCCCTTCGACCGGTCTTTGACAGATGTGCCTGTTTTATTTTTTGACACCCTGAAGAGCCTGCCAATTTACCTCACAAGTTTACCCCTGCAGCAGAGCAGGAAAACATGGACAAGGGCAGACTTATCGGGTAGAGAAACATCCCACCTCCATGGCAATTCCTGTTTTTCATAAAGCAATACTATGCAACTTCTGAAAGAAGTAATAACACTTCTGCCTCTTGCAGATGAAATGTTGAATTCCTCAGCAATAAAACCACCTTTGCGAAATCCATTACATTCAGGGGTTTTGCTAATGCTGCTGCATGAACAGACGATACAGTCATTTTACTCATGTAATGACTGTTCTCTGTGTGTTCTCGTCCATACAGAGTTCCTACAGCTTAAGGAAAGTTAGATTTAACACTTTTTAAGACTTCTTTAATGCCACTTGGAATTAAGTGGAAGACCAGTAGTACAACCCCCCTGTTTTTCAGTGAAAAGTATAATGATCCACTTAAATATTGAAAAAAATAATACATTTTCTAGGCATCGCAGAGACGATGGTCAAAGCTGGGAAACTGGGAAATTTGTTGGCGGGTTTTCTTGGCGATTTTGTGTTTCACACTTTGCATGTGGGATTCCATTGCCTTATTCCCAATATGCTGAGTTTGAAAAACTTTTGCAAAAAATACACCAAGCCTCTTATGCACTGCCTTGTACCAGGGAATTCTTGATCAAAAAGCCAGTTTTCATTGAAATTGCATTTCCTCATGTCATCCAGAAAACAGTGACAGCAAGCTAGCAGACAGTCGATGAGCATCCTGGCCAGAAAGAAAATATGAGCATTGCTGGTTCCACTATCCTGATTTACATGGTCTTAATGCAAAAGGCATTTGGTAAATTATTTAATTTCAATAGACGTCACCAATTATTTTGAGATTTTACAGTGCAACGTCCAAGAAAAACAAGAGAATCCTAATTTCCATGTCTTAACATTTCTTGGACTTCTGACAGATTGATTTAAGACATTATAATACCAATTAATTATAAACTTTTGGATTAATGAAGTCAGTTCCCTTTAAGGATTTTCAAGGGTTTGCGGGAATCCTGTTATATCTTTGACTTTTGGCCACAGTGGCTGCCGTTAACATGATCCTGCGGTCTTGCAAATCTTGCTGCCTTGCAAGGTGAGATGATTTGGGCAGACATGGAGGAGGAGAGTGAAGTCCAAATTACAGAATACAATACAGAAACTGAAATTATTTTATTTAACCTTCCAGATTCAAAATAGCTTTACTGTTTTGATTCTTCCATTTTTAGCTCAATTGTGTTACGTAAGATTTTTTTTTGTGTGTGAAAGTTTCAAATAAAGAAGAAAATAATAAAAAGGTGGTGAAGCATATTATGGTTATTTAAAACCATTTCTGAATTAAATACTAAATGCTGTATAGTGATAATACTGTTACTTACTGTGATATAAAATTATATATACTGTGACAGAAGATTGTACAAAGGTAGTTGATTGGTTGAAATTTTCTGAGACAGTATTTTCTGTTGGTTTTGGATGCACTGATTTGATCAGATCAGCACATGAGCAGGGTAATGCTTCAAATATGAAGCACTATATGTTATCTGAATGTGACTAAATGGTAAGACTTTAATTATATTCCTGTGACTGCATTTTCCAAAACTGTTGATGCATAATTTATAGGCAGGAGAGTGACTGAAGACATAGAACTGCGTCTTTCTTCTGCCACTTCCCTTGATCTTGAAAACTCCTACAGTCACACACTAAAAAGTCCTATTAACAGAGGAAAATGTTATGTAAATGTCAACTTGTGCAGAATAACAACTATAACTCAGTATCTGTGAAATTCCTTCTTCAGCACAAATCTGCATGCCTAAAAGAGGACAAGCAACAAAGCCAAAACAAAAAAGGGTACAAAATCTCTAGGGCAAAGAAAAAACGTCACTTTTATCGAGACTGCTCACAGGAAAACACCCACGCTGCTTAAGGCGGGAAGATGCAACGGCTGCAGACAGCTGTGTACATGAGGAAGATACCTACGCCAGAGTGTGTCTGCGGTTTGTTGATTGCATCTCCATCATAAGATAACAGAGCTGCAGGCTAATGGAGCTTGCTGAAGAAGTGCCTCATGCTCTGTCAGTTTTTCATTACCACTTCACTCAGTCTTACGTAGGACCCCTCGCTATTGATAATTACTGATGCTACGCCGATCTTTCAGGATCCATAATCGGCTGTTTTTCCACTTCAGGGAACTAAAAACACCACCTCCAACCCACCCACCCACCCACCCCTCACCGATCCCCCTGTTCCTCCCAATCCATTTCTCTGTTGACTGAGCGGTGCAAAACACCAGCTTAATGACATGATAGGATGCACGTTGACTTCAAAAGCACTTGTTTCCCAGCAAGCACCACAGGTACGACGGAAGAGCTTTTGTGTGATCAGACCTTGTTCAAGGATGTCATAATCACTAGAAGATTTAGGATTGAATAAAGACAACAAGTTACACCATTAACTCCAGAATTCATATTAAACATCTTGTCTGCTAAGTGTCAAAAGCATATGAAGGGTTTGACAGATTAACAATTGTATCCACATTTCATTCTTTTTTAAAAATCTGTTATTCAAATTTGATTGCTTTGAAAATGCCACTGCACATGACTGGAATGGCAGGCAATCCTTTAAGAAATGTTGACAAGCTAATTATCGAGTAGCCCTGTCACAGGCAGGCGGAGAGGTTAAAAATAAAGTTCACACCACCCTCATTATGTAAACAATCACAGTCAGTGGTGCTACCCTCGCACCCCTATAGACTACAGCTGGCGGAATTTAATAAGAAGGCCACGCTGAGTGTGTGAGACGAGAAGGTTTGAGGGGTTGTGAAAGGCATGTGAGAATGTCGTGTGTTCCTGTGGATCTGCATCCAAACCAAAGGCAGGGAACATAAAAATAGAGACACAATACAGACAACACCTTTCTTACTGGCAGTAATGGTGACATGAGACGCCAACATGCATCTCTCCTCAGATCACTTGGAAATATCACTTATATTAACTGTTCATTAACACAGAAGAAAAAGCTGCTAATAACAAAGCTTCAGTTTATAGCTCAGCCAAAAGATGTCACCCATAACGTCACCCCCTGTGAAAACAACAGTCTGGTAAGTGTTGAGGAGACACAGGAGAGAAAGCCAGCAACCACACACACACTCACACACACATACACACGACTCATCCCCTCTGCGCAAGCACCACACTGAGGTCTAATCGATGCAGCTCATTCATATTGAACCACAGACGTCAGGGGAAGCCGGGGGAATTACAAGCAGCCTCTGCTGTGAGATCGCAGCCTAGAGGAAGCCTGAGGAAGATAAAGCCAGCTTCGCTCCAGAAACCTGCCGTTTACTGTCCACAGCATTTTCAACAACATGGCTACTGGGTCTCCTCGCTCCACAGGCAGTGACACTGAACAGGAACAACAGGACTTCACCCATATATACACATGTAGGTCATGTTTTGGGTATTTAAATGTTATCTCAGCTATGAGAAAATTAACCATCTAACCCCAGTAGATGGGTTCCTTCAGTGCTCAGTAGTAGCATCAACATACAACACAATGTGTTGACAGAGAGCAAATGGACTGGATGGGAAATGGACTTGCATTTGTACAGCGCTTCCAACCACTCAAAGTGCTTACATTACATGCCACCCATTTACACACACTTCCATACACTGATGGCTGAGGCTAACATACAAGGTGCCACATTCTCATCATTCAAGCACACAGTATCTTGCCCAAGGATACTTCCACATGCAGACTCTCGTGCATGTCTGCATGTTACACCTGACATGCAGACTGGAGGAGCTGGGGATCGAAACTGCCAATCTTCCGATGAGTGTACAACACATTCTACTTCAGCCACCCCAGGAAACCAGTATCATCCAAAATGAAAAGACCAATCTATTGTTTGAAAATGTGTTAAAGATTGCATCCATATATTTTTGAAAAACAATTAAATTTCACTTCAGAACAACTAACGTACTATTTCTGATGAGCAGCAGGGCCAGATTTAACCACTAGGAGGGCAGACATGGTATTTAAACTTCAATTTCACTGAGGGCCCCTGGACAAATCAGGATGTCAAGATAACTGTAGGTCAAAATTTAATTTAATTTAACAACTTACTGATTAATGAAATTACCAAAAATTGCTACACAGTGAACCGGGGGGGCATTGGGGCCAGCAGGGGTTGCCTGCTCTGTATTGATGGTAAGCCTTGATGAGCATCCATGTTGCCGAGATTTTAATGTATACATATAGTTCATATCACAGCCTCCCTTCCTCTAAAAAACAGTAAATATCTTTTATATCTTTTCTTATATATCTCTTACATATATTTTTTAATCATAAGCTAATAATTAATGAGGAAAATATGGATGATTTCATGTCTGCATTTTAGTAACTTAAAAAGTAAAGTACGCTAAGTCAGCCAACGGGCCAGTCTGCCAACAACTTCCCTCCTCCTCAAGCAGGGATGAGGTGAACACACACGCCTAACCTAAGAGCCATTGTTTCCTGACTTTTTCCTGACACAGTCAGTGGTCATTAAACACAGAGACAACTGCCACTTTCACCCCAATTAATCCCAATGGTGACTCTAAATGAGCGCAGGCAGAAGCGAGCACAGCTCATTTCAAAATTAAACCAACAACTGGAGGAGAAATAACTCGTGGTTCACAAGTTCACAATCTAAAGCAGAGAGAGGAACATGAAAGCTAGACAATGGCTGAAAGCAAATGCCTCCACAGCAGTCTTCAGCTGCCCCTAATGGACCATGCCAGCCCAGCATCAACAAGTCTTTATCTCCATTACACACAGAGAACTCACCAGTAACTTCTGCTTTTGCCTTTGGTGGCTCAGGGTCTCCGGGTTGAGTCTCAGAGCTCCGCTGTTGTCCTCTAGAAGATGAAAGCTGTCCAAACGCTGCACACCTGGGAGCTGGAGGGGCAAAACTTCATTTCTCAGCTGTGGGGAAAAAGAACATAAGAAAGCATTTCAGTCAAATTAATACAGTGATAATAATACTGTGCATTTTTTAGGGAACAAAACCATTTCCCAGTGGTTAGTCATCAATAGAATAACAATGGCAGTTTTACAGTTTGATGGAGCAGCTTTTGTCTGTCTTATTCCAAATAACCCTTCAACACTGCTGGTCCCACTGGTGATGAAATCTGCTGGCACTCCATCTCTAAGTGTAGGTGAGTGGCTGCTCAGAGCCAGCAGGTGGTCTGAGTGGAAAAACAGCTAACAGCAACACTCATGCAGTGCAAACAGCGTGTTCTCGCTCCATTCATCTCCACAGTTTCAATCTGACAATAGAAGGTATGAAGTGTCTACTGACTACCTGCCCGCCTGCTGCCTTGTGCACACGTTGGACGCAGCATTCCACTAAACTTGAAAATAAAGTCAGTGGTGTGCAATCTATTTTTTTTTAAAAATCACAGATGAAAATAGAAAAAATAATGTTTCCATAATGGATGAGCTGTTAAATTCAATTTTAAAAAGTCCCGATGGACTGTGCTTATTAATCTGTGCATGTCACATGACATGAACTGATTAGTGACTTGATGATATTATCCCAATCATCCAGATGTTTCACACAGCTCTGTTTACTCGCATCACAAAATCTGCAGACAGACAAATAAGCAACATGTTGACCAAGTGTATCAATGAAAAATAACACTTAAGCACTCATTCAACCAGATACTTACAAACCCACACAAGTATAAGATGCCAACAAGGTAAAATAACATCCTCTCTCCATGTTCAACCACTTAGCCAGCAATGCTGATAGCACTACCTAAACTGCTTGTTATTGCCAAGCTAGTGGAGCTGGCTGGAAATAATAATGCCCCCTATTAAATTATTCATGGCTCCAGTCAGGTGGAACCAGATGCTGCTTTTGTGTCATAGAGGGAGAGCTGTAACTCGACTCAAGCATGGAAGGCCATCGCTGCATGGAGGTAAAGGCTTCATGGAACAAGCGTGGATGCTGCTGGGCTACAAACAAAACACAGGATGTCATGACACTCGCTTGGCTGTTTCCATGACATTTTCCTGCAACTGCTCAGACAGAGGACGATGGTTCAGTAGGTTGGTCCAAATGGGGGCAAAGCCTGAGGTGCTGCTCGCAGTTCACCCGCCCTGTGCTGGTGTCGCTTTGTACCCCACCCTGACATTTGTGGCCGTGGCCAGGAGATGACCTTTTTTGTCCATGCCATGCTTTAGTGCTGAATACTAATGCTATGGTGCTCTGTGCCCGCCACTCATGGGAACAAGCAGTGCTATTTTTAGCTGCATGTCCCCAGCTGCACATCTCCAACCCGGGGCCAATGGGCAATTAGTGTTTGTTTCTAATGGCAGGAGGCAGTGCCGTAACCTCCGCAACGCAAACAGACATCTGCACTGTCTCCGTCCTGCCCCGTACCCCTGCTGGAGGGCACGACTCCCACAGCCATGTAGTCCCTCCGTCCACCTGAACCTCCATAGGTGCTGAGAAACCCCTCACTCCAACATTAGCTGCCATTCACTGTGGAAACCACTCGACTTATTTACCTACCCATGCAATAATTTGTGGTTTTGGCTGACAATGATGTCGTCCTGTGTCGGAGTTTAGTACAAGTAAGTACAAGTGACTCGTTTTAAGTACAAACACCTACTTGTTTGTCAAAGGGGCCATTAATTTTAATCATCCACAAACTGTTTCTCAGAATGCTGCCATGAGTTATTCATAGAGCTGCAACTAACAATTAATTTCATTCATATGTCAATTAATCCACCAATTAATTAAAAATGCCCACCACAGTTATTTGAAGTCTAACGCTGGCCTTACACCAAACAACTTTTCTTTTCTTTTTTTTTTTATTCTCCTTTTCTTTAGGCAAAGACTTTCCATCAGACAAACTGGAACTGAATAAATTTCATAGGATGTAGGAGAACTGGATTGAGTACATATCAGCAAGCAGATCGGACTTCATGTGAGAGAATGGGTAAACTGAAAAATCCCTTGTGTCATTGTTATAGATTTCTGAAATGTTCCATAACTTGTTTGCATATGATGTGCATGAGGGGTCTAAAATGACTGATTGAAGAGGAGTAGACATATAGGGATATGTAAGCGTAGGTAGATTATGTATATGAATAAATGAATACTAAATGTATGTATATATATATGTACAGTACAGGCCAAAAGTTTGGACACACCTTCTCATTCAATGCGTTTTCTTTATTTTCATGACTATTTACATTGTAGATTCTCACTGAAGGCATCAAAACTATGAATGAACACATGTGGAGTTATGTACTTAACAAAAAAAGGTGAAATAACTGAAAACATGTTTTATATTCTAGTTTCTTCAAAATAGCCACCCTTTGCTCTGATTACTGCTTTGCACACTCTTGGCATTCTCTCCATGAGCTTCAAGAGGTAGTCACCTGAAATGGTTTCCACTTCACAGGTGTGCCTTATCAGGGTTAATTAGTGGAATTTCTTGCTTTATCAATGGGGTTGGGACCATCAGTTGTGTTGTGCAGAAGTCAGGTTAATACACAGCCGACAGCCCTATTGGACAACTGTTAAAATTCATATTATGGCAAGAACCAATCAGCTAACTAAAGAAAAACGAGTGGCCATCATTACTTTAAGAAATGAAGGTCAGTCAGTCCGGAAAATTGCAAAAACTTTAAATGTGTCCCCAAGTGGAGTCGCAAAACCCATCAAGCGCTACAACGAACCTGGCACACATGAGGACCGACCCAGGAAAGGAAGACCAAGAGTCACCTCTGCTTCTGAGGATAAGTTCATCCGAGTCACCAGCCTCAGAAATCGCAAGTTAACAGCAGCTCAGATCAGAGACCAGATGAATGCCACACAGAGTTCTAGCTGCAGACCCATCTCTAGAACAACTGTTAAGAGGAGACTGCGCCAATCAGGCCTTCATGGTCAAATAGCTGCTAGGAAACCACTGCTAAGGAGAGGCAACAAGCAGAAGAGATTTGTTTGGGCCAAGAAACACAAGGAATGGACATTAGACCAGTGGAAATCTGTGCTTTGGTCTGATGAGTCCAAATTTGAGATCTTTGGTTCCAACCGCCGTGTCTTTGTGAGACGCAGAAAAGGTGAACGGATGGATTCCACATGCCTGGTTCCCACTGTGAAGCATGGAGGAGGAGGTGTGATGGTGTGGGGGTGTTTTGCTGGTGACACTGTTGGGGATTTATTCAAAATTGAAGGCACACTGAACCAGCATGGCTACCACAGCATCCTGCAGCGACATGTCATCCCATCCGGTTTGCGTTTAGTTGGACGATCATTTATTTTTCAACAGGGCAATGACCCCAAACACACCTCCAGGCTGTGTAAGGGCTATTTGACCAAGAAGGAGAGTGATGGAGTGCTGCGGCAGATGACCTGGCCTCCACAGTCACCGGACCTGAACCCAATCGAGATGGTTTGGGGTGAGCTGGACCGCAGGGTGAAGGCAAAGGGGCCAACAAGTGCTAAACACCTCTGGGAACTCCTTCAAGACTGTTGGAAACCATTTCAGGTGACTACCTCTTGAAGCTCATCGAGAGAATGCCAAGAGTGTGCAAAGCAGTAATCAGAGCAAAGGGTGTCTATTTTGAAGAAACTAGAATATAAAACATGTTTTCAGTTATTTCACCTTTTTTTGTTAAGTACATAACTCCACATGTGTTCATTCATAGTTTTGATGCCTTCAGTGAGAATCTACAATGTAAATAGTCATGAAAATAAAGAAAACGCATTGAATGAGAAGGTGTGTCCAAACTTTTGGCCTGTACTGTATGTAAGTACTGAAAGTATGCAGAGGGACAAATAAGTTAGGATATGCCTAACTTAATAATAAATAGTCTGCAGGATAAAAGGGATTGACTTTTGAAGCACTTTCATTCTCTCAGAAAATTTTCTAATGTCGGGAATAAAATCCTGAGTTTACCTTAGTTGGTGCGCGCTCCTTTGATCTTGATTGTTTGGTGTAAGGTGATATAACTCAGCCCAAGCTGTCTAAAGGCAGTCTTTTTCTCATCTTGCCGTTCTGACAAATCAAGCATGTTTATTATTATCTTAAGTTTTTTGTCTTGGCTCATGGAAATAGTGAAATACAATGACATGAACACTGTCAACACCCAATAGCAGCAAACCAGGCAGACAGTAAACATGGAGGGGGTTCTGGGGAGGCGCAAGAATGTCAACAAGTATTGGTTTTCTTGTACTGTGAAAAAGTAGGAGAAACTGGTGGGGTTGTGGAAAGAACAAGGGTCTCCTCCTGCTTAAATGGTGAACTTAGCAACTGTGGCTGGTAGTGAGCTAAGGCGACAAATTCCAAAATGAAAAGGCCGTAAGCAAACACAGTTTATATTTGTAAACCATATTGATGCCAAATTGATGAGAATGCTGTCGACATATGATGCCTTTTATTTTGTTTTTCTAGAGTTCCGTGTTTTTACAGACACGTGAAGAATTGTTTATATGTCATATTTCCTAAAGGGAGTTTGGCATAATATTTTCCACCAGGAGCAGGATGGTAAATAATCTCAAAAGGAATGTAGTTGCAGTCTCGCAAATAGTGACCTTGCAAGATCTCCAGTCTTTGCAACATCTTTTAGTGTGTGACTACTTGATGTGAAACAGTGTCAGACTGTATCAAAGTCTTTTCGAAGTTGTCTCATGTATGGTAGGTATTAGGTGACTGAACACACTACTGAAAAGCCAGAGCTTCATAAAGTTCAATAATTTTTCTTAAAGATATTTTTTGGGCATTTTTAGCCTTTATTTGATAGGACAGACAAGTGTGAAGGGGGAGTGACATGCAGCAAAGGGCCACAGGCTGGAGTCGAACACGGGCTGCTGCGGCAACAGCCTTGTACATGGGGCGCCCGCTCTACCACTAAGCCACCAACGTCCCCCAATAATTTTTTCATCATTTCGCTCAAAGTTATTATGACTAAAATGTTTGAGAAGTAGCATTCACAAACATTTCATCACTGTGCAGCAGATTGGCTGGCTCAGACACGCACATAGGATCTGTTTGAATGACATTTCAGAGCAGTATGGGCTCATTATTTGTGATAATTGTCAGAGCCCAGGGTAAGCTTTCTGTTTGCATTTATACTGGGATGAGTATTCCATGCAGGCATTTCTAATTAAGCAGAATTAGACGCTGTTTGTTCCTCCAGCATACAGGCATTTCCACAAACCCATGTTGGGTTGTAGTCCTCGACTGTCAGCAACTCTAAAATAATGGAGTATATTATGATATATCTGGCTGAGCGGGTATAATGAGTCAGTTTGAGTCTGTATGTCATGACGGCCTCTTTAATTCATTTTAGTCAGGGCAAAGCTAATTCAATCCACCTTATTATAGCTTCTTCATGCAATTACCCTGTGCCCCTGTTCATTGATGGGCCAGCATGGAGGCTGTGGATTGGACAGTGGGCTTACCAAGCCTACAGAGACCTATAACATAGAACAATGTAGCATGTCCCATCATACAGTTAACAAAGATGAATCACTGCAAAAATAGAAATCATTGTGCTGCAGCACCCACTGTGCAGCCAGGCTCTTTTTTTCTAGTAATCTGCTGTGAAATTCCACTTGATCGGGACATTAGAATCAATTACATCCCCACATAAACACAAAGCATTAACTCTGGAGCACATTAGCATTCCATTAATCTTCCTCAACATTAAAAGTGGTGGAGACACAGCAAGTGTGCCTTGAACTGACAGGCACAGTGTGACTGTAGCACTGCCTGCCAATAACATGTTATCAAAGAGAGTGCAATTAACCTCCAACATGGTGGACAGAGTAGAGCATGTCTGTACGAAGGACATGAACATTGGACATGGTGTTACAGACATCAGATCATCCTGCTCTTGTTGCCTACTGTTGTCAACTGTAAAATGAATAAATCAGATGAGCCAAAGTTCACATCACTTTGTTGCCTTGTTGGGAACATATAATCACATATAACATATAACATATAAAGCAAGTTAAATGAACCTATGCAACATGAAACTGAACATGATGATGCTTTGTAAAGAAAATATCAGTATAGTTTGGATAAAGCAGACACAGTAAGCAAAACCTGTAAGCAGAAAGGCAGAGACAGAGGTAGAGACCGAGATTGAACCTGTGGAGATAAGCTTTTTTATTACAAAGCAAATCCTGACAAATAATCAGCGCTGCCTGTGGATTTTGGCAAGATCCACATAATCATCCCCTAGCTCCCGCCCTCAGGCACTATCGTCCACCTTTCGGGATGGATCCAAACAGCCCTCCACCTCAGCTGACCACAAACACAGGCTAACTGACAGTGCATAGAGAGAGAATGTGTTTCATATTTCATTTCAAATATGTTTAATTTATCAATCCATCCATTATCTGTCACCACTTGTCTTATACAGGGTTGTGGAGGGGCTGAAGCCGATTCCAGCTGACACTGGGTGTAGGCGGGGTACACACTGGACAGGTCGCCAGACTACCACAGGGCTGACACAAAGAGACAGACAATCACATAGAGACACACTGCCATTCATGCTTATATTCACACCTACAGGCAATTTAAAGTCACCAATTAACCTGCATGTCTTTGGACTGTGGGAGGAAGCTGGACAACACAGAGAAAACCCACGGTGACACAGGAAGATCATGCAAACTCCACACAGTACTTTTTGTGAGGTGACAGTGCTAACCACTGCACCGTTGTGACACCTGTTTCAGACATATATATATATATATATATATATATATATATATATATATATATATATATATATATATACACACATGCTTTGGATTTTATAAGCAGGGTTAAGCATGAAACTCCTGGAAAAGTTAAGAAAGTGGGAAAACTGTTTTCCAGGCCAATTAACAAAAAGGTTTGGAAAAGTTTTGAATAAATATTCATTTGGCTATTGTTTAAAATATTTTCAGAAAAATCTAATCTAGGCTGCACTGTGTGACCACTGAAACATCACTAGTGTCACGTGATACACACAGACTAAACTGGCATTGCAGTGTTGCCAAAGCCGCGCCCCCTTTTGAGGGACATAAATGTGCTACCCCTTAAGAGGAGAGACACTGACAGTAAATGGTTAAATGATGATGCTGGTGACAGTTACTACTGATGGATAGCTAGCTGTTAGCACGGGAGGCTGCTGCAGTACAGTCATAGAGTTAAGCAGCGTTAGCCTGTCGTCTCCAACCAAATTTCAGCATATAGATCAAACAGTTGGTTGTTAGCAGATTGGTTAGTTACAGACAACACTTTGCCGAATGATATATTGTGATTCAATCAAATATGTATAGATGTCCAGATAATCACTATTCGTTCGGTGTGTTGGATCATGTTCCACTTGGACAGGGGAAGATTAAAGGGACATGACAATGATCAACCTTAATGTATAAAGGTGTCTCAATCACTCAGTTTCATGCAAAGTCTCAAAACAATTGGACATTTCCATGAAATAAACATTAACAAGAATTAAATGCATTAAAACTTTATAATCTTAAATTAAAATTATAATCTAAACACACCTCAAATTGCATTGACATCTATAAGATCTTCAGTTTTCTATTCCCAAAAAGGGGTGCGGCCTTGACGTTTTGTGAAGTAACTGTAACAGTATGTATCAGTTTGGTCTATTGGCGTATAAAGCTAGTTGGTGGCGACAATGTCTAACGAGCGAGTAAAGTTAGCAAGTGCTTGGAAAGTGCGTTTTTAATAATGTATGGCTGTACTGCTATATAGGCCTACTATAAAGCACTTCATTAAAGCTATGGAAATGGGGTGAAACATTATGGAAAAGCGATGGAAAGTTTTGATAATTCATTGGTAAAAACATGTGGAAACCCTGAGTAACTTTATCAGTCAAACCTTGCTGGTGCTAACTAAAATCCTGTTGGTATGAAAGAAAGGTGCTTTGCCTTTAGGTCCTACCTCCTCTCCTGCTCTGACTACTATTAAGTCAATCAATGGCCTGTCCATAACTATGTAACCATGATGAAGCTAAAGCAATAGCATGAGTTTTGTACTGCCAGAGCAGGCCCTGCAGCTTTAAATGCAAACATTTCGTGCTGTGAAAATGTCACAGCTGTCGTTCACATCTGTAAACTCCAGTGGAAAAACAATAGCCTCACCCTAACAATCGACCACCACAACTAACTTCTGGGGGCTCATCTAATCTCGTGCTGTTTACACCAGATCAGCGTTGTCCATCGGGCTGAGTGGACAGCCCTGATCAACTCCAGGAACAATCAATTATGAATGCAGTCAGATCCCTAAGGTGATTACCAGCTACTCTCCTCTGACCTCCACAGAAATCTGCAGCCAGTCCCTCATGGCTGTCTGAGCCCGACTACAGCGGTCAGTCAAACCGCCGACATGACGACAGCTGGCACAACATATCTACTTACATTACAATTTCAGCTGCTGGAGCTATGGCGTAACACAAACATGTGCTGTAAACATGCACATGCACATATGTAAAGATGTAAACGGCAACACTCACATGCTTGTAAAGACACATGCAGGTAACTACACGTATATAGACCATGTACACACAAACACTGAACATGTGTGTAGAGCAGATGTAGTCCAGGGGCTTATATAGTACAAAACAGCTACATAAATCTGCCCTCACATGAAAACACCCTCCGGACACACAAGAGACACATGCTTGCTTTGTCATGCATGGGACAGTCCAACAATCCGAGCGAGTGATGCGGATGCTGACAATGATAATGCACTTTCACTCTGCTGTCACTGAGTCTCCCGGAGCCATCTTTACAGAGATTTCCCAGAGAAGATGGTGTTATGTAACAGCGGCCATGGACCCTGCTGTTCATATCACTAATGCCTCACACTGTGGCGGGGTCACGTGCTTTATCCAGGCCACATCCAGGCGCCAGCAGCAGCAGTGTTCCAGCTGTTACTACAGCCTAGTCTCAGTCACTCAGGACCATGCTGAGCCATGCTCCTCTCACACTGCTACATCCTCTGCTGAGCAGCCATGTTCAGCGCCTCAGCACTTCGCCTTTCACTTATGTCTGTCTAACACCAACACTGGAGACAATGATTCATACTACCAATACTATTCAGCAAATCCACCAAGCAATGCACACATATTTGAGACGCTTGTGCATTCTTACAGGATTTCAACTGGGCAACCCAGCCACATAGTGAAGAGGAATGTTAAGAAAACACATACACATTTTTGTCCCGAATTCCACATTTGTTGGCAACTGCTAGCTGTGTACACATCTACACTGCCCAAAAGAATGCTAATGGTGCCACCACTCAAAGTTGTAAACTCTAACAACACACGCTGCACAGTGCCCTCAAAGTATTAACCATCTTTAAATAGACTTAAACATACAAGCTTCAAAGGGAATTTGCAAATAACATAGCATCACTGCTATTTTAATCTGAACACACTTAGCATTTCTTTTACTCTGCTTCATGGCTTCAGAGCCAAACTGATACACCAGCACGGCAATATTATAATTCAGCCCAGTAACCAGAGGTAAATGTTGGCATTGTACATTTCTGCAAACTACAGATATGTTACATTTGTGTGTTTCATACATATCATATTAACGCTTCTTAAGTGATGTAGTATATGTTTTTTAGGGAAACATCATGGCAACAATAACCACGTTATCAACAACATTGTTAAAATGTCAAGAAACATAAAGTTGAAACATATCTGCTACCTAATAATGTATAAATGTTAAATAACTGTGGTTTGCAGACATGTACCATGCCAACATTTATTCTAGTACTTGTGATTTCAGCTTATCACAGCTGTATCAGTATTGGCATGTATGTCAGTATCAGTGTACAAGGAAATGCCAAAGATATGTGTGATGTAATCTAGAAACACTTTCTCCGTTACAAAAACTGTCCACTCGAGAGCACTGGCAAATTTATTTTTCAACTTTAAAGCCTCTTCGATTAATTATTTTATATAAACAATGGATGAAATTTCTACTTGCACCTAATCACCTGAGTTCCTTTCACCTCTACTGAGCATTTTAATGTCTTCCAGCTCATTGTATTATCTTGCATGGCCCACAACTTTACTGTTTAGTTCACTCTCAGTGCTCTCATCAGCCTAATTTCCAAACGCAGCATGCAGCTGTTTTCAGCAAAAAAACAAACAAAAGACTCTGAGAAATCTAGTGTGCACTACCTGCCCAGCTACAGCAGACAGACAAAGTTAGTGACTTCCTGGTGAACACAGTGGAGCATTTAGCAGCTAAAGAGCTGGTTATTTCCCTCAGGAGTTGCTCAAGACCAAAAACAAAGCTAAAAGGAGAGTGAATACTGGTCTAACATTCGGCAGGGGGAAATATTTTTTATATTTCTTTAACCTTTATTTAGATAGGTAACCTCATTGAGCCATGGAGTCTCATTGTCAAGAGAGTCCTTGGTAAAGCACAGCAGCAATATCACACAAAGTTACAAACAAACAGGACACTCATACTGTGACAAAATAGGATCTAAATTGTAAAATGATAAGGAAAAAAGTGTCAAAGGGGTCATTTAAAAACTAAACACATAAACACAACTCCAAATGAATGCTAACAGTCTCTGTGTCTGGTGGGTGTGTGAATAAGAAACTGTTGGCTAACAGTTCACATCTTGTTTCTGCTGCCCAAAATAGAAATCAGTAATGCAGAATTACATGTACCACTTGGTAAATATGGGTCACAATTCTTTAATGGCAAATAAAAGTATCTTTATCAACAATATTTGAACTAAAAAGGCTAAAAAATAAAATACTGGCCCATATATCTATATTAGATTTCTTTTTTAACTCTCATATATCACACTTCAAAAATCCAGTGTCTTTGGGTCTTCTTTATTTACCATATGGACAAATACCAGATGGCTTCAATATGGAATAAAATCAGTGAGCAGACACATTTTAATTTAAATTCAGTGTAGTTTTCTGTGACTGAAAACAAAATGTCTGAACTCCCAATGCGGTAAACCCCACCCATTTGGTGCTACCAGAGGGAGGGAATAAACATTAAGAATTCCATGCAAATATTATTTGACCCAGGGCTGGAATTTAGAAATTCTCAACACTCCTCATCCTCCCTCCTTGAACTCCTTCACCACCAACCCCCCCACCCCCCACCTCCTCTCGCCAACTCACTGCAGAGACAACAAATTTAGGTTGGAAATATGAATACCCGTCTGCTGTGCATAGTGAAGATAAAAGTCACTTGCTGGCAGCTCAGGGATAACCAGTGAAATGATGAATGGCCATGCGTGCTTGTCAAGGTGGACAGGAGGAGCTACAGCATGAATGGGAGCTGGTGAGTACTCTCTCATACCTGAGACTGACGGCCCTAATTATGGAAGCTCTTCAAATGAGTGACCTTGGGAGGCAGCGGACACATACCACATACAGACACACACACACACACACACACACACACACACACAGACAACATATTTTCACACAGTGAAAATCACAGTTCAGTCTCCACTGTTTATTCCCACTGCCACCCTCTGCTCTCATGACTGCCACCTATAGGATCTTGTCTCCCTGCAAACAGAGCTCTGTGGCTGATGACAACATACAGACACACTTACTGTATATCCTTTACATATCTATAAATGCCCTTTACAACCCTGTGTCAATTCATAATGCGCACACACAAACTCACACACAAACACACTCAAGGACACCTTTTTGGTATGTTAAAAAAAAGCACCAACCTTACAGTGTCAGCTGTTGTCATGCGCTGATAACCGTCAACACAGACGAATAATCTGCACGAATGTTTGACGAAATCCATGCACGCAAACTGATCAATATCAGATGACTGCTGTCTACCAATTAGCATCCATATCTCCAATCCATTCACACAACTGCATTTACCCTATGGGTTCTTCTCAACTTAAAACTAACACATCTCCTCTGCATGTAGACTGTACAGAAAGCGCCATCTGACAGGCATGGCAGTGACAACCGGAACCAACGTCAACCTCGAAAATCATTTTATATCACCCACAGACATTAAACACACTGTTCCTGCTGTACCGACTGAGGTACTCTTATAAACACACTGCAGCATGTTTTCAGTTAGGACGTGAAACTCAGTATAATAATATGTCAGTGAATCCTCACTGCATGCAAATGATGTGCAATGTCCTCTGGCTCTTCTCACTGCTGTCAAACCTGGATATTCTGCACTCCTGAGCAGAGCAGCTCAAAACACGTTCATCCATCTCTTAAGGAATACATATAAGGGTAGGAGGCTACATGTGCACGATAACCAGGAGACCACATTTCAATTATTGTAGCCACTAACAGTCTAAGACACTGAGACATGTTATGATGATCCTTATCCCTCCAGCAGCAGCAGCAGCAGCTCAGGGATCCTGCAGCAGAGGCAGCACAACAATCCTTCGCTTAGAAAAACACACACAGCTTGACAGCAGACAGTAGATGGTACAGTACCTTAGCAGCCGCGTTTAAAGAGCCGATGCGGTGGCAGGTGTTTCCTTCTGTGCTGGAAGGACAGAAAAGCAGCGGAACCAGGACGATGGCTATGGCAGCTCTGTAGCATAAAATGGTTCATCAATGCTAGGCAGAAAGAGGCACAGCCAGGCAGCGCAGGGAGAGAGAGAGAGAGAGAGAGAGAGAGACAGCCAGCGAGCATCACTCAGCTCACACTACCGTGGCTGTGCAGCAGAGCACACACACACCAACACGCCCCCTTTCTCTCTCTCTCTCTCACTCTCTCTCTCTCATACACACACACACACGCTTAGTCACACAGACACAGGCACGCAGGGGTGCAGAGGCAGTGCAGTGCGCAGCAGTACTGAGCAGTGCTCCCTCTCCAGGATGTCTTTCGTCTTCCTTAATCAGAATTGGTCATTCTCTGTCCTATTCTCAGCAGTCACAGACAATCCTGTCAATAAAGCCTTCCAGCCACGTGTTCCATCGTACCGCCTGCCCACCTAACCACCACTGATGAGCTGCCATGATTGAAGCTGGCAAGGTCATGTGAGGTTCTCTGGCGTCCCATTTGGTCTTTGCCCCCAGTTTTGTTGCAGTGCTTCTCGGCTATTTTTTTTTTTTTTTGCCAGCTGATACAGGGACTCAGCCTTGCCTCGTCATGGGTCATTATGCCACAGAGGCTACCCGGAGGCTCAGCCTGACAAACCCTCACTCACTGAACGGTGGACCAAACCAATCAGCTATCACAAACAGCAGCTACACCATTACCATCCAATCACAGATCAGGAAATCAAGTGCAGAAGGGTATTAAAGAGGATTATTTGGGCCATCCTGGGTTTTTTTTCACTATAGGGAGATGTGCAGGACAGCAGCACAGCGTGTGCAGTATGGCTGCCCTCTGTGGCTGACAGCGGTGCTGCACTCTGTTGTGAGAAAAAAAAGAGGAGAGAGGAGGAGCATTGCCCAAAACAGATATGCTTTCCTCAGCGTGGATGCCTAGCAACCACAGCAGCTCCTTACCTCTGTTTAGAGCCTTCCCTCCCCCTCCAGCGGGACCCTCTCTGCAGTCCCGATTGAGAGCTTATATTGCACAGCGGCTGTTTAACACTCAAGGCACCGGGACATCACCCACGATTGATGTCAAATGTTTCCACTCATGTCCTCTACCTGGTTTGTAAACACTAAAGGGGGAGGCGGCGAGGTCTGACAATGAGCAGGAAGCACACCTGATGTTTACACTATAACATCAGCTGCTATGGGCGACCACACTGTAGATTAGATCACCTCTAGGGCTTTTAGTAAATTAACTAAAACCATAACACAGCAGGATTAAAAGAACTGCAAGCGCTACACTTCTTTGATCATGTTGACTGGGGAACTGTGTTCATGAATGTGTTTTTTTTTTCTATTATCTATGAATGTTGAAGCAATGAATGACCTTCAAATGTGTTATTTGTGTCTCCATGAAGGAGAAGAGTTTAGTCCTTCATTTCTAAGTCTGGTGCACTGGTCGGATTCTTTAGGTAAAGTTTGGGTCAAAAGGGAAAAAAAGAGACAGACAGAACATTTTAATAAAATCATGCAAAACTGGAACCAAGGCATTTCTGACTCTCTTCACTAAAGCTTTCTAAGGTGCATCAGCTAGCTGATCCTCCTGCTGGTCCCGTGTTAGTTTATTTCATTTTTTAAATAATGATTCAGAGGACGCCTGCCTACCTTAGAATGTTAAAGGGAACCAAACCTGTTCAGACAGCTGTCAGAGGATGTCAGAAGGCAGACCAGGAGCTCCAGGCCTGCCTTAACTCGGCTGGCTGACACACGTTTGGAGGTGTGAACAACTGTTTTGACATTCCCTTTTGTGAAGGGTTCTGCGGATTAACGAAAAAACTGTGTGAGGTGCTGTAACAACAACAACAGGAGGAGCTAAGGTAGCTCATATAGCGAGAGGTAGCTAATAGAAAGGAATGAAGAGCAGCAAAACACTGATGTTTTGCAGATAAAATAAGATGCAACATTTACGCAAGTATCTTGAGCAAAAAATATATTAATAGTTTGCATATGATGACCAAACATGTAACATATTGTCTGATCACCAAAATCTCAGATAATATAGTCTAATGATATAATAAGCATTTTATATCAAAATAAAACCTCCTGCTCAGCTCATCACAGCCATCTTCTCCCCCATTTCAAAGCATGGTGTAAGACAAACCAGTGGCACTGACTTCAGACATAATGAAGCTCCTTGTACAGCAGGTCCTGTCCTGCCTCCTGCTGTTTGCCTGCCGAGTCAACTACTCTGATGCTGTCCATAACAGCCTCCACTGAGCACTTGCATGCCTCTTGTTTCTACATCAGAGTCCTGTCTGAAGACTTTGGCTGTGCTTTCAAAACAAGAAATCGTGAGCAAGGCGAGTCTGCTGAGATGACGCACATGCATTTCTCAATGGATTGTAGATTCTCTTAATAGACAAAGGCTGTTATGTGAGAACAAACTCCTGCTACTCTTTGCAGGTACCTGAAAGGGCTTCACACTCTCCTCTCCTATTGTCTCTATAAGCAAATGGCATTTGTGCAATAGCAATATGGCCTACTGAGAGGACAGTGTGCCAGCAATAACACTAACACTTTTAAGACAATAGAGACTGACTTTCACAGGTACTCATGAGAGCTTTCTTCTTAGAAAATGCTTGTGTAAACATTGTGTCGCAACATAATTCTAGTCAATTGTACAATTCTCTCTTTCATCCTCTAGCTATGAGGAGAATCAGTTAATTTCCATCAAATACCTGCCAAATACCAGAGCATGAAAACACAGAAACTACCCGAGGTTACATACTGTACTCTGGAAGATGCTTGCAGTGCATCCCTGGCCAGTTTCCTTCGCACTGCTGTGTGTAGCCCTGCACAGGCCAACAATTTTAGCCCTGGCCCGACAAAGTCTGCAAAAATCAGCCCAAGCCCAGGCAAGACAACAACATCACTGTAAGCTCTCTCTGATGCGCACTCTCTCTGATACACACAAAAACACACACAAGGTGTATATAAGAACATAGAACATTAATTAACATTAGATCCTGACCGATCCTGTCGATGTGTCTGATCAATAAAGTTATGCTGCTGTGCCTCCTGCATAAATGTCATTCTTAATGGGGAGACACGCTTGTCATTTCTTCTGCAGCAGTCTGTACATCACATATATACAATTTGATATACCTAGCTAGTTAGCTGGCTCCTCGGTCTGTTGTGTCATCTGTGCATACATGGGCACAATGAAAGAAGAGAAGTTAAATGAGCCTGAATTTTACCAGAGTCCGGTCTATTAAAAACAAAAAAAAATGGCCCAAGACCAGCATCAATCGACTCATCATGTCAGGGCCTGGTTGGTTCCAACCTCTAAGTCTGTGTCCTCAATCTACACTGTAGAGCATCACACAGGGATTTAGTGAAATCAAGTAATATTTTCTCATAAACTACATTAAACGTAATATTTTAGTTTTATTAATTTAAATGATTACTCTTTAAATTGTTCATTCAAAGTGAAATGGTGAGTTGAATCAATGTACTGCGGAAAGTTTACTCATAAAAAACATAATCGACAAGATACAATGAGATTCACATTGCTGTTCAGTGTGGCGGTAAGAGACTTTTTTTGTAGTTTGGAGAAATCAAAAATAATCTAAACTTGTTATGTGTCTTTAATACATGTGAAGATAAGTCATGCTTGTTAATGTTAAAGTAATGAAAACAATGCCAGCCACGATGATGGTACTATCCTAATTCAGACCCAACAACACCTGCGGTTTTCCCCCCAGGTTGCCGTGGTGAGTGTGAGCTGATGCGTATAAACACTTTTAGCTCTGTCAGCACCGTTGTTAGCACTGCACTGTTAGCTGATTCCATTACAACTCAACCACCTCCATGTTTGCTTGTGACATCAGAGGAGGGAGCCCTGTGTATATTGCAAGTTTAACGAAAGTGAAAAATTAATTAGCGTATCGCCCCCAATTCGGATATGCTCCAAAATCTAATGTGTTCTCTCTTGGCCAATGCTACACCTTTCCACTATGTTTCATACAACCTGGGCCAGTTTTTTCCGCAGTCCCACTGAAAATCAGACAAACGCACAGCACCGAAAACATGACCTCCTGAGGTAATAATAAAGTATCTCTAATTTTTAGTCCATGTGACAGAGCAGTTGTTACTTAACTTATTAATTTATTATCTTATATCGTTATACTGTATGGTATTTTTAAGCAGTAGGGGAAATAATGATTTTAAATCAAACCAGCTTAAAATAATTAACAGTGTACTCTTCTAAAATCCAACACCCATCTCCACATCTCACGTGGTTTCACACACGCAATACAAAAACATACACCAATCTGTGATGACAGACTGACTGTTAATCTGTACATGTACACTGATATAAGATATTCAGGCCACTAGCCAAACCATCTGCATTTTGCACATCTATGTAAGAGCTGCATTTTCATTTGTATCATCTCGTTTCTGCACCACGAATGCTTGAACACTAATTGCAAATCAGTTCTGTTCTCTTAATTAGACTCTTAACTGTGAGGCTATCGAACACAGGAATGTACTACTGGTAGTTAAATGCCACAAAAATTAAGTGTTAAAAAATGTCAGCGTTAATACACTTGACTAACTCCTCAGCTTCTTGTCTCCACTTGTGGTTTACAATGTTTACTTTCTCTCTTATTTTAACCCACGGCTGGTATGTCATATAATGGTTACAAACAAAGTAACTAGATAAGTAAGTAAATTACCAAACATACATGTTTAGATGTGGGGATCTACTATTATAAACTAATGCAAATCAAACCTGCCCAAATTTAATTAATTTGTAGACACTGTATATTTTACGCTGTTTTTAGTGAAATGCATATTACATAATGGCATGTTGGGTAATCTCTTTGTAAACAAGCAAATACCACTTACAATAAATAAAGCATTACAAAATCTTGTTTGCTTGGTCGCTAAATCATCCAAATAAGAGATGAAAACACAATCACTGAGTGCCACATATGGTTGCATTTTTTAATGAAGAGCCTTGGTGACAGTAAAGAGCCTTGGCTGAGGAGTGCAGCGTGAGGTCAGATTATGGCTGCAGGCATCAACAAGTGCTGATCCCGGCACTGTCCAGACGCAGCTGAATCAAAGCTTATTCATCGAAAGCTTTACAACCAACGCACAGGCAAACAACACGCCACGCTCACCTTATCTGTGCCTCTCATCAGGCTGTTCCTCTTCGTCGTAACTAACCTTTGCCTCTGGCTCCACGCTACTTCCCACTGAGACTGTTTCAGGAGTTTCTCCACCTTGAAAGTCTTCTGACAACCCATTGTCCCCTGGCGCATAAAAAAACAGATATCAAGTTAAGCCACGCATCAATCGCATTACATCTCAGTGATACATTCCCTGATTGTTACAAGCAATAACCTACCATGACAGACCGGTTTGCATGCTTCCCCAAACGCTTGTCATGGTCAGCAGTGCCGGATGATGTCATAACTCCAGCATGTTCAGATTATAAATATCTGTATTCAGCAGAGTTACATAATAATGGATGTTGGATTATTGTCAGTACACACACAGACAGAAAAGACGGCACAGCTGCCACAGGAAATACATGAAACTACAAAACCATCTAAAATTACATTTTGGTGAATAAAAAAACAGGCAAGAGCTGCATGTAAAACAAATTACTGTATGTTTAAAGGATGAGTTTATTTCTTCTGAAACCATTTTATGTTGTTTTTGTTCATTACATTTAAAAGATTATGGCATCACATGCATGTGGAAATGTAAACAGCTTTAAACAGTGTCACTGTAGAAATGATGCAAAGGGTAGGGTTTTTTTTATTTATCAAATCTACAAGTTTTGCAAATGCATGGCTAGGTGAAAACCATGATATTTAAAAGTAATAAGATATTCAGATTGTCCGCATAATTTGACTGGAGCTTACAGTTCAAATTTTCATTGATGTTAAAACTGTGATTCACAGTAGCCCTGCTGGCTATAACTCCATTACAGACTAATAACACTACAAAATCCAGTAGATATGTTTAATATTTTACTACCACTGACCTCTGATGCAGGATAAGCCAGGCGCCAGCAGAAATGAGGCAGCAATTAAAACATCCAGTGATCCGGTCATCAGTAACAGTGTGGTTTCCACCAGGTCATCCAGGCCAACGTTCTCCTAAACCACTGCAGAGGAGACTATTAGCCGCTGGAATTTCCTTCCCTGTCAGCTCCAGTCCCAATAAGACCAAGCACTCTATTGTACTATGCAATTCACTCTTCTTTTAAGAGCAGAGATAGTATATCTGATATAGTGCACACTCTAACATAAAAATTGTTCTAGAGCCTTCAAATACAATCAGAGTCGCTTCTCCGAAGGCCGAGCAATGCGACGCCTCCTGCATCAGTTTGAGAGAGACTGCTATATGAGGTTCTCTGTTTTCTTCTCATTGGTTAGATAAATGTTTGGTGCCTGTTTAGTCATTCCAAACAGTCCTCTGCACTTCATTATGTAAGAGTCTCCGGCAGCTTTTAATATATTAAGGTCTAGAAGGTTATATCTGCACACACGAGATGTTCGAAACTGTACACACAGGATCTAATTTGGGATCCAGTGAGAGTGTAACAGGCTTTGTACAGTCAGAGATTCCACTTGCCAAATATCCAGTATTGTAGGTTTAGTAGCTTGGATGCCCTGTTTGTCTCTGGTGGCTGTGAAGCATTGCCACTCCATGAGAGATATAGACATATTAATTGTTGTGATTATCAAAAATCTTGCGTAGATATTTCATGGAAGCACCAATAGTCAACCTATAATATTGTTGCAATATTGATAAAGGTATTTTGTCAACAATATTGTGATATTTTATTTTCTCCACATGACCCAGCCCTAAAATCATGCATATCAAGCATGTATCATGTCTGTTTTGTCGATGTAAATAGAAAGAACATCAACGTGCCAGTGTCCCTACAGATGTACGCTCAACAGATACTCTACAGATGTTCTCATCACAGACCCCCACAGATCAGGTATTAGCCCCCACATCCAGGTCTTTCCAAATATAGAAACCACTTTAAACTCCTCATTGTCCCTAAAAAAAAAGTCCTCCACAGCCTGGCTACCCCCTACCTGTCCCACCACCACCCACCAGGACTAGCCACCACACCTGGGGGACAGGGCTGCTCCCACCCTCTGGGACTTACTCCCTAAAGGCATCAGAAACTCCCCCTCACTCTCCACCTTCAGGAAATCCCTAAAACACACCTCTTCAAAACTCCAAAACTGTTTCTTCTTCTTCCTTTCTGCCTTGTTTCCCTTCTTATGACTTATTTCATCTTTGGATTGTATTTTTTTCTTTGTTTTGTTGTCTTTGATTATTCAGAAAAATGCTATATAAATCGAATTTATTATTATTATTATTAGTATTATTATTATTATTAGTAGTAGTAGTAGTAGTAGTGGTAGTAGTAGTATTACTACAAATACAGTAGTGGTTATCAGTCTCTAATCTTAATGAAAACGAAGGCCTAGCTATCACATGACTCACTGAGGCTAATTAGGAGATAGTTATGTGACAGGTGTGTTCACTTCTTCACTTTACCTGGGGAAAACCAACTGTGGCTGAAATTGTATTAGTCATGCCCACATAGGCTATAATAAAAATAGTCTCTCTTGTTTTTATTGGTGCATACAGTCATTTGTTCTACTACTCTCTTCGTCAGGTTACATAAATGACCATCACTAGACTGCGCTTAACTGCTAATAAAACAGGGAAGGTGAGCAACCGTTAGCCTAGCTTAGCTCGGATATTTACATTATGTCAGAATGCAGTAACAGTTTTGAAGGATGAAGCAAGCTACTGTGTGTATGTTGTATTAAATGTGTCAGCACTAGCACAACAGGTACACTCGCTGTACTGACCTCAAACCAGGCTTTTACCCGAAGCTCGCTGCTTTCTGTGCTGTGGTCTTGTAGCCTCCGACAAAAAGTCTGCTCTCTCTCACCTGAATGTCCAGCTGTAAGCATTAGCGTGCTAACAGGGTCACGAGGGGCGTGGCTAACAGAGCCCTATTTCAAAATGACAGAAAGTCAGGGGCCAGTTAACAAACATATTACTCATATTTGTCAGTATTTTTATCGTAAAGGAATTGGCAGTTGTTAATCTTTCGCCGTTTACTGTCCTGACTCATCTTTGACATGAGACAAACATAGTGGCAGCAGCCCCCCCACAGGTCAAGTGTATACAGGGGCGTTTCTAGGATTTGAGGACATTCAGGGTTTAACTGGGACCTCATCCAGGGGATCCTCCCCTGGCACTTTCTTCAGATAAACAAGCTTTATTTTAATGCTTTTTCATGCATTACGGCATCTTATTTACATTCAAAGCACACACACACACACAAAAATCCCAGTGTGCATCAGTTTATTTTCATTGTGAATTTGAAAATGATCAGCAGGCCATCCAGCACCCTATGGTTCAGTATCACTGCTCTAAGTGATGTGCATGTAGTCAAATGTTGCAGAGTAAAGGTAGCCTAATCATTTTTCTCGGAAAAGAATGACTTACTTAAGTACATGTAAGTGTAACTAGTAAATATGTGTTTAACAAGCTGAATTGGTCAAATAAAGGCACGCCACACACACAAAAAAAATCTTGCCCTGAAAATGTGTTCAGGAACATGTGCTGTGCCAAGACTGCCTCCCTGTATGTGTTTCCCTACTTAATCTGAACCAAACCACCATGAACCACGGAGGTGGGTGGTACATCTTTAAACAGTTGGGAAACACTTTAATGGGGAACAGACTTTGGCACAACACGGGGTCCAAGACGACTGTGGCAAGTCAGCTGTACCAAAGAAAAAACATTTCTGACTGTTACACTACCAGCACCAGAGACAATTCAATAGAGTTCTTTTGCCAGTAGGCCTATTACGCAGTTACTGTGCAGACAATTAACGGCAGCACAGAACTAGTAGCTGGCATCCCTCATATGATTCCTCCTGAAGAGTCAAGGAGTTATAGATGGGTAATGTTTGGAGTTTCTGACCTGTAGTAGGACAATGGAGCAATCTGGGTCTCTCATGAGAGGGTCCCAGATTTGTACGGCTCATGCACAAGGGCAAACACGAGGGTGACACAATAAACAGTCCTGCCAATATACATTATTCCATGCGCCAGTAAATGCAGGATTATGCTATTCCCTAAAAAATCTAATAACTGAGTAATTATATTCAATTCAGCGTACTGAAAACCACATCTACTTGTCATTGTTGGGGATCTTTGATTTGTAAATAGAGCAGTCCAGATTATATGGCATGGATTAAAATGTAGCAGATTTGTCAGCTAAACATTCATTCTGTGAACTCTACTCCAGCATAGTAGTGACAAAAATAGGTTACAAAATTAGTAATGCTGTTTATGTCAAATTACTATTCTACAAGTGTAATTTGAAAAAATTAGTAACAGCAGACAATATTTGCCTGCTTTTAAGTGGCAGGAGTGAAAATTAGTCATCCTCAACATTTATTGTGTTACGGTTTCAGAATAATGAAGACAGCTGGAGAACAGCTAAATACAAAATAGGATGTTGGCTCGACAGGATGTTTTTTTCCCTTAGCAACTATCATGTTTTCCCCAAATGGTGTACAGATTTTTAGGCATTCTAATATCTCAAATGGCTTGAGAAATAGTGCATATAGCTGCTTTAAATAGGGAAAAATCTTCCAGGGGGAGTGTGCCCCTGGACCTAACGTTTGAGCTGAGCCCCAAATTTTTACAGTGTCCATGAAGATCCATGAAGAGGAGGCAAAAAGATGCAGCTAGCTCACATGGAACAGAGAGGGTGACGAGAAGGACCCGAAGACAGGATTGCTTAATGTAGTGATAAGATTCGAGGGAGAGGGGGAGTAAAGAAAGTCGATTAGCTAAAGCAAATAAAATCATTGGAGGGCAAGTTGGAGAAGTCAAATATGCTGGAGTTTTGGGAGATGGAAACTTGTTAATAGGATGTAAAACTGAAGAGCAGATGGAGAAGGCAAAGAAAATGATAAGTGTCTGAAAAGTCAAAGTAGTGAGAAAAGTGGGCAAACAGAGGTTCGGCGATTGCAAGGGGGTAATTTCCGGAGTAGTCTTCCTCTCAATTAATATGTTAATATGGAGGAAGCAGTGGAGAACTTGAGTGTGGAATAGTTCAGTTAAAAAGAGAGTCAGCAAAAGGAGACTGAGACGGAGTTTGAGAGAAAAGTTTTCCCATAGGAGCTATATTTTTTTAGATTTCATAAGATATGCAAAGGAAAGAGAAGATTGTCTAGGTGTGGTGGGTAACATGGCTATTGTAAGTGTGGAGGCTGAGTGAGGGTTAAGTGTTGTAACTATTGAGAGGAGAGGTGGACCTGCAACACAAGTGTGACGGAAAAGTTGGGCGAGCTCTTAACAGTTTATAGTTAGTAGAAGAGAGGAACCAGACATTGTCAAGAGTCTTGGTTAAAGCCTAACTTGGATTTTGTTTTATATGGAGGATATGTGGTAGTTAGGCAAGATGCTGGAGGAAGAGGATGTGTCACTTTTGTAAAGCGTGGGATCCCCCACAGATTTGTTGAGTGTTTAACTGCTTGTTGTGTTGATGCCAATAAAACTGTCTGAACAGGTGCTCACAGGCATTAAGACATGTAAGCAAGTAATCATCAGGATCTGCTTTATAAACTCATGCTCACCAACTCAAGAACACTTAGTCAAGGAAAAAATATCACGGTCATGTGGATCCCATCCCGTTCAAACATCCTTGGCAATGAAAAAGCAGACATATCGGCAAAAGAGGTAACCAAAAAAGAAATAGTCATGGCATGAAAAAGATACAGCAAAGCATTTCCTAACAACATGCAGAAAATATACAGAATAAAGTTAAGTGATGATGACACAATTACAGAAAACAGGGCGAGTAGAGGCTGCTGCAGAAGTATATTAGAATGTGGAGCATAAAATTGCTATTTACGTTATGAGAGCTACTGGACTAATTATATGACTTGGGGAAAAAATGGACGTTGAGAATGACTATATCCAGAAGGAGACAGTAATGCAACATTAAGGATACCAACTGTGCAAATGTGCTTCAAAGAACATTTTCAACACATAGAAAGTATAAATATCTGTGGGTTATTATAGTAAGCCAGCCTGCTCCACAAACATATTTTGATCATTCTCAGTCCTGCTGGCTGTCACACAGTGTACTCTCACAGGCTACAATACAGAATATGGTGTAAGCCTACACTTCGCTAATGAATTATTTCATCATATTTTTCAAAACAACAACACGCTAACCCTCCCTGCCTCTAATAATAATATTATTTCTACAGACTTGCATTCATTTACCAACGCTTCCCACACCTACAACTCACCACAGGAATGACTCATCCAAATAAACTGCTGCGTCCAAGTTAAATCACAGTTCATAATATCACTTGAGATGACATGTAGGATGTCTTGTTCAGTGACCTGAAAACACCCTCATGTACAGATTTTAAGGACATTCACTGGCATTTCACTCTAAGTGCACCTCTGAAGTTTCCTTTGATCTAATTCAAAGAGAGAAAAGAACTCGCCCTCCGGGGACCTACTTCCACTTTCTTCACTAATCTTGTTTGGTTGATTACACGGAAGTCAAGCGCTTTGTGCAAAGTGCTCATTAGTCCTGAAGTAAACAGCACCCTGTGCTTCTTTCTGTTTCCCTATAAACAAACCGAACCTCTAAATATCTGGCCTGTTAAAACTGATAAAATAACTTCTGACAAATTCAGACGTGTTTGCAATTTCAAAGTGATCCTGTATTTATGACTAATAAATTCAACTTCAATATGTAGGAAAATAAAGAAACGATACATGCTGCAAAGACTTTTTACTCTTTATCTTTAATTACATGACTTAATAATTCTGTTTCAATATAAAATACAGGATATCACTCACAAATAAAAAATAATCGAACGTATCAAAATGAAAGTGTGCTCTTGAATAACATCATCCAAGAGTCCTACGTTGTAGTATGACTTTTGTCACAATTAATATTTCAGTCATAGCACATCATAATCATGATAAATATATTTAATAAGTTAAGGTTTCATATTAAATGTCAACAAGGCACTTTAGTATGGATGCTGCTTTAGAGTTACTGAATGACATGAATTCTGTTCGACTGATCAGAAAATATTTCTGATTGAGACGGTTAACTAGAAATGCTTACAGAGAATATATATATGGGCCTATTTGTTTTTACAATTTTCTATTTCTAAAGGACTCCTGAGCTGTAGTCGTTTTACATTCAATTCACATGAATTACAGTGAATATACAGAAGGTTTAAGAGAAGAGGAGCATATATCTGTAAACACAAATCATACAATCAGTTTATAAAGAGAATTGTCACTATATCTTTTGAATATTAAGGCATTAAAATAGCAACATGCTGGGGAAAAAAGCTTAATGACTTTCTTGTCATGAGTAAGATGAGAAGATGAATATCACTCTGTAGGCTAAATATGAAGCTGCAGCCAGCAGCTGGTAAGTTTAGCATAGCACAAAGACTCTGAGCAAAGGGAAACAGGTAGGTTGGCTCTGTCCAAAGACAACAACCTCAGCCTACCACCATCTCTAAGGCTTACTTACTACCATGTTATATGTTGTTTGTTTAATCTGTCCACAAACAGAAGTGTAAAACTGACATACTGTGGATTTTACGAGAGGTTAAATGACCTCCTGGAGCTTCCACCTGACAACCTCATGATGACAACAAGACTCCAGGAAGTCACCGTGCTTGTCCAAGAAATCGTCTGGCACATAAACGTGCCATATTACTCCTGGCAGAGCCGGGCTAGCTGTTTTTCTGTTTCCAGTCTTAATGCTAAGCTAAGCTAAGCTAAGCTAAGCTATCTGGCTGCTAGTGATAGCTTCATATTCACCATACAGGCATATCAATCTTCTCTTCTAAATCTAAGCAAGAGGGTGAAAAGCGTTATTTCAAAAACATCCTTTACAGTGATGAGATCAAGAAATGTCTGAGAATGATACATAACATGAAAAAAAAATTTGCAGCAATACAGAACGCACACCAGTATATAAATCTGATGTGCTGTCAGTGTTCATCATATCACTGCTAAGGGATGTGTGCTGACAGGATGCTTTGTTCTAGCTGTACAGAAGCGCTCCAGAACAGTGAATCATGAGGTCTGAAGTTACTGGTGCAAAGTGGATCACACACACATTATACTTACACTTCAGTGTGGTCAAGAGATCCTCTCTGTAATGCTGCTGGATAGTGAATGACTTATTTTTGTTTCATTATGAAGCTACTGAAGTTTCATCACTACAGGAGCTGACTCCCTGACTGCTGTGAGGGTGAGACTCAAATAATCCATCACTCAAAGACTCCCAAATATTATGATGAGTAAAAGGAGTAAGCCTGCAACCCCACAGATGGCAAGGCAGAGAAGTTTCTGTGAAGAAGAGAAGGGAAGAGGAGTCAGAACTGCATTACATATCCTTTAAACCAGGGATACTCAACTTGCTTTGCCTGGGGGCCACTTTTGCAAAATGACATGAGGCCAGGGGACGGTTAATAAACAGGCATTAATAATATTTATCATAAATAAATGAATTGCCTGTTTTCAACCATCCAACATTTGCTGTCCTCACTAATCTTTGCTTAGAGGTAAATCCAGTGACAGTAGCCCCACACAGGTCAGGTGTATGCAGGGACGTTTCTAGGATTTGAGAACATCAAATCAAAAATCCAGGCTTAGCCCAGACTTCTGTCGGCATGAGGGAATCCTCCTCTGGTACTTTTCTGAAAAATAAGCTCTATTTTGATGCTTTTAATGCACCCTGGCACATTATCTACATTCAAAGTACAAGAAAATTTCCAATGTGGATCTATTTATTTTCACTGTGATTTAGAAAATGGTTGGCGGACCATCCAGCACCCTTAGGCGCACCTGTTTTGGCCCAAAAGCCACAAGTCGAGTATCACTGCTTTAAACCATTCAACAGCTAAATTATTGGATGAATTCATGGATATATGGATGGATGGATGGATGGATGGATGGAAGAATGTTGTGTTTAAAGGGGAACACCACCTGAATTAAAAATTCAAATATGTTTTTTTCCACAGCCTAGGAAAAGTCAAACAATATTTGTGGACATGAGCTACTCTTTCTAAAAGCCAGAAATGTGGCTCAAACTAAAATAAGGACGCATTTGCACTGGCGCTGTTTGGTCCACTTTATACAAACCCTGGTCCACTTCTACGGATAGTTCAGTTTGTTTGGAGTGGTGTGAATGCTCATTCGAACTCTGGTGTGGACCAATCGAGCAAACCCTGGTCCACCTGAAAACTGAGGGTCTTGGTTCACTTGCAAGTGAACCCTGGTGCAGTAGGCTTACGGTGGGTTATGTAAACGGACTATCCAGCGAACCAAAGAGAGGAAGTGAACCAAAGGGTGGAAGTGACGTAGAGCACAGTGCATTTTGGGGAGAAAAATAACAAAGCCAAAAGCGCGAACCGGGAAAAGCAGAGGTAAAAAACAATTAGGTTTGAACACCAAAGTAAAAACAGAAAGACTGCATAAATGTGGTGTTGCTCCACTGGTTTTGTGGTGACCACACCGGCTAAAGGAGATGGATTTCCGTTTTCGGTCCTGGCCCATCGATGAGCCGGCTTTTCTTCTTCCTCATGCTTTTTTTCTTCCTGGTCAGTGGTTGTTTCAGGCAATACGGCCCCCAAAAGAGCAGCTGTTGTAACTGCGTGACATTGTCCACATTAAAAAGTGCAGTGTGAAAGTGAACCAAACCAAATGAAGGTGTGAAATCTTTTGGTATTCCCTGCCCAATCAAACTGAGTCCCCCAGACTATCCTGGTGTGAATGCGCCCTAAGTCTCAAACTTGTGATGTCATAGGGTACAAAGTCTGGAGCTGCTCTATAGACAATGAATGGAAGACTGATTTTGTGGACCCATAGAATGTTTGTTTCCTTTTTTATAGCCAAATGTGCTCTATATTGATATTGTATTTGTTCTGTTTTCAATTTTTGTTTTGCTTAAAGTAAAGTCAATCATTCATTCATACTATTGTAGAACATAAAATGTACCCAAATACTCAGAATAACATGTATGAATTTTTAAATGGGTGAAGTTCCCCTTTAAGGAGTGTAAGTTGCTGGATGTATGTAGTGTTACCTCGCGCTGTAATCACAGCAGTTCTCATACAGGGGGTTTGGTTAGTCCAACAGACAGGCCAACAATTAGTGCAATGACAGCAAGCAGGATCAACAGAGCAAAGGCAAGGATAATGTATTTCTGCCAAGGGAAGGAGAGGGTGTTATTTCAACTCCAATCAAAAGTAGTACCAGTGCCATAACAACATTTACACAAAACATAAACACATTCATATGGTAGTTTAAAGTGGTTATATTGTACACTTGACATTTACAAATGTTTTTTGTGGCTATTTAGCAACATGGAATTAAAAGGGAATACATACCCTCCGGGATTTTTTCTGGTATCTCACTGCTTTTTTGGTCTCTTCTTTTGCACTACAAATGTATTCGGCCGCATTGGAAACGTTCTTCTCAATGTTGTTCACCATATCTCCCTGTAAATCAAATAATCAGACTTTTGTCTTGGTAATATTGGTAAATACACATAGTGACTGTTAAGTATCACAAATTAGATATAATTAGACATTGGTTAATAATAATACTACATTTCTAACTTGTAAAGAGCAGCATTTATTGATGAACCCCTCAAATTACATGTAGCTGTTACCTGAGTTTCTACCAGCATTGCCATATCCATGAACATTGCATGGAGCTCCCTGATGCTCGACTCCAGGCGCATGATGTCCTGATGTCGAGATTCTATCTCATTTAAGGCCTGACGTGTGATCTGGGAATCAGAAATGATCTGAGGGAGACAGATAGAGGGACAAGGTAAAATAATTCATCCAAAAACACCAAACAAATGTTCCCAGCTGTGTGTAAAAAAAAAAAAAAAAAAAAAAAAAGCCAAGTAGGGCACTACCACACCCCAAATGATTTACTCCTCCTCCACCACTAGATGGCAGTAACAGCAACGCAATAACAGTATACTACACAGTAAAGTATGAGCAAACTTACATCAGATGTGAAGATGGATGGATTTCCACTCTCTAACATGCCCTCTAGTTCTTCATTGGTGGTCACTCTTCCAGCTAAAATAATACATAGCAGGCAACGATTATCCATTTGATTCACTACTCGTGGCAAGGAAAAGCATGGGGCCTGGGCTTCTGACATGCTGGTTTCTTGAACTGTTTAACTGGTTGTCCTCAGCCAGCCTCTGGTTTTTAAAATATCATACTACAACAGTTTTATTCTAATGGTGAAAAATGCAAAACAAGCCCTGTTGGTGTAACCAGCAGTGACAACATTGCGACGGCTGGTATTGTTTTCACCTTGTGAGTCTGTGTGTGTGTCATCAAGGCGATATGTGGTCCTGGTGACACCAGTTGTAGCAGGAACTACCACAGAAGCTGTTTTGTGTATTTTGCAAGGTGTTTATAGTCTGTCTGTCTGTCTGTCTGTCTGTCTGTCTGTCTGTCTGTGGACAAATTTTGTCAATGTGATAGTGTCACAACTGTGCAAGATGCAGTCATGAAACTCTACAGGTGTGTAGTTGAGATCAAAATGAAGGTTGAGTTTAATGATGGGTGTTGTCTGACTAAGGGGACCAGAGAAACAGTGTTGAAAGTAGGGAGGGGTCCATTAACCCTCCGCTTTACATCCTTGGCTCATGAAATTTTGCAAGTGTGTAGTTCAGACCCGAAGCAAGACCAAGTTCAAAGATTGATGAGGTTTGAGCAAGGGTGCCAGAAGCTTGGGGCAGGAAGAAGGGAAGGGCCATTGCCCCTTCGCTTTACGCCCCTGGCCCACATTTGTTTTAAATCGCTAAAACATAGCCATTGATGGTCATAGGCAGCGTAACAGCGAACATAAAAATCCTGGATTCAGGTAGTGCTTTAAGAAAGGTTTGTTAAATATTCTTGTGTGTAATGACCTTTAAGTAAGTCTGGATCCATGATCTAAAGATGCCCCAAATTTCACATCGGGCTATTTTTTTTAAGATGAAGAAATCGTAGCTCCAAAACACCAGAAACTGGAATAGACACATGATGTGGTTTCTGCTATTGGAGAAAATAAGATATAATTTACAGATCTGTGAAGATTTTATAGTGAAAAGGCTGCAGCTAGCTTGTTAGGAGAAACTTGAGTCATGAGATGCCCTTTTATTCTTGCTCTGGACCTTAGATTCAGCATCTATCATTAAAATATGGAAGGCCAGTGGACTGAGCTCTCTTGATCCATTATTTATCAGAAGACTAGTTATGCCTACCAATTTGGTTATGTTTTATACAGCTGTCTGTGACTAAACGATTGATTATCTGATGCACACTCTTGTAATTAGGGACTATAAAATCTGACAAACTGATTTTATTTAAAAACATCTAGGAAACTGCCTTGAAAAAGGTAAGTAAATATAACTGTTAGCTTTAAGTTATGTTTACTTACGAAGGAGAGATAACTTGACATAAGGTAGGTATGTTTACTTACCTTTTAAGGCAACTGTTATCCTAGATTTTTTAAAGTAAGATCAGCTTGTCAGATTTTACAGTAGCATGCTTTTAAAACAATAATACACAACTCTGACACTTTATAGACAAAGCTCCCAGAGTAGTGTGTTGCACTAATGTTGAGCATGTAAACACCACATGTCTGTGCTTAGCCCTGGTACAATATATACTGTTGTGTGCTTGATCCCAGGGTAATTCATTTGTCTGACAGTGTTGTGAAGCTGCTGTGTGTAAAGCCCACTGTGTGAGGAGAAGAAGCCTCATTGTAGCTCTATCGATTGAGCTGACAGAAAAATAATGTCTCTGTTATCCACCCAGGGGACGCTGTTACAAACACAATGTTGACTTTTCCCCATCTAGTGACAGATGTATTGTTTAATGAAACAACAAATTAAGACTTCATTCCAAATGTGAAAAAACTGATGATGTGTTTGACAGCATTAAAATAAGACACACTGAGAATTACTACTGAAGACTTTTGTTAGCATGTTTTAAAGAATCAAATGATGGTGGCTTTGTAATACTGGCGAGTAATAAACATTGAGAGCAAAACATGTTGCGAGTAAACTACAAATCTCAGAGCAACAGTTGGTAATGATGCATTTCTGAGCCGACTGCTAATCTAGATAATTCAATGTTTAATTACAGTCAGCTCCTGCTGTGGTTTTCAGCTTATTCGTGGATACGGGTTGTGTTTGTGACTAAGTTTAGAAGTGTCTGAGCAACAAAGGAAGCCGGCAGCCCTCATAGAGAAACAGCTGCTGAAACTCTATAAACAGAAAGCTTTCTTTTCCTGGAGCCATGCCTCCTCTTGTACAACACCCTCCCTGGAGAGACAGATCTCTGTGCAGGTGCTTACTGTATGACACGCACGTTTTACATTGGCTAATCCTCAGAGAGCCGGCGCCGAACACAATAAAACATGCAACTATTACAACCTATCAATACACATCAACTAAAAATGATCACTTCTGAATGATGTAAGTGAGCGGTGTGAGCACACAACAGCTCAGACCGAGGTTCATGCAGCCGTGTCAAAGACAGGTGAACTACTGTTACACAGGCTGCTGAGCCCTCTGCCCGTTTCCCGGGCAACGCAAACACAACGAGGCGTCTCCAGTATCAGGCTCTTCCGTCTGCAGTGTTGAGAACTAGAGCCTCTCATTAATGCTGGCCGCAGGGACTCTGAGAGACAGTCCTATTTTTTTGCCTTTCACTATTGTCTCGTGTTACTCATGTGCATAATGCAATGCACCTGATACACACCTTCTCTGCATTTGTTTTTCATTGTAATTCTGAACAGAGATGATCGAACAGACCCCTCTGACAAATGGTGCAAAATATCACCTGGTCTAATTGCCAAAGCAAACACATTGAACACAAGTTAAAATGATTAAGTTTTTATGAATGCTAAAATGTGTTTAATGCACATTTTTCACTATGCCAAATCTCATATTGTCTAAAAGTAGTTTTGATAGATGCTGCTATTTTACACATCCCATTAATACTAGACATGTTCATTCATTTTGGTTTGTCACTACCTAACCCTTGGTATTTATACCTCATTATATAACTGGTGGGTGCTTTACTGTATATCCTATTCTTTGACCAATCCTACTACGACAACTACTACTCATTTAAAGGGTAACATTAGTCATTTTAACCCTATTTTTTGTGTCAAAGTGACTGGGAACAACAATTTTTGAAATTGGTCCTGTGTTGAGCGCCACAGCCGGCAGCGGTGCAACAGGCTGCAATGTAACCACTTGGGGCAATTTACATCCACTGAATGGCTTGTTTTTGCCACTGACAGGCTCAAATTGTTATTCTTATTGCCTGACAACATTATGGAAAGGATTACTACAAGTATAGACCTAGTAAGATTCTTTTTGGTAAACCAGAAACAGCCCTGAAATTGCTATAGCCCAAGCCACCAGACACCAGGTTTCTTTTAACCAAATCAGAGTTGGTGATTCTTGGAACAGTAGGAAGAGCAACCAAGATGGTTTTGTTAGTTTCATTTTGTATCTGTTGACTTTAAATGAAGTGTGAGTGGCAATGATAAAATTGCTGTTTATTTGAAAGGAGTCTGGTGGGTTTTGTGATGGCGATTTTGGGGCTGTTTATGGCTAAACAAAAAGGATCTTACTCTCTAACAAAAAGGTTTATCTCTGTATGGATCCTTTCTGTAATCTTGTCAGACACTTAGAATAACAATCTGAGCTAATCAGTGGCAAAAACAAGCACTTTCAATGGATGTAAATTGATAATGCAAGCATGCCTCAAGTGGTAACATTGCAGCCTGTTTCACTATTGCCAGCTGACTACTGGAACAATGTCAAAAATTGTTGTTGCCATTAGTTACTTAGACACAAAAACATGGGAAAACCAGTACCACCACATAAGGTCCAGGTTAAAAAAGACTAAAGTCACCATTTAAGGTTCCATCCAAACTAACAAAACATCAAAAATCCAGTGTTTAGATATGATAAGTTATGACTTTGGTTTGTACACAAAAGAGAACCCTGCCCTGCTGCTGGTGTCTGTTTATCAACAGTTAGGTTAGTGCTCAGAGACGCAGAGAGGAAACCGGTGTGGTCTGTTTCCTGAATCCTGTCCTAACACAGCTTCAAGGTTTTAGTTGTCACTCTTTTATCTCTTGATTTACAAATCTTGACCGAGCAACCAACTTGAAGCCATTGATGTGTTAGAAAAACAAGAGTACTTCCTGTTTGCAGAAGTAATTTACATTAATTATCATTGCTTCAAAGACCACTCTATAAATGTAACCCATAATTCCTAGCCCCATGAGAGTTCAGACGGTCCATTTATTTTTCACATACTTATCTCCAGCTGCCTCTGGATCCTTCCTTTGCTTCTTTCCCGAAAGGACACTTGAGTCTCATTGTACTGGGTCATGACCTCCACAAACTTCCTGGACAGCACTGTGTGCTGAGGACAAGTGAAGACACAAGGACAGAGGGTGAGAACGTGGGCATTTCAGAGTGCAGACTTTTACGACTTGGATACTCCACAAAGCAGTTTTGTAAAAGACAAGTAGTGTTGGAATTAAAAGTACATTTTATGGGTATTTCTCTTTGAGGTTCAAAATTACACCCAAACAAAAGCAATGCAAAGAAGCCAATCTAAAAACACATCTTGTAAAAGAGAGAGTGTGTCAGGTAAAGGTAACAGTTGTCCCCATTTCCCTCCTGATGTTTGTGTACAACTGACTGAATCACAATCATGTATGAGCAGGATAGGTTATGTGTATGTGAGGAGTTCACCGTCATCTAACTGTGTCCTCACCTGTGTTTTTTGGATCCTGAAGTCAACAGACGATCTATTAGCAACATCATCCTTGGGCATACTTTGCTCCATGGCTTTACAGAGAGACAGTTACGATAAAACATTACACAACAGCGGGCAACATCAGTTTTTTACGGTGTAGTCAGTAAATGTGACAATCACGCCATGGTTCAACTCACATTTTAGTTTGGTTCGCACCACGTTGGCGTTCCCTTTGATATCGTTGGTCAGTGCATCCAGTTGGTCCTTTGTTCCTTCGCACAGACACAAACAGGGAAACACGTCAGACTTGGTTTGCTGATGAGGAAAAATCATGTCATCCAGCTAATCACTGCGCCTCTCTCTCCAGTAAATATTGAATTTACTGTGATTTCATCTTGTAACTTGGCAACAACCCTGTGGCAATATTACAGAGGTCACACACAGCACAAAGCTCTTTGTTTCTTTCCCTGGTGACCCTTTCCACGTCATGGATCTTAAAACACTGTACTGTGTTACATTAAACATAATCACTGATGATGCCATGGCACTGTAAACTGGCCCTTTGTCTTGCAGGGTCCTCAGGCTCACACGCTGAACAAAAGCCAGGAACTGAGTGCATCCAGAAGTAACACTGTTGTCGTTGTTATAGAGCTTTAAATCTTTAGAAATACTTGAGAACTGTGTCTGATTGGTAGGAGACAATATATGCTGGTGCCTGCGAACATCTGCAAATGACAGCATGTTGGAATCCCTGACAGTTACAAGGTCCCTGTCTGAGCTTTAACTACAATGAGTTCTGGGGCAAAATGGAGCAATTTCCTTTACAGGTTTCCGGCCGAGCAGCCATTCATTCACAATGAGGAGGAAAAAAAGTAACAAAGGAAGTGAGACATTTTCACTCTGTGCCTCAAAAGTTGAACTCAAGCCGAGCAGTTCTCATTAAAACTGAATGCACAAATGAAACATCAAGACAATCAAATGCTCTCTGTCTCCACACACTTACTGTCATCTGGGTTGGGTGCAGACAGGATCATGCTGTGCATCTTCCTCACCTCCTCCACTTGGTAGGAGATCTTATCGATGAGTCCTCTGACTTCTTCCACCTGAACCAATCAATAACACATCAGGTATCTTGAATCATCATCTGCCCTCCCCCACATCCCCAAACCTGTGCACACCCTGGAAGTTGCAGTGATACCCACCCTTCGAAAGAAGCTCTCCATGAAGCCATCTCTGTCCACTGCGACTGCAACATCCTCCTCTGCTCGTGTCCTACCCTGAAAGAAAAATGTGTGTGTGACTTTGTTGGTTTCACCTGTCAATCTGTATCCAACTAAAGCAAGAGCAGTCACTTACAGCACTCAGTTCAGCCAGTCGATCCTTCATCACACCGATCAGCTCGTCTCCAGCCTGGATAATTCTGGTAAAACACCCGCTAGGTCATTCTTTAAGTCTCCATGTGTAAAGTAACATTGAGCCACCTTACTGTGCGCTGAGGTCGAGACGGCTGGATGGAGATGAGAAACGCAGCACACCTACTCCAACAGCGTTATTCCGGCGACAGAAATAGGAAGAGAGCGCGTCAGGTCTAAAAAGTTTTAATCCAAGTAAAACTGGATCCAAAATCCAGCGCTGAGAAGTTAAAGTCCAACAAAATAAAGGTAAAAAGTGACTGTTTCTGGTTTACTCTGTGCCGATATTTCTCACCACACAAGCGCAAAGGACGCGTAACAGATCCACGGTATCTCTTTCCCTGGGATACGCCTCTCCTCCTCTCCCACCTCTCTGCCTTTCTCTTCCTCACCCTCCCTCCCCCATACTCTGCCTCAGGGGGGTAAAACTAGTCCACCCTCAATTTAATTTGATCAGACCATCATGATAAACAAACCAAATTAATGTAATCCTATTATATTTTTGGGAGGTTGAAAGTAGGAGAAAAGGAAATATTATATTACCTCCATTAAAAAAAAACCCACTGTGACACGGTGCATGAGTCTTTTGTGGTTTATTATATGAAAACAGATTTATTTTTGTTTTGTTTTTTACTTTGACAGCAAACACACCACCAGGCAGTTACGCGAGAAGGTTTAATAAATAATTGATGAGTCTGGCTGGGCGGCCACCAAACTATTAGCCATCTGGCCACACGGTGGCGCTGTTTACCTTGATATGTATGCAAATTGACCTTGGCAGCATGTGACGGGACTAGCGGTGCTTTTGATGTCTCTCCCACCTGAAGGTATCCTCCAAACGATCAGTATTTTACCTTAAAAAGTAACACAAGACGAGCTGTGACCCACATCTCACTGACAGACAAGATTCTCATGATATTGATTAAGTGTGAGGTAAGTTATCTTGTTAAATCTCTGAGTGGTTGCAGTTCAAAATTAAACAAACCCATCAGGCGACTCATAAAAAGTGTTTTGCAGTGTTGCAGATACTGCATCTGTGCTACCCCAGTGAGCTCTGGGTCTGTTTGTCCTTTTGTAAACTGTCACAGTAACCACCCACCCTCAGCAGCATCCCTGTTGTTCCCAAAGAGTCCGGGGTGTTGTCCTGTAGTTTAACTCAATATCGAAACTAGCCATGAGACCACATATTAATAAGTATCTTTTATCTAAACAGCACTTGGGTCGCGCGGTGCAGATCCTGATCTCATTCATTCCCCGCGCAATCTCCAATTACGCAGAAGTAATGCCATTTACGCACAGCTCCAACGCCCCTCCTCAGAAGATCCAAAAATGACATCACGTTTTGCAATTCCCACGTTCAGTCCAACAAGCCAGTACGGGGCTTCTCTCCTTCTTGCCATTTCCACAGAAACTCTAAGAAACTAGTTCACTGTAGAAACAAAGACCACGGATTACTTTTTTTTTTTTTTGCGTGGACGTGGAAGCTGGGATTCAGATTTTTATCATGACAGGGAAACTTTTGAAGTTTTTCTCCCTCATACCAGAACACTGAATTGTTTTGGTTTTTTTTTTTTGCTCTAGAGCTGTTATTATTATTTATCTGTATTTCAAAGTGTGGACACATGGACTGATCAGAAGTTGACACAACTTGGAATAATGAGCAACTCCTCTTGGATTCATCTTCATTTGGGGATTTAACAGTTGTTTTAGAGAGGACTGCTACAATTTCTAAAAGTAATGGAATTTTCTTTGCGGATTCACTTTTTTACAGCTTTTGTCTCGTGTATTAAGGTAAGCTCATGAACACAGTTATAGTCCCATCCTCTCATATTATAGTCTGATCATCTTTTGCATAGTTCTTCTACAAACACATTTGATTTCTTTACAGGTTTATGCTCAAGTGGTACAACCTGTGAAGCATCCAGGTAGTAATGCATTTTTGTGTGGATGGCGTGATTTCTTTAATATTCCCAAACTGTTTTAAGTTACCAAATTTAAATATGATTACAATATACAGCTATATATTTAGAAATATGCACCCTAAAAAGTTTTTACCATCTGCTAACTGCAGAACCAGAGAGTGTTATTGATTTGTTTATTACCCTACTCATTAATTAGAGCAGTTTGTGTAACTCTTACAGCTGTTGGGTTCATTATTATCAAGCTTTTAATCCCCCCAGAATCCAAAATGGAGTGCCAGGAAAATCAATTTTGAGTAATGGGGCACAGCTTGATTGGGGGAAAAGCCCTCTCTGGATGCTTGTTTACCCGTGAACTCTCCGTCCAGGCCTGCAGGTGTTGGCCACGGCCTCACATTATTGGCCCCTTGATGCTGTGGACGGAATCCATGAACTGTGGGACCAGATTGGAAACAGACCAGGTTATGTTAACGGAAGTAACATAAGTATGTGCACACCATACATAAAGAGACTGTCATGGGAATGCACAATCCTAATGTCTTTTTCTGATTGCTCTCTGCATGGTCTTAAGCTGTTTTTCATCACCCACCTTCCAGCCATAGCCATCATGCTTGTTAAATGTGCTGCTGTGTTCAGAGAGTGTACATTGTATGTTGGATTTATTAGTGAAATTATAAAGCTAAATATCTAGTGTGTGAAGGAACTTAATGCTGCAATATTTTACATGCAGTATCCCATAATCTGGAGGTGGTAAAAGATCATTAATCTGCATTTTAGAGTTGTTTTAATTGGCGACAGCCATGCTGTCACTACATAGGTCATGGCAAGTGTTTATAAAAATGTTAAAGTTAAAGAGGGATCAGGTATAGACTTGAGTATGATGTGTGAAGCCACTCTGAGTCAAGGAAAATCCTCAAACAAAGAGGAAAAGAGCGAAACCTCTTTGAGCGCTGCCACTCTGCACTCAGCTCAGCATCACTCCGTCTCATACCTGCGCACCACGTCCCTCCTGTTGTCTTCCTCTCACCATTCTCTTGTGCCTTCTGTCATGTGTCTATAGGTGTGAATCACTGTCTCTCTCCGTTGTCTTTGTCCAGCTCTCAGAATCCACAACCACACTGTGCTCCCTTCCTCCCATAACTCTTCCTATGTGTATACCAATGACTCTGCCTACACTAACATTTCTGCAACAGTAGGTGAGGATCAGTCACTTTCCGCTCACTGAAATTCATTTGTGCGTCACCCACCACTCCCTGTTGTCCTCTGTGTCTGGACTTGGTTGAACTTTTTTTTTTGTGCAGTCTTTTGTCTGTGCAGCACGAGATGAGGAGATTCTTGGCCTTTTAAATATCTGCTATTGTTCATTTAGTCAAACCAGAATTGTAACACACTGTACACACTTGCCTAATGTCTTTGTATTCTTTTATGAGATACCAAGAAAGCTGTAAAACCCTCATGTTCATCAGCTGCAAAAACAATTTATGACTAGTTGACTATTAAGAGACTTATAATTTGATTTGCTGGATGAACAGAGAACTGAACATTCGGAATATTTTGGCACTTAAGCAGACCACCCCTGGCTCATAATTTCAAGTGAGATGATGCCTTTGATTTGTGCTCTGCTGCAGATATTGTTGAAGGAATGGTCAACAAGGGCATCTTTCTGAATGGAGATAATGGTGGCACCTTTCTCCACTTTGGAAACTACCAGAACTCTTGCATTAGTGACCCTACTTGGTGTGGGCCTGAGGGTGAGCGCAGCGTAGTTTCTGCATACCATAATTTGCCAAAACACTAATTATTTTCACTCCGTGTAAGTCATTTTTATTGACGTGATTTTTCATCATTCTCCAGGGATTACCTTCTCCTTTTTTTGGAAGAACCATGAGTCAGAGTCCCGTTTTGCTGTAGCCTCTGGAGGGAAAGTTATCTCTAATGGCTTCTCTGTCTACACCAACCCCTATGGAGGATATGTGGAGTTTTACACTCGAGGCAACAACCACAGATGGAAGGCCAACATCCAAGTTCCAGGTACTGTGGATAAATTTACTTTTGTATTTCACACTGTTCTTTAAGTTACGTTTCCCATAGGCACTCGTGAGGAATGTATTTTCATCTTGGAAATACACAGATTTTTGTTTTCAACCATAAATTGTTAGTTGTGTAATTGCATTCATGGTTTGGTTAACTGAAACCAGATGCAGCCACAGACAGTTGATTTGGCAAGAGGAGGGTAAATTTCATAAATCTTTTGCTTTTGCTCTTCTGCTGTTCACAAAACATACAATTATTATGGACGTGTAACGAGATGCGGTCATTTCCCTCTTAAATACAGTAAACGTAATAAACGTTTATTAGTAAACGTCAAGTCAGATGAAATTTGAGCATAATAACGGTCAGAGTGTGACCAATACTTTGAATCCAATTATGAAAATAAAATTTGGATTCAAATGAGATGAAATGGTTAGGTAAACTGTTTTGACAAAGTGGGGAAAAAAACATATGAGGCATAACGTTATGTGGAACTTTTACAAGTTAGCATTTCGTTCTCAAATGACTTCTGTCATCTTTGTTTTCCCTGCAATTACTCAAAGTTGTGTTCACGGGGCGTCATCATAACTTAATTTAGATTTGAGTGTTCTGTTACAGAGGATCAAATGTCATTTGGTACTCATACAGTGTGACATGTCAAAGTTTTAGGACATGTGTCAGTTCTTTCTGAAGTATGAGGAATAGCTTTGATGTTGATAGACTGAACCTTGAGGTGCCCTACCACTAATATAATAATCATCGAAGGCTAAGAATATTTCATTATACTTCTTTGTACATAAAAAAGTGAAAGACAGAGTTAAAACATAAAAGTAGGACTGGTCTTTTGCACATATGGTTTGTATTCTAACCGCAAATGAGATGTGTTTTGGGTGCTCTGCTCATCTGGTGGAAGTGTTTTCAGATGTGTTGTCTAATGAGACTCCCTTCATTGTCAATTTACTTCAGAGACACAAGGGGAAGTTCTTTGTAGTGTAAAACTGACTGGAGAGGAGAAAGCTAGCAGGACCAGAACAGACCCTGACCTCAAGTTCTTGTAGGCACACAGGATTTACTCATAAAATAATTAAGACAAATTCTACAATATCTAAAATTTTTACTAAACATAATTTTCAGCAATTTTCAACTGAGCTAGCTTTGTTCTAGATGAATTGTGATAGCTTTGGTGAACCTGGAAAACTAGTGATATTCCTACCAGGCTCAGTTTTTGGCCTTCTTTGCCGTTAGTGTTATTTAGAAAGCACGGTAACAACAGAAATCGATTGCTATGATGCTGACACTCTAAACTAAGATGAACATGGTTATTATACCTGTTAAACTTTAATTAATTAACGTTAATTTGCTAGCATTTTCATTGTAGCATGCTGATTACAGTCTGTGATGCTGACATTTAGCTCAAAGCAACAGTGTGCCTCACAGAGCCACTAGCATGGCTGTAATCCAAAATGCAAATATGTCTTGACTCCAGCTTTTCAAGCAATTTGAATGTGTCATCTTAAGATCTGTGAAACTACCATGTATATTTTTCACAGCATTGCCAGATTAGAAATGTTTAACTATCGTAGCAGAGGCTTAAAATGATCGTATTTAGGGGAAAATGATCATACACGACTCATAACCATGAGAACAAGTAGGTGTAAATGTGTAATTTCACGTATTTCAATTGCTTTTTTTTTTGACAAATCTAACCACATTGGGGCTTGCCAGTCACATTCATCATAGCCCACGCCAAGCATGATTGGTGGGAAAGAGGCCTTGTGAGGAGAGATACATACACACAGTTGTAGGATCTGTATTTTGCTTTTGGTCACATTAGGACATCAAATAAGAAAGCTCAATTTAAAACTACAAATTGGAAGTGTCACATAATGGTCAGATTATGGCACTTTCGGCATTACTGATTGTACATCATACAGAGGGCAAAATTACCGCACAAATAGGTCTACAATAATTATCATTTATTGTACATCTGGCAATGCTGATTTATTATATGTTGACATTTTATAGAAAAATGGATTAATGAAGAAAGAATCAGCAGATTAAAAACAATCATTAGTAACAGCTCTGAACATTTTGAATAGAAATGTTCCACCTTGTCACCATCAGCAAAAACAAAAACATATTTTGGATGAAAAGCCATACTAACATCTGAAATCCTGTGTTCTGCTCAGTAAATTTCATTCTGTTTTTTGCTTTAATTGCCCACTCGTGTACTGCCTTAACATTTGCGGCGCTTATTTAGTGTGCTATTTATAATTCCACAGAAATCATACATACTGCATATGTTTCCTCTTTCAGGGCCTTACTGGACCCACATTCTCTTCACATGGACGAAAAAGGATGGTCTAAAAGTCTATATCAATGGGACCTTCACTGTTGGTGACACAGTTGGCAGTGTCTCAGAGAACTACGGAGATCCCTACCCTGACCTTGTCATCGGGACTGGCAATGACAGGGCTTATGGTCACTACGTAACAGGCGCTTTTGACGAGTTTGTCATCTGGGAGAGGGCCCTTTCACCTCACGACATTTTGCTCTATTACAGTGCAGCCACAGGTAGGACATGACGCTCTACTGGAAAGTGTTTTCCTGTCATTCTGGGAAGTGGCCTATCTATTTAAATATGTCCTCCCTCTTGACTCTGTTGTGAGGAAACTGTAGGTTAAAAAGCAATTTCCGTCCTTGTCCCCACTACATTCCATCCACAGCATTCGTGCATAACAAGTGTTTAAACTGTATAAATATCTCTCGGCTCCCTGTCAAATGGCTCTTCATGCAAAAACATTGTCATGACCTTTCACCATATAAGTGTCATGGCTCACATAGTTCTGCCTTATAAGTATTTAGAAGTGTGCAGTGGCATATGATTTAATGTGACAGGTCATAACACGCTAGGACAAAAACCCTTGACTCTTAATTGTTTTTGTTCTCTTGTTTACCTCCTTTGGTAGTAGAGTGCCATAAATGGACAAAACATGTTGACATTTATGAGAGCTTAGAACTAATATCATTCTGCTGTGTGATAAAAACATATTATCAGATTTTAGTATGAGAAGAGGTCAAAGCCTGATAAAATAGCTAGTAGGCTGAATTACTTATTGTTGTATATGAAACATACTGATTAGTGACAATGCACGCTGTCTCCTCCTTTGTGTGTATGGTAAAAGTATATACAAACTACACTGTGCAGTTTTAGAGCCTCATCTGCTCACAGTGGACAAAGCACAAAGTGCACACTGCCTTCATTTCTTCTCCGAAGTCGTTACCAAAAGCAATATATTCCACAGACCAGACGCAAAGAGCCCAACTGTTATGGTTACAGAACAATATTTTTACCTCTCCAGAGCACACATATAAAATGTTGCATTGAACCAAGGAAGAGCAGGAATGGTTCACACTGATACTTCTAAAGTACGTCCATATATGGCAGTTTTCTGGTAGCTAGTTAGTGCCATTTTTATTAAATGATAACAAAGACATAAAATGTGTCTTAGCCTTGCACAGAAGCTTGTGGCGGAGTATCATGTGGTTGATTATCCCAGTTTTGTGGAGGTTGTAATCTGTCTCCTTTCATGACTGGGCATGATCCAGCCTCGTAAACTGAGAGCTGGAGGGTGATACGATCCAGCTACACTACAGTGGCCTAGCCTGCTCAAGTTCAACCAAGGATATAATAACAGAAATGCTTCTCAAATGGGGATATCCAAGCTACAAAACTGAACACAATGTATACACGTCACCAGTGTGGTTCCTACATGGATGGATTACTGAACAGACCTACCAAGCACAGGCCCCAGGGCCCAAAGTGTCAGGGGCCCACATGGCCTTCACATGCAAACTAGAAGAAGAGACTAGAAGAGACATGTACCAAATGACCACAAAGAGACACAAAGGGGCTACAAAGAGATGCGGAACAGCTGGACACAATGTCTATGAAAAGGGGCAAAACAACCACAAAGGGACACAAAATGACTACAAAGAGACATAAAAAACTACAAAAAGACTCAAAATGACTACAGAGACCTAATATAAACCCCTAAGAGACACAAAACAACTTCAGAGTTACTTAAAATCACTACAAAGAGATGCATAACAACTACAAAGAAACAACAACAATAAGAAGATAAACAACTTTAAAGTCTGTGTGTCTATGTAGGAAAGGTGATGGGGTCTTTTTTATAATGATAATAATAATAATGATAGCAATTTTCAATACAAAGTTACAAAGTGCTTTACATGGTTGATACTGGATTTAAGACAATGCAGGATTCAAGTAAATAAATGAGGCAATCTAAAGAAATACAAGGAACGATAAAAACAAAATAAAGATAAAATTCCATCACTGAAGCAGATAAGCAAAGTTGGCAACAAATTGCCCTGTAGATTACACTGAGGTTTAGCAATCGAACAGTTGGAGTCAAACAAAATAAAAGAATACAATAATCGATGATAACACAAGATAATAACAATAGAAATGATGAAATGAGACATATATAAAATAGCGTGTGCTGAAATTAATAAAATGCTTTTTTGAACAGATGAGTTTTAAGAAGCGATTCAAAAGATGTAATTGATTCAGCAAGCCTCACACTCTCAGGCAGGGAGTTCCAGAGCTGAAGGGCCTTGACTGCAAAAGCCGGGTCACCTTTAGTTTTGAGTCAGGACCCACGATCAGCCAACAGAGCCCTGCTTTAGGATCTAAGGCTGCGCCCTAGCTCATACGGGAGCAGCATCTCAGCAATGTAACTGGGGGCAAAGCCATCAAGAGCTTTAAAAGTGATCAATCTTAATATCAATTCTAAAACTGACTGGGAACCAGTGAAGAGAGGCTGAAGCAGGGCTGATTAATGTTTTCTAGTGTTTATTCAAAGCTGAGCAGCTGTGTTTTGCATGAGCTGAATCTGTGAGATGGCTTTTTGGCACAATCCTGAATACAATAAGTTGCAGTAATCTAACCGTGAAGAAATAAAAGCATGGATGACCTTCTCAAGATTGTGCCAAGAGAAAGGACCTGATTTTGGAGATGCTTCTTAATTGATAGAAAGAGGACTGGACAATGCTTGTAATTTGTTTATCAAAGGAGAGGTCAATGTCAAACATCATAACAAGGTTTTTGGCTGCAGGTTTGACATTTGCAGATTGGAGGCCAAGATGGTTTTGTAGAATAGTGACTGACTTTGGAGGACCGAAGAGGATTATTTCTGATTTACTGTCATTTATCTGGAGAAGGTTTTGGGACATCCAGCGCTTAATGTCAGACAGACAGGATAAAAGATGATTAAAATACATTAAAATACTTCTTCGCTGGTTTTTAACAGAACAAAAATGTGTGTGTCAGATGCATTGCAATGGTACTGGATATTGTATTTCTTTATGATGTGACAAAGCGGATGCATGTATATGCAGAACAACAAGGGGCCAAGGATGGAGCCTTGGGGAACACCACAGGTCAGAGGGGTCGCAGAGTCTGTGCCCAGTGGCCTTTTGTCTCATAATCTGCCCATGGGTTCTTATTATATTGTAACACAGCCCTTTGTATTTTCTTTTGTAGGTCAGCCCATAGTCCCTGTCACAACACCCACAGTCTCCCAAGAAGTCACTTCAACTACACCAACAGTTGTAAGTTTGTCAACTCTGACCTTGCAATAAAACAGATGTAATGCCTAAATGTAATTGTATAAAGTACATGTGAGAATTATCAATTCATAGATATAGCTTCCACTTAGAAATAGTCTGAGCTTTTGCATACAGTATTGAGGCCAGAACATACACAGTGCAAACAGTAAATTTCTTATCGAGCTGCTGATTCCTTTTAAAGACAGAGGAGCTGGAAAAAAGGATATCAAGACCACATGTAAATAGATTCCGTCCTTTTTATTAACGGGGCTTTGGAGGTAGAAATGGATAAAGAAATAGAAGAAAGTGGAGACAGCTGCTCAACACTACGCACAAAATGGCTCCCTGTAGGGCACTAGGCTGAAAAAGAGCAACACTGAATCATTTGTCCAATGAGTATTTCCCGAACTTAGGCTTTCAGTCACTAAACATCCTGTGTATGTTGGAACTGAGCGCTCCTTTGGAAACTGCCTTGTGATAGTAAACTTCATTTGATGCCTGATGTGTTGTCTCCCCAGAGAGCCACTGAAGTGAGTCCTCCTGTCGTCAGCAGTCAGCGTGAGGAGGTCCAAAGCTCCCAGGACCCAGAGTCATTGCCGTACTTCCTTAAGGCGCTGCCCAATAGGACCATTCCTCACAACACTGCCAACAACCTCACACAGGTCTTAGAGCACAATCCAACACACACACACATGTTACAGTTGCTTAAACCAGTTCACACACAGACACAATGCCCACCCATGCGCATATGATGCAACAGTTCCGTGATGTCCATTTTTCTTCCACCCAGGCTTTTCTCAAAAGTGTGGAAGAAGTGCTGTCCTCTCCAGGACTGCCTGAGGTAAATGAGTTCACACTGTTGTTGTGCAATGTTCAAACATGACATAATGTAACATATGCAATTTGGTGAATACTTTAATCCAAGGCACTTAAGGGATCCATGAGTTGGAGATTTTAACACTGCATATTTTGGCACAAGTGGTGCCAGCAGGAATAACAGCGCCTGGCAGTGTGCCCCCACACAGGATTACAGTATACAGTCAAACCCAGTGGTGCAAATTGTATAAAATAGTACTGATGACTATAAAGTGCTCTACAACACAATGCTGTCAATGTAAATTTGCAGCCTCCCGTACTGTACACTCATCCTGACCAAATCTGCAGACACTTAAACACAAACACACTGTTTCTAGAAGAAAGACTTTCTGAGCAAGTGTTTGGTTTCAGTACATTGAGTGCTCAGAACAAGCATGCTTGTTTTTGCAGGAGCAAGCTGAAACAGATGTTCACGTATGAGAACGCAAAACTTGGACAGTAGATAAAGTGTTTGGTAAAGCCTCCTCTGATTACTGTCTGATCAGATTCATGATGAGTGTTAGAAAATTCACCATTTGTCAAGCTTTTGTAGGACCTTAAATCAACACTATATGACCTGAGTAATGTTTTCAAACCATTGTATTTGATCTAATTTGACTGAATTTGATCAAAAATGGTTAGCATTATAGCTTACTGCTAAAAGGTGCTTAGCATCAAACATTATCCCCTGATTGCCACAGTGGCAGCTGTTTGGCAAAAATTACAGTCTCACTTTAAATGGTTATTTGTTCAACCTATATTGGATATGAAAAAGCATTTTCTTGCTGATTTATTATTGTCAATTAAAGGGGTTCTCCGGCTCTACATTGCACTCCCATAAAGCTGGCTGACTCACAAAAGACAGTTTATAAAGAATGGTCAAAATCAACGCACAATAGGCAGAGATATCCTGAGTCTTAGCTCTAAATACACTGGATTCTGCAACTCCCTCAAATTGACGCTATTTCATCACAGTTATTTTGTTAGACTTTGGAAAGCTCCCCCCATAGTTACACAGAAGACATTATAAAACTGCTGAATCTACCAGTCCAGTAAATGTTCTTCATAACCAAGCATCATGACCATTAGAATGAACATCATTCTAATGACCACTTGAGGCTGGCTCTAGAAGTGAGTAAATCCCCATCGACCCCCATGTTAAAATGCCCAACTTTATAGCAGAAATGTGATATGTTTACAGCCTGGTACAAAAATGGTTTTAATCTCTATAGTGGTGTTGAAAACAATATCAATATAATGATACATATTGATTTTGAATACTTGAACTGGTTTCAATACTGACAACACTAGTCTATAGCTAATTTCCCCTTTTGTGACAGCTGTACAGGAGGTGAATTTTCACATAATTTACCAGTTTAAATTTTATTAAGGCTTAATGTTACACATAGGCTTAGGTTGCAGTGACAGGCTGTGTGTGAGGCGTCATCACAGTCTATGAGACAGGTCCACCCCTCGCACCTTCACAGCTCCACCGTCTGTTACAAATGGCTCCAAAAATCCAAGATGGCGACAGCAAAAATGCTAAATGCAAGGCTTCCAAATGAGAGTCCACAAACCAATGGGTGATGTCACGGTGGCTACAACTGTTACTTTTACAGTCTATGTTCAGGAAAAGTAAATTGACCTTTGTGCCCCCCTTGACTTTGACCTATTCTATATTTGTAAATGGAACCTGTGAAGAGAAATCTAATAAAGGAAATTGTTCAAGACACCAGGTCAGCATGAAGCGATGCTTGGAAGCAGGGACTGTGAATTGATTGTGAACATTTTCCTGTCGGTTCATTGTTGAACAGCAGTCCATCCCTGTGGTCAGCGGTCTGATCGAGACCGTGGACAGAGTGATGGAACACATGGTGACTAACCTGGAGCCCAGCCCGAACTCTCTCATCTCCCTGGGTGGAACGTCTTTTGTTGCAGGTCAGTATGCTGTCAGCTCTCCATAAGGTGACTCACTGTTTGTAGTTTGTGTGGACACAGTTAGGCTAGAAGGACATCGAGCCTCAAGCTGACATCATTAATTTTCTTATTCAGAGGGCAGATGCAGGTCAGAAAAGCAGAGGTCGAACCCTCTCCGCTGTGCCTCTCATGGATGTGGGTCTTTTTGCATAATATTTTGTTTGCCACTGAGCTTGCTTGTGTCTTTCTCCCAAGGGTGGCTTCACATCCTTTATCCACCCCTGATGAAGCAGATGGCTCTTGTTGCTTCTCAGTCTGTTTTTCTCAACAGTTCTCGCTTTTTCTAACCTCTCACCCCAACAGATTACTCTCTGATGAAATTCCCACAGAACTACAACCTGCCACATTACCGCTTCCCCACACAAGGCAAGAATTACATCTCCGTGCCTGGAGAGGCTTTGACCATGCAGTGTAAGTGCAAAATGCAGACGTTCAGTGACATGTCTTGAGTGATAAACAAAGCAGACCTGCCATAGCTTTGAGAGTAGTAGCTTCTCTAGGATGAGTGTGAATACTGTACATTGGTCTTGGTCTGATTCTGCCAAGAGAAAATTGTCCAGCTGGGAGGCTCTTGTTATTTGCCAGTAATTTATAATGCTAAGATTTAAGATCGCTAACATAGCATAGGGTGTAGGACAGGAGTGCCATGAGAGCTTTTGTGTAACTTTATGGTGCACCGTAGAAATCCAGCTATGACTTTAATGTTGGCAGTTACCCTTTTATTCAAAACAGAAAGAATGAGAGAGCAGGCACTTTTTCTCCACTTTCCTCTGTCATTAAAAAGAATGGACTCACATAGTGGAGTGAGGGAGAGCAGTAATTACGGTGGGCATTAAAACTCTGTTTGTTTGACTTTGTGTTCAGGTCAGATTCCCTTGGCTCCACCTGGCTGCTATGTGCACTGTGTTGCCATACAATGACTGGAATAAACCGTCTTTATAATTCATTAAAGGACTGTTATCACAAATGGAATATATGTTACTGCCTGACACATCAGAGCCAGGACCAAATTAACTCATAGCTGTGAATACCTGGCTGTATGAAATGCTCCAAGGGGAGGTTTTATATCCTAATTAAGTAAAGAGCATGCTAAACATTGGTGTGTTTGGATTCTTTATTATATTTTTCCTTACTTTCTCTCTTCCTTTGGAGAGTTGTACAAACAAGCTGGCCACCTTGAGGTCTCTTGTGGCTCTTTCTTGTGGGATTTCTGTCGAAATCATTTTTCGGACGGTTAAAAACTCTCCTGTAGCATATACGCCGCACATTTGTTTGACATCTGCAAGCTTTTTGTTGTCACAGTCAAGGGGGGGCTCTGGGTAGAGGGCCTTTGAAAGGAGGAACAGGACCATTAAGGATTTCCTCCAATTTCATTGTTTATCTTGCAGTATTGAGGTGGGACTGAGCTGGTTGATAGGTCAGATTAGGGGAGGGGGACCAGACCTCCTGCTCTCCGGGTGAAGTCATGTAGAGGTTTCATAAGATTTCCCAACATCCATGTGGGTTGCGGCGACTCTTTCTTTCACCCTTGTGCGAGTATACGGCCGTCCTATTAGCCTGCCAGTGCCAGCGTGCAGCGACAAGGCAGCGTTAATTAATTTCCCTTCTTTGTGAGCATTTTAGCAGCACTGCATTACATTCCCAGTCCTTTGCCCAGGCCAGTGAACCACTCTATGTTGTCTTCTTTTCCTCAGCTCAAACCACCATCGTTGGCCTCTTTTACCACAACATGCACAACTACTACAAAGAGATCAGCCCCATCAAGACCAGGTAAGAAGACAGGACAACACTCAATGTGAAAAGTCACATAAACTGACAGTGCCCTTACCACTCTGGTTTTGGCCAGGGTTTTATCTAGAAAAATGTGCTTTAAAAGATTATTCCAGCCATTCAACAAAGAAAATCAGGCCTCTCTTTTTGCACTTCCTGTGTGGGAAAGATGCACTAAGGCGCCCCTGCTTCCTGAACCACAGAACGGCTGATGCCTGGGGCCAGGGCCTTATCAGTCCTCTCGCCTATCTCTCATCTCACCACTCAACCTCCACTGACTGATACACCCTGCCATTAGTCTTACATATCCATTCCTCCCCCCAGTTACTGTCTCATCAGTGGACCAGCTTGTTCTGCTTGTGCTGCAGTGTTTATTTTTTACCAAAGCAGATATAACAGCGATTAAGCAACCTGTTTTCCCACTTTACAGTACAAAATGTGAAATATGTGACGGTACATTTGGAAATGTGTTTGGGACTAATTTGTTTTTAACATGGTTCTCCCACTGCTTGCATCACTGTGGCTGAGAATGTCCCATGTATCATGATAGCGAGGTGATGCTTGTATGATCCCAATGTCACATATCAGATTGCCTTGAAAAACTATTGATGCAGTGCTGCTGCTTGTCAGTGTGATTAATAATATAGAAAGATGATCAAAGTCCCACTTAAATGCTACTGCTCTGGGCCCATGTGTGACACTTATGTGATGATGTGAGTACCAGATTATAGTACTCTTTTCTGTTATATAGTACTTTACTCAAGAATCCATACACTGATTGTAACAAAATTAAACACAAATGTCCAACAAGATAAAATGATGAAGTGATGACAGGGGAGACATTTGGTCAGATACTGAATTGGTGACACTAATCTTAGGTGCACATCCAAGATTAGTAAAGATTGTATAGAACGTCTCTGCTGCCGGGTTGAGGTTGTGTGTGAAGCATCCATATTTTAGAATTTGTAGCTTCTTTGCAGCAACATTTGAAGCATTGTCAACTGTCATGGCTACGTATGAGTCTGGACAGACATGGATGAAAACTGTAACTGCAACTCGTTTGTAGAGGCATACAACTGCGAGGTGGTGATTCTAGGTAGTAGTGTTTTTCTTTTGCACTTGTACCTGTGACTCTTATTTCTGCATCTGTTTCTTCCTGCTCTTCTGCCTTTCTTTTCTCACATCCCCTTTCTCTGTTTTGTCTCTTAGGATTAACGAAGCATCTGATTTCAAGGATCACAAGATCCAGGTAGCAAGCTGTCTGATCTCTTTGAAAGTGGAGCCCTCCCCGGCCCTGTCAGTCAACCTCTCTGGAGCACCACTCATCAAGATTGTTCTCACCCACATCCTGGTAAGAATCCACACTATACAATGTTACACTTTCTCCTCTTTTGACTCATGTCTTTATCAGCCATTTGCTTTCTGTGTGAGTTAGTCATACTGGGAAAGTTGAGTGCTTTTCCAGTTGTTGGGTGTGGGACACCCACCTTATCAGAGGGGGAAGAGAGCCATGGTGTGCCCGAGGTACAGTAGCCGGATCCCCCTCATATGAAATCTATCAGCTCTATTTTAGGCCTTCTCTTATGTAAGAAGATGAGCGTCTATCACTAACTGAGGCTTGTGCAGCTGGGCACCACCAGCACAAAGAACGAAGCCTATTTTGGTTTTCATTAGCCTGCCGAAGTTTTCCCTCACGGAGCATGTGGCTTCCAGAAAGCAACTGATTATGGACATTTGAACTGCAGGCTTAGGGCGCTTTGAAAGGAACAATAACTTTCTTTTATGAACAACATATTTTTTCTTTCCTGCTTTATGGCAGGGGCTGTGCCAGTTTTCCATGGGAAATGCAGTCGAAACTCATCAAGAAAATTAACTTAAAAATGTGTATCGCATTAACTTGCTTCCCTGTAAAGTCAGAAATGTGCCAGTGTTTTTCACAGCCATGTGTATTTTTTTAATTTGTTGCGCATTAACAGGATTTTGAAGCCCGTTCTTTTCATCTAAATGAATTGCGTTAATAGCCTATTAGACTATCATACAATAGTATTAATGAGGCAGTTGACTAAACCCTCAACAATGTGGTTCTGTTCAATTTCCAAGTCCTACAAGAATTATTCACTTTTTGTTGAAGTGAATACGTTTTTTTTCTCTCCTCACTCATAAGAGCGCAAATGAAAGCCATGCAGTTTCATGAAACCATGGTAATATTGCTTTGTTTGCCTTCATTTTCCCTGGTGAAATAAATGTTTATGCTGCAATCATCTGGCTTGGTTCCTGTGACAGTGATTACTGTGTTTGTTTTAGCAGACACCATGGGAGAGGGCTTATAATCTCCTTTGTTATGGGAGTGCTGGAGATGCTCACCAGCTCTGCTCTCTGTTGAGTCAAGGTGTTTCTATTTTAGTTGGATTGCCTTTACCTCTGATGTAAGGATAAATCAGGTCTCTTACATTCTTTCCTCTCTACCCCATTACAAATAAGCTGTTATACTTATTACTAATGTGTACTGATTGGAACGCACCGTGCCAGCATATTTCAACTTAATTTAGGCTGCATAGCTTGGATGATGATTTTTATTTAGGGGCGGCATTGTAATTTGGCACACAGTGCTTTTGGCTGTGATCACGTCCAAAAAAGGGGTTGTGTTGCTGTAAGCACTTTGCAGCACAGACCTGTTGTTGGATTTAGTCAAAACCGACTATTTTTGGAGTCTTAATGTCTTTGGCAGCTGGTGGATACTTATCACCTCCCTAGCTTGGAGGCAGATAGGGCAGCTCACACAACATGAGGCTGACCTTTCCCGTCATTGTTTATGTTGCTCTTTACTGTGTGCACAAGTTAAACCTCAAAGATGTCCTCTCATGGCACCAGTTCAGTGGCTGAGAGTAGGTGATTTGCGGCTGACCTCTCTGTTTATCCCCAGAAAGCAGACAAACACCCTGTGACTTCATTAAAAGCTAGCGGGGGGACTGAGTGTGTCTGAAGCAGAAATGTGTCAGCTTCCTCATCTGTCTTCTCAGGCTGTCATGGAAACAACATGTCCTGTGTGCCATCTCTTCCTCTGTACAAACAGTTGCCTATTGTCATGGCTCAGATCCAGATGTCATCCATTTTCTCTATCTGACACCTGCTATGATAAAACGTATCGTATCATGGATTGATGGAGTCACCAACTTGTGAAGAACCTTGCGTAATGGCAGGTACCACTCACTGAAGGTCAAAGCCATGTGGTTGGTATCAGCGTGACCTTGCAGTCTTGATTAATGCCCTCTGAGTACACTAAAACAGCCTGGTGAGGTCATGCCATTCCCAGCTGACTCAGTCAGAGCTTAGGTGCCGCCATCCTATGTTATGTGGCACAGAGCAGGTTTGATAACCAGACAAGGTGTTATCAAGGCCGCTAGAGGCCCACATGCTTTCTCACGCCATTTGGCGGTGGTGGTGATTGGACCCTGGCTCCATCAGTGATTTATCACTGCTGTCTGCCTCAGGTTCAGTTTTAGAGAGCCTACAGAGAGAAGAAGGAGGGAAAAGAGAGGGTGGGAGGCATCGTGGTCTGTAGTTAAACATTAATACATACATAAAAAGGCCGACACCTCCTCTCTGTCTTCTTCTGTCACAGCATCACGCTGATGGTATGAAGTGAATGAATGGAAAGATTGATTTCATGAGCAAAGTGGATTTATAGGGTCAAAACTGAGAGGATTTAAAAAACAGATTTTGACAAGCGGGCCTGACTTTACAGGCTTATAAAGCAGAGTGTTAGGTTGGCGGCTCTATAAGAAGGGCCGAGGCGTGAGGGTGGAAGTGGGTGGAAGCACTGGAAGAGCACTGGTGGCCTCTGTTTGTCCCTCGATTTACTTGTATTACATTTCATTTGTGATGTAATGTGGGACTACACATTATTAAGTTGAAAGAAACAAGTGCAAGAATGAAGCAAGTACATTAATCTTTTCAAATGTCGATCTCCTTTAAGTGCCACATTTAGAGATAATAAAAGATAAAAAGAGAAAGAATTTATGTCTTTGTATTTATTCATTATTATTGTTATTATTATTACTATGATACCCTATCCCAGCTGACATTGGGTGAGAGGCGGGGTACACCCTGGACAAGTAGCCAGACTATTGCAGGACTACAAAAATAATAATAATAATAATAATAATAAATAGTTATATAATGTATATTCATATTATTTTATATTAATACGAATTAATACACAATTATTTTTTATTTATTCTTTACTAATTATTTATTATTATTATTATTATTAGTATTATCATCATTTATTATTATTGTATTTAGAAATAACTCAGAGAACACACACACACACACACACACACACTTTTCAATTTATTATTGTTTGAATGTATTTATTTATATATTTATTTTTAATTTGTATTTATATTTGCAAATATAAGGCTACAGCTAGCAGCTGGTTAGCTTAGGTTAGCTTAGCTTATAGACTTGAAACAGAGGGAAACAGCCAGCATGGCTCTGTCCAAAGCAAACCAAAATAAAATCCACCCACCAGCAGCTCTAAAGCTCACTAACAACTTTATAGTAAAACAATTTCTCAGCTAGCTGTTTTACCTTGTTTACAGTCTTTGGTGCTAAGCTAAGCTAATGTCTTGCTAGCTGTAGCCTTTTATTTAACAAGCAGACATCAAGTTAGTCTCTGCCAGAGAGTGAATTATATTATTTCCCAAAATGTCAAACTTTTTCTCAAACAACATCTTCTTTTCTACACCCATTAAAATTGAAGAAAATGGGATTTCTGAATCGATCAAACTGACCCTGGTAACTTCACCATTACTCTGTCAGTTCCAATATTCTCCAAGCAACTGGACAAGAAACAGCTTGTGCTTACATCTTCCATTAGGCTTTATCCATCAGTCCCCCTCCCATAATTTAAAGAACATGAAAGAGAGTTTGGTGGGAAGTGAGTAAAGAGGTCAGGGGCAGAAAGGGAAACTGGGTGGCTTGTGTTTACAAAGACGTCTAGACTTGTTGGAGCTGGTGGATCAATTGTTCAGCACTTTTGAAAATAAACAAGGTTATTTTACACTTTCTGATAGCTGCGCTGTTAATCATGTATGCCAACGTTGGTATCAGTCATTTCTGCCACAATAATAACTGCTCTTTATTGCCGGTCTTTTTATAACTCCCAGCACACGCCCAGCTTAAACCTTGTGGGCAAAATCTCTCCTCCGTCTCTCTCTTTCTCTCTCCCTCTCTCCCAACCACCCACACCCATCCATACACCAACACATACAAACACAAGCTGTGTGAGCCAACACGCTGATCAATCACAGATGGAGGTCTGGCTATTGCTGTTCCTCTCTCGCCAAGAGATTTAGAGACTTTCTTTACGGCCCCTCCCACTAGCACCCCCTTTCTATCACCACTCAAACCTCGCGACCACCACCTCTCGCCACGCATCGTACAGTGCAGAGCTTGAGCCCAGAGGAAAATAGAAAAGGTCCTGATTCTGTCTTTATCACTCTTTCTATAGCCTGAGATTATGTTATACAGAATTTTGCCCTTTGTAAACCTGTGACAGAACTCTGCATGAGAAATTCAAGTTTGTGAATGTGTAGAGAGGATTTGTAGAAAAGATTTTAGAATGGACCACAATGGAAGTAAGTCCTGGACAAAGTGTCACACGCCTGTAATTTTACTACTGTATTTATATTTTGTCAAACTAAACTAATAACAAAAAACAAACAAATATCGAATTTAGTTTTCTTTTTTTAAGTCCTTAGAAGGTATTATACGTTATTCAAAAAAAAATTTTATCAGGAGATGTTACACCCCTATAAGCTAAAACTGGGATAGTTGGAATAATGGATTGTGCATGCAGGAGGCTGTTCCATCTTTGTTTGTGTAGTTTCAGTCAGCACCATCAAACCTATAGCGAGTACTATCTCTGCTGGCTACAGGAGCTGGGAAGCTTGTTGTCTCATAATGGGCAAGTGTTGAGTTTAAGCAAAAACCTACAAGAAGGAATTCTTTTTCATTTGGTTAAGTTATCCATCCATTTTCTGCTGCTTCTCTGACTCTAGGTTGTGTTCCTTTGAGTAATTATATTAGCTATTGTTGGTATTTACCACTTTGAAATACAAAACAACAGTGATATAGTGATTAGGACTGGAATAGTCGAAGAATTGATAAGATGATTAACTGAAAATGAATCTTCAAATCTTCAAATGAATTTTTAAAGGTTATTTTTTGTCAGCGTTTTTGCCTTTACGAGACATGACAGATCTAGGGTGAAAGGGGGAGAGATAGGGGCAATGACATGCAGGAAAGGCCATGGGTTGGAATTGAACCCGCAGCCGGGTCATCCTTCAAGTAGAAACACCAAAAAGTCACTGGTTCCTGCTTCTCAGGATCTACTTTTTCATCTTATGCGATATTTAATTGAAAATCTTGATAGTAGTAGTTAAAAGTCTGAATACAAACTGTGTCTAGTACATCTGAATACAGATTTAAAACAAAAAATACAAGCAAATCATTTTAAACTAAATTCAAAGTTTGAATGTTGGCCCTGTTTTGGACTGTAAAGGCAGTAACAAAATTCAAACTTGTAACTTTAGTGTCACACACAGTGTGGGAACTTTGAGTTTTCTGCTTTGAGTCTGCATTCAGATGCTTTTTTTTCTTAGTGTAACCCCACTGTTGATATAATTTGTGCATGCGTTTTAGTTTGACAATCTTTTTTCAACTAAAAATGTTTCCTACACATTCTCATGCTGAGTTTTTTCACAGTTTAGAAAGGGCGCCATACAACCACAGTACTGAAATAATCACCAAACATCATTAGCTAAGAGCTGAATTTACACTTGTTTGATCTCATATATTTTCTGTTTTTGTTCAAACTTCTCTGCAAAGGCTTGTGAATGCAGAAACAGACCAGAAACCAGAGAAATAGTTCAATGGCCTCAAAGAAAGCCAGTGGGAATTGAACACATGAATTCATGCATGAGAACCTCTCCCATTATCATGGGAATTTACTTCTGAAAGAAAAGATACGACTTTTCATATTTGGTGTTTTCTAATAGCCACAGTACAGTATTTCCGTGACTGTCCACTGCTCACCCCTTATCAAAAACATCTCCATCATTTCTGTGTTTTTAATTGTCCCTGGTTTTTCCTCACACCCTGCATACCTATCAACACATCTCGTTGTTTTCAGTGTCTACCTCTGAGACTGAGCTGAGACCACAGCTGCATGTCTTATTACATTTCCCCTGATGGCATGATCTCACTCAAGGCCAGTTGTGTTTCACTGCATGGCCTCGGAGTGTTACTCCACATGCTGTACGTGCATCAGCTTCAGTCTGAGCTTGTGACTGAAAAGCCCTGTGATAACAACACTGAGATCTGTACTCCATCAGAGCTGCAGGTTGTGATGCTTTTATACTCTGACCTTTAGGTGGTTCAGTGGGCAGGTTTTTCTCAAAGCCCGAGTGAAGTTGTGAGCTGTTTTGGTCTTTTTTGAGCCGGCTGGACCAAGTAATGTGACACCATACCTTGGTGCTCCTTTCCCAGACATACTGCAATAAAGTGTTTCCTTCCCTTCCTAAATTTAAGAGCAGTCAGTGTAGCTTTTGTGGGATATATGGCCTCTCTGTTATGATGCAGAGAAAGTCAGTCAGCCTTTCTGTTGACTCATATTTTAACTTTCACTTTAACCTCCACAAAAAACAGAAGATGACAGAGGCTTTGAATATTGTTTTGTCATTGAGTTAAATGTGACTGATGAGTTTCAATGCTGTTACTGACCCTGCTGACAGCTGCACTGTTAAAAATTGATATCGATACCAAATGCAGAGAGTGACGTCCAAATTACATCCCGGCTCTCCGTGCTCTCAAATATTTGGAACGTTTGAGGGAAAAGGAGATGATCTCTTACTTATTCACTCACACTGTTGTGTCATATGGCCTTTTAAATTTAGCACAACCAAAGCCTGTATTTAGACTTCTTTGCTCCTTTGCTCTTGTGGCTGCATATTTTTGTACCAGTGCTGGAATGAATGAGTGGGTGTGCAGGATGTTTTTTTTAATAAGTGATATTTCACATTTGTTCAAGGTCTACTCACTAGCCCTTTATGTAGCATTCAACTACATCTCACATTCTCAAGCCAATATTAAGCTTTGGAAAAAGTGAGTAAATTGACCAAAAACTAAAGACTTTCTTTGTCAAGCTTCTGTTTTCAACCTAAGATCAAGAATAAACTTTCATGCTCAGTATTCTGTATTCTTTTCAATAGAACTCAGGTGACATTGATTAATTTTTTGTGTGTCTATACAGTCTTTGGGTTGTATTTATAATAATAGTAAAACATATATATAACTAAAAATAATAATAAAAAATGGAAAAAATAAATAAATTAAAGAAAATAAATAAATCTTTCTCTACTATCACTTACTGTCTTCAAATGTGGCACTAGAAGTACATCAGTATATTGGATAAAACTGATGCACTCATTCTAAGTCGCTTTTATCAATATCAGCCAAGTAAATGTAATATATTTCTGCCAGCACTGCTGTGTTTGTTTGAAATCGGCTGTTAAAACAAGGATGCCTGTTGGTGTGTAGCTTTCTCCATCTTTTCTTTATTTGCGCCTTGCTTGAGAACCAGCTGTCAAAAGCTGAGATTTAAATTATCACAGAGTTGCCCGATGTCTCGGGATTTGCAGAGACATATGGTGCCGCCGTTTGCTGAAGCTAGCTCAACCACAGCGAGGCTCCGGCTTCCAGCTCTGCCAGTCATGGAGGTCTGAGAGACACCACAGAGGACAGAGAAGCTCGCATTTATACAAATTGCTGGGTTCTGCGTGTCATCTGCGACTTATATGCTCTTGTGATGCATGAGAGTGTTTATTTTCATCCCTCATCGTTTTATCCAGTAGGCTCAGTGCAGTCATAAAGCAGCAAAGAAAGACAAGGCGTGCTTTAGGTTAGAGGGATAAACACATCAGACAGTGACTCTCATGCTGATGTTAAAGCCTTTTGCTCCCAAAGACAACTGATTGGTGTGGTGAAGTAAATGGAGAGTAGGGGTGTGTTGCCATTAGCAATGCACCATTAAATATCTATTGTTTAAAACACATATTACACATATGTTGTCATGACGACACAACAGCTAAGAGTGTTTTTCCCTCCAAAGGAGTAGCTTTATGATTTACAGTCCCTATACCCCCCTACAGCAGTTTCAAATGAAATCCTAGTTAATAACACCAGACATAAATATGCCAGAGAAAGTAATTTAGTGCATTTATTGAATCATACTTAAGTACAATTTGGAAATACTTGTATTTTACTTAAGTATTTTACGTTACTCTCTACGTCTACTATACTACATTTCAGGTGGAAACGAAATGACACTGCAACATTTACTTTACTACTAAACCAGTGGTTCCAGACCTTTTTGGCTTGTGACGAATTAGTGTTTAGTTTAGGCCTCTTGTCATGTTTCAGATGTCTATGAGTTGTTAGCAGTTCCATTTAAAAACTGTCTGAATACCCCCCAAAGGCAAAATTATCCAATATTTCACAAAAAGCAAATATTAGGGAAAAGTAAAAACTTTATGAACTTTATGTTTTCTTCTTTCTTCCCACATTAATTATCGAAGAACCTCCGGAGGAGGGCTGACTCCTGGCCACTGGACTGAACTCCCTGTATACAGTATAAAACAGCTACAACAGTGAAATAATGCCTCACTATTAACATTCTGATAATGTCTTATAAGTTACTACATCAGTCACGGGGGCCATTTTTGGGCAGAATGAGTGATGATTTACTTTGATACTTTAAATACAATTTCATAATAATACTTGTGCACTTTTTCTCAAAAGAACGGTTTGCCACATTCAGAGCAGTTATTTAGCAACAAACCACTGTTTGCTATGTAAAACTATAGTGGAGTAATGGCATCCTGAGCAGAGAAAGAAGTCACGCTACCTCTGTTTGTGTTGTTATCAAGCTTCTCTGTCCGCTGTTGGGAAGATGTCTGGCCACATGTGCCTGTTGTTGCATGTGAGTCAGTGGTGGCTAGATGGTAACCTTAGTTTTGCAAAACTCTCGTGAGCCGCTACAAAATATTCTTGGCTCACTGTTTTATGGGTTGACGCAGTGCTTAAGGTTTGGTTAGGTTTAGGCACAGGAAGCACTTAGTTAGAGTAAGGGAATGATAATGGTTCAGGTTAAAATCATAATTTGAGACATGGAACATAAAATCTCACTGGAGTTCTTGCAAATCTGGGGTTAATGCTAGACACAACCATGTGAGTCCCTGTGTGTCTATCCCACTGGCTAGCACTGTGCTTGTACAAGCAATTGCTGCTGATGTGGGGACGGAATAATGCTCAACCTTAAGTTTCCATCCAGGTTAATAAAAGTCACCTCGGTCAGCACTGTTGCTGTTGTTAGCACTATTTATGGAGTTAGCACTGTTAGCTGCCAGCCACCTGCTTAGCCACCTCCGGTTGAGAACCGTGTGCAGATAGTCTCACTCCTCTGAATCATACATATGCCCTTAATGTTGTATACAGATCCTTTTAGTTGGATTCTAAATGCAGGACCTTTATTTGTAATGCAGTATTTTCACATGGTTGTACTAAAGGAACAGTGTGTAAGATTTAGGGGGATTTAGTGGCATGTCAAGGTGAATATTGGCTCAAAAAAAAAAAGATTCTTATTTTCAGGTGATTATACACTAAAGAAAACAAACTCATTATATTATTTATATCATTATAAAGGATTTAAATACTTTTTGCTCCGCTAATATTTGCTGGTGAATGATGATGAAGGATTTTAGACATTATTGTATTTCACTACTATGGAGGGTGAGTAAAGTAAGTACCAAAGATGGAGCTGACAGCTACACAAAGTCGGACATAGTTACACAGAAGCACCAGAAACACCTTGACTATCTATGATTTATCAGCTCCCCCCTCTCTCTGTCCCTTCTCCTCTTTCTCTTCTATCAGCCTGTCGCTCTGTATCACTCTGCTGTCACTAGCTTTCACCCTCCTCTTCCTCTCTTCCTCCCTATGTCTGTTCTCCTTACGAGGCTCAAAGTGATTTCCAAGGCGGTGTTTGCTGGCCTTCTGTTGTTAATAAAGAGTTGGAGCTCCAGCTCCAGTCTTGGCTGGTGGCTGAGGCCTCGGGCAATGAGGGAACGACGACGGTGTGCGCGCAAAGCCCGGCCAGATCTCCGAGTGCGTTTTAACACTCACCAGTGACTTTTAGATTCCTGCACCTCTCCTCAGACATCAACTGGAAAAGATACTCTGGATGCCCCAACAGACAGTTGCTAGAGAGGAAGCATGGCCAAACAGCCCTCTTTATATGTTTGATGGTCTGTTAGTCAATGTATATTTTAAATTGTGTCTGGTACATATCATGGTTTGGTTATGATGGATTGTTTCCCAAGAGCTGGGGTTTACATTTTGTGCTTAATGTGGATAATTAGTCTTCCTTCATTGCACAGGAACATTAAAGGTTCAGCGATGGTAGAAGGCATGTAAAGCAAGGCTTACAGTGTGTCAATTACAGTTTGTCTTTCTTCCATCTGCTTTCATTTACACCCAACAAGCAATGTGAGTTATTAAAGCCCACAGGGGAGCAGTAAATTCACCCACGGGGTTGCTTGCAGCTCCTCAGAGCTGGCCGTCGGCGCGCAGTGACAGGGTGCATTTACGACACTCTCATGGCTCTTGGACCCATCATACTGTCTGTTCCAATGGGCCACATGAATATAACATCTATCGCATTCAACTCGAGGGTCACAATACATGATGACTAAAGAGCTGCATGCACAAAACAGACAGAATGAGAGCAACGATTTGGTTACACAATGAAGTGAACGTATTGTGCTATGCTTTGTAATATGAATCACTGAGCCTATGGGCCAGGAAACAGACAGCCTGAGTGTCAGTTTCACTCTCTCTCTCAGTTTTTCCAGAAGGAAATAGTGCAGACACAGTCCATCTAATCATACACTTATTCAGTCTGAGAGTCAAAGCTCGGGGAGCAAGAAGAGGTGTGCAGTCTCTGCGTATACACCCAACCAGCCAACGAAAGTGTTGTTTTCTTCAGATGACAGATTGAGGAGGGTAGTGGTTTGACCTGAAACCAGGGCCAAGCCCCAATTACTGCATTCTTGCACTGTAGCCATTAGCTCACTGTCTCCGGGGACTCCAAATCTCATATTAAGGAATGACACGGAAAAAGTGAGTTATAATCAAATAAGATTCTTGAAGACAGTAGGGATTTTCGCTCAGTGTAATAATCACTTTTGCTGAGTGTCGATCTGCGTCTTGTCTTTCCTTTAGTATGATCTCAGCATTATTTAGATGGAGTCTTCCTCTACTTGCATTAAAGCACCAACAAAGCATTTTTATTTTATAGATACAAAAGCAAAATATGTCTTATTTTTTAGCCTTAAAGGGACAGTTCACACCAATATAGAAAACACATTTTTCCTCTTACCTCTTGCCGAGATATCGGCCGTAAAGATGCCTGCCTTCTCTCTTGTACTTCAATATAATGAAACTAAATGGCACTAAATTTGTAAAAAAAAACTCAACACCAATGTCTCTTTTCAGAAATCACGACCTGGCTACTCACAATAATTCACAGACCTTACTGTGAGGAATTCCATGTAGGAACTATTTCCTTTCTACCGAACTACACCTGCCAACCATATCACTGTGCAAAAGAAAGCATGCAGCTACTGCTATCTCACCTAGCACGGCTGAGCTAGCTAATGCTAATGAAAGACGCCTTTAATGTCTACATCTTGCACTGTCACAAACACAAGTCTCTCGTCCATGAGTAGATGCACACTTACTTTTGCGCCATGATACAATTAGCAGGTGGAAGAGAGAAAATAGTTCCCACATGAAACTGCTCACAACAAGGTCTGTGGATTATCTTGAGTAACTGGGTCATGATTTCTGGAAATTTGAATGCCAAAAGCAGAGTGCCATCTAGTTTCATTATACTGAACAGAAGGCAGGTTTTTCTACAGCCAGTATCTCCAACAGTCAGCAACTCCAACCGAAACCATCTAGATGTGTAAACAGCATTAAAAGGTAAGAGTGAAAATATGTACTTTTGATTTTGGGTTGAACTGTCCCTTTAATGAGTCTAATAGTCAAGATCTGTTGCCTGTGTTGAGCATATGGATGGAAAAAAAGCCAAAGAGCATGAAGGAAAGAATGCTGCTGATTTGAGCCTAAAATATTCCACAATGTCCTCTTGATCAAAGCACATTTTCCGAACAGGTTGCTCTGAGTTATGCTTGTAATTTAATGCGCCAACAAAATCCAAAAGCAAATCTTTTCCTGTATTAAGTACTGTTCTCTTACAATTAAAGATCTCAATTTTATTTGCCTTTCCTTTTTCAGACTAAAGAGCAGCAAGAACAAGTCCTAAATCAGAGCAATAAAGTCTTCCTCTACTGTGGCTTCTTGGACTACAGGTGGGTCTGTGTTTGTGATTTACGATGCAGCATGTCTCAATTATTCATTCAGATATAGAGCCAAAGAGATTTGAATCTTGATTGTTGACTCCTTTCATAGTCCTTGCTTAAGTCTTAAAGGCTTTAAATCATAAGACATGACCAATGATTTGGAAAAGGTGTATTTCCCATGTCTTAGTCAAATCAAAAACAGGCAGTGTGTTACATGTGTTGCTGTTTCGGTTTAGTGTATCTTGAGCAACAGCCCTCTGTAAAAAAATACAGTGATCTGATCTGATAAATGGAGCCAAAACACTATTTAGAAAACATAAATCATTTTAAAAGGGAGTGTGTTTTAGTTGGAATTCAAGGGCTTCCTCTCCTTACTCCCCTTTACCCTGAAGCTCAAGAAAAATGTGAATTATTGGATTGTTCTGTCACATTGCCCCGGTAAATTCAGCACACTCTCTGTGCCTCCCTCAATGGATCATGTTGAGTGATCCTTGCCAGCCGTGTTCTATAAAAACATGCTCTGTTTTTTTCTGTATGTTTGTTCTTCATGCAAGCGTCTTTACATTAATCTATCTCTGAGTGTATTTTCTCTTTAAATAATATCTGATTTGTGTCCTTTTCAGTTCAAATGAGGGAGTATGGTCCAATGAAGGCTGTGTACGCTCAGATGGAAACATGACATACTCTGTGTGTTTGTGCAACCACCTTACCAACTTCGCCATACTAATGCAAGTGGTGCCCTTGAAGGTATGACATTTAGCTGCTCTTTAAAGCTGCTCTCATTTTTTTAAATTAATTATTGATCATTTCAGCAGGCAGGTGTTTTCAGTGGAAAAAGCTCTGATAGACTGACTGTACGCCACTTGCCAAACACCGAAGGGCAGATAGGCAAAGTTAGTAATAAAGTGGAGCATTAAGCAGCTAAAGAGACTAATGTTTCCTCAGGAGCTGAGTTGGTGGAGACTTAAACAGAGTTAACAGGAGAGTGGATAATGGACTTAACTTTGCTGAGCCCTAACAACACTGCTCAAAATAAATGCTTATTTTTGCTCCTTATTTGTCAGATGTGTAACAGGCAACAGTTCTGAAACATGTTAGCCATGTCACATTTATGAGGTGACAATACAGTTGGTTAACATTGTGTTCTCAGCTTGTCGTACTGCCAAAAAGTGGCCAAAAAATACGTTTTTGTAGGTTTAACATCAATCTTTTACACAGAAGACAGTTTGACATGTCACATTCCACAGAGTGCTGCAGGGATGATGATTATATGTGGCCCAGCCCAGAAGTTAGCGTCACCCTGGTTTCCTTGACAAATAGTCAAGGAATTTTTCCATTGGATTTTGGATTATTGCAGAAAATAAGCTCTGTGGCAAACAAACGGTTGTAAAACTTACACATTTTGTTCAGCAAGATAATCTCCACAAATGAACACCACCTCCATGATTTTTAAAGTGAAATGCAATCGGCAGTAGTTTAAAGCTAACGTTAGGCTATAAACGAATTACACCACAGTCACATGACCTCAGCATCGACACCACAGCAAGGCTGTAAAGCCGTTTTCAGCATGATGACATCCTGTAGTCTCAGTTAGCTACTTGTCAGCAACCGCCATTTTTAAGACACGTAAGGGCTTCAAAGTTCACAAGTGGGGTATTTACTGATATATATTATACTCTATTAAGCTTTTGTTAACCACAGACCTTATTTCAGGCATCAAACCAAAAACCCATTCAAGAAACCCATTGACTTTGAGACGAGGGAACCGGAAGTGCAAAACTCTAACTCAGCTGGATATGGTGCCACCTCTGAGCCCTGCTGTGTCCCAGTGGCCCAAAAAGCATTTTCCCATAGACCATTATAAAAGAGATGTCTGTAAAACCTATTGGCAGGACACCATGAAACAAGGTCAATTATTGTTCTGTTCATTATGAATTTTTATATTTGTAAAACTTTTCCACACCCTTGAGAGGCGTGATTTACATGCATGAAGTCATCCCAATATAAAATCTATGGGCAGTGCAGGAACATGCAGGTGGGGCTGGTGGGAGAAGCATGTGCAGTGGGGCTGCACAATGCAGAGGCAAACCTGGAGGCCAGGAAACTTACTTGTCTTATGCACTCAGCAAGGAATTTTCATTTTTCATTTAGTGAATGGATGCCATCTTTGAGTATGTTAACCAGTTCTTACAATGCATCCATGGACCTGGTATTTCACCTGCTAACTCAAGCCCACACTGTCATTATTAAAGCTGTAGTTGGTAACTTTCATTATGAATAACTTTATTCATATTTGCTTAAACTGTCACCATATTCACACAACATTAAATGAAACATATAATCTGTCACTGTATTGCCTCGTTGTGCTTCTATTTGCAAACAACCAGTCAGAGCTGAGGAGCCTCTTAAGCAGCTGTCAATCATGTCAATCATGGCTCGTTAATGTGCTGCGACTGATTCTAGTGAATTCCATTAGAGGCAGTCGAAAGAGGAGGAGGGACATGATTTTTTTTTTCACAGACTACTTTCAAAATATGACAGTTTTAGCAAATATGACACAAAGTTATTTTCATAAAAGTTACCAACTGTAGCTTTAATGTTTTAGTACCACCTGTGCTTTTACTGCTACTTCAAGTCCAAGTGTCTGCTGTGAAAAAAACCTGTTGATGATTTTCACCACAGTGCTGTTTTATTTAATCTGTTGTTGGGAAACAGTGAAGCTTCCACTGCTATTTAGAGGAAGGTTTATCCCTTTAGCCCAGCCATGTTCAAAAGTGTGTCCCTCCCTCTGTGTCTTTGTCACAAAGTAAGTACATTTGTAGGAACATAATTGGACAGGAAAGCAGTGGTTTACCACAAAGTAAACCTCCAACCAGAAGCCCCCAGTTCAGCCTTTGGACAGTTTATCGTTCTTCCCCGTAGGTCAATTTTAAGCAGACCTACACAATCACAATGTCGGTTTCACTGGTGGTTTTATACGAAAGTACTTCAAACAACCATGATTAAGTGTGGTATTTTTGGGTCGCTGCGCAGGTCATTCCTCATGAACCACACTCTCTCAAGAGACTAAAAACTGTCCCTTTGAACCATTCTCCAAAATCTGTCCCTAAGAAACATCTGGGATAAGTGCCCTCTCTCCTTTGAACACCGTCCTGCACATTATTTTATATTTACAATATCTTTATGTAGCGCAATTTGGAATGTCAAACCTGTGTACATCGTCACCACAGTCTAACTCTTTGTTATCCAAGAATATGTGCCATGGGAGTATGGTCAACATCCACGATGGCTTCTTTAAATAGAAAAGAGGACTTCTTACTGCAGCTAAGTGGGCCAGCGGTGTATTTAAGGAGCAGCAGCAGTCTATTTGATGCTATACTTTCCCTCGGCCAGTCTCTAATTAGTGGGCTGCCTCGTCCCTCAGCTGCGAGGGAACATCCCACATATCCCTTTTCTGGAAGGCTGTGACTCCTCTGCTCTCGTAATGACAAGGCACATGTGAAGACAGTTAATGGAGAATCAAACCCAAACCCTCAAAATAGTCTGAACTCCAAAACAACACCAATGTACTATATGCTATGGATATATGCAGAAGGAGAGACTGTTATCTCTGTCACTGTAAAGCTGCTTGGACAATGTGCAATCTGCTTATCCCAAAATCATAATAAGTAGGTATTTGACTTCCACAGTGACTTCATACAGGAGAAAAACTTCACCTTGAAAACTGTTAAAACATGTTAAAAACATGTTGTGTGAATACATACAAAAACATAATGTGTGAATAATTTTCATCTTGAAATGTTTTGATTCCAGCGTCTGTGTTTCCTCCATTAACCAGGAGGATTTAAACCCTTTTGCTAAAGCTTTATGACAGTATGCCCAGTCTTGGAGAGTAGCCTGCCTGATAAAACACTAATGAGAGTCATTACTGTGTTCATCATCATAAACTCCATGGGGTCCCTTTGAATTTCCTGGCTAATGATACAGGCTAATGAAAGAGGCTAAACTAGCTCTGCCTGTGCATACGTGGCACAATGTGCCACCGTGTAGGCAAAATAATAATGTTTTTACATGTTGTCTTGTCTGTTGTTGATGGTTATGTGTCTCTGTACACAGCTCACAACTGGCCACAAGGTGGCACTATCAACCATTGGTTATGTTGGCTGCTCTGTCTCCATCGTCTGTCTTGCCATCACTCTGGTCACTTTTGCAGTTCTGTCGTAAGTATCATTTCTTCAACAACCTGTGCTGTACATCTGTGTCCAAAACATTGAGCGTTTATGTTTTATATACAAAGAGTTCTTATTAGCATAGTACTAAACAATAGCAGGTTAATGTGATGTTGTCCTGCTGCTCTGCAGGTCAGTGAGTACCATCCGTAACCAACGCTACCACATCCACGCCAACCTGTCCTTTGCTATCCTGGTGGCTGAGATCCTACTGCTTATCAGCGCTCGCTTCGAGCCTGGAACGGTGGGTACACTACACTACAGATTATGTTGTTGATGATTATAATGATGATGTTGAAAACAATGAAGAAAAGTTGTGATGATAATAAGCACAATCAAATTAATGATGATTACTAAAATGATAAGGATGATGATGATAAGAGTAGTGCCTTTTGTTTAATATTCTAATATACTTAAAAGTATTAGAATAAATAATAAGAAAGCTGTTTGTAAAATGATGTATGAACCAGAGATGTGGACTCGAGTTACTTTACTTGGACTTGACTCAAACTCATGTCACAAATTTGATGACTTTAGACTTGACAAAATCAAAAAAAGACTTGCAGCTTGACTTGGACTTGAACACCAAATCACTTGCGACTTTACTTAGAAGATTAAAAAGTATGTTATTCAAAAAAAGAGCCACAAATCATTCCTCTTTTAAAAAAAAACAACCAAAATGCCTTTTAATAATAATGCATACATAAATAATAATGAAAAAGAAAATGTTTGATGATAAAAGCCTGTTTGTGTCTCCTGTCTCAGCTGCCTTGTAAAATCATGGCCGTCCTTCTTCATTTCTTCTTTCTGAGTGCCTTCGCCTGGATGCTGGTGGAGGGCCTCCATCTCTACAGTATGGTGGTCAAAGTGTTCGGCTCTGAGGGTAGCAAACACTTTTACTACTATGGCATCGGCTGGGGTAGGTCTGCTCAGCACTCTTTAATTACTACACTTACTGGAAAAGCTAAATGATATATCTGGCATATTCACCTCAGAATATAGCAAAGATACTTGCCTTCCTCCTTGTGTGTCATTTTGTCGTTTGTGTGTTCAACAATACACTATGTCCCCTTATTTTATTGTCCCTAATATCTTGCCTCTACCTCAAGCCAGGCCATTACTCTAAATATGATTTGACCATTTCTAAGTGACCTTACTGGTCAAATATTGTTTATGAAAGTAAGTAACTGTGACTCTGTTGAATAAATCTGCTTTGAGTTACATTCCAGCATAACAATTGCCTCTCCTGATCTGAGTGAACTGGAGTTTGATGGACAGATAAAAAGAATCTGGGACATACGTATACTGTCTTTGGCTGCTGGGGAATGCATAGTCTCTCCTTCACATGCTGAACCCATTAGTGGAAAAACGATCTCTTTTTTATTACTTCCTTTCTTCAGGCCAGAGTGATTTTTCATTTTGTGTGGCCAACTGCAAATTATGTGCAGGAGATTTGTCTGACAGTTAGAAGTATAGCTGTTGTACATAAAAAGTAAATACTCGCTTTGTTAGTAATTGCTGCTGCTATTAGCTGTGATATAGGCTGCTGACTACTTTATCTTTCATTTCTTCCTTTAAAGTAAACATTTTCTTGTAGTATAGCATGCTGGGAATCTTTGGGCTTGGCAAGGCTAAAAGATTAAAAAAAAATAGGAGTTATTTTCAGGGAAATTAGCAATAAGTAGCTCAGCAGATAAATAAAACCACCACTGGGTGTGAAAGCGTATGTAAATACAGGTGCTACAATGGGTGGAGTTTTCCATGTTGGAAAAAATAAGTCACAGTGTTTAATGGGGGCCACAAGACTATGTGCTAAAATTAACTGAGGCATACTTTTGGATGACAGCGTGGAGGTTAAAATACCGTTTGAATTATGCTGTAATCACTGTTTGGCCTAGATCTGAGGTTACTGGGTTGTTTTGAGAGGATTCCTGAATTTTTCTGATGATTCCAGTCATGCTGATCTAAAAATATGAAAGTGCTGGTAACTTGTGTTGATGTTGTAATTACGAAGGCTTCATTGCGAGCCATGTGATCTCGGACCAAGGTCCACAGAAGCCTAAAGGCCTTAGGTTTAGTGTATGTCACTTTTTGTTTGTTTAAAGCCCTTTTCCTATTGGACAAAAAAAAACACTAACACTCACTAACATCTGTTTTTTTGTCTTTACTGGGAGAGGTTACAATGTGAATTTATTCCCGGGACAAATGACTCTACAGTAGTCAGGGGTATTTATCAGCTCCAGATCCAAGTGGCAGCGATGTAAACATGACACCTGTGTGAATGCGTTAATTTTGGCCTCTTTACTGGCGTGATGCAACGATGTGTCTCAACAAATTTCGTCTGTGTCTGTCCGAGCAGCACTCGAATAACATTTCAAACTAGTCAACACCAAGTTTGAAGTGGAGACTGAATAAGTACCAGAATAAATCACCATAGCATTTTCACTGGCCTCCATGCTGCTCTCTACCTGTTTTCCAGTGAGTTTGTGACATTGAATGTGACACGCCAGTGAAAAAAAAAAATAAAAAAGCTGCATACATGTGCTTATTTTAGTGAACAAACGGCATAATTAATGGAGTTTTTGACCACAAGTAGCACTATGGAGTAATGTTTTTAAGAGTGGGTCTCAATTTCATTTGTATTGTGCATGCGCATGGTGGCACGTATACACAGGCGCAAACATATACAAATGATACACATTCCTGCAGTCTGATATACTGTAATTACCTCAAACTAATTGATACAGTAAATGTAATGAAGTTGCCATATGTTATGTGGACACTGTACTTGATTGGTACTTGAACACAGCAGGGTACATGCACGATCTTCCCTCAAGAGACATCACATCACCTTATTATCCCCAGGGCCCTAGCATTGTTAATCTAGTCACGGATACTATGTGACATCTTGAGTAAATGTGTAACATGTGTGCTTGTTTCTTTGTTTATCATCAGGCTCTCCATTGGTCATATGTGTGGTGTCTGTGACGTCAGCTCTGGACAGTTATGGCAAGGTTGACAAGTAAGTATGACCTGCACTTAAATATATATATATATGTATATATATATGTATATATATATATATATATATATATATATATGGAATTCATTTCATCCCATCAAAGCTTTGTGACATTGTGTAAGACTGACATCACCTGCTGAAGAAATTGGAGCCATGAGCCGTGTTCTGTGTTATTCAAAAGCTTTCAGGTTAACACTAACTACACATGTCGTTCCATATTTACATCACATGATTATATTATTTTTACTCGGAAGGGCACACGGTGTGATTTCTTTCGTGTCTTAGCCTTACCCCTGTCCTTGCTTTCTCAGCTGTTGGCTGTCACTGACGAACGGGGCCATCTGGGCATTTGTGGCACCGGCTCTGTTTGTCATAGTGGTGAGGAATTTGCAACAATTTGCATTTATCATTTTTTCACAGTACTCAATTTGTTGCATAATTTGATCTACAATCTAATCTGTATTCATTGTAAACTTGCCTGTGCCTCTGTGTTAAATGTATTGAACCTCCTCTCTGATTTCCAGGTGAACATTGGCATCCTAATATCTGTGACCAGGATCATATCTCGAATCAGCGGAGAGAGTTACAAGGTTCATGGAGATGCCAATGCAGTCAAGTGAGTTTATGTGTTGTCCTGATCAGACCAGTGCTCTTTTAAAATGTCTCTCTTGTTAAGAAAGCTGATAATAAAAACATGACTGTCTCTTGCGTTGTTTTAAGGCTGACTGTAAAAGCAGTGGCTGTGCTCCTGCCTATACTTGGCATTTCCTGGATTTTTGGCGTTCTCGCTGTCAACACACACTCTTTGCCATTCCTTTATATTTTTGCTGTATTCAACTCATTACAAGTAAGTTTTCCCTGGGCTTTCTTTTCTTTTCCCAAATGTTTGCTGCCATTTGTGAAAACTGACATTTTTTTTCTCTTTTGTTTTTTCAGGGGTTCTTTGTCTTCTTGTTTCACTGTCTTCTCAACTCTGAGGTATGGAGCTAAATATGTTAAAGAAGCTGTATGTGACATTCAGAGCATTAGTATAGAAGCAAACCAATAACTGTTATGCAAAGATATAGTGGAGTAATGGCATCAAGAGCAGACAATGATGTTATAGTCCCTCTGTGTGTGTTGTAATCAGGCCACCATGAAGAGCAGGACTTTGAAGCCAATGTGACATAGTGGTCAAACCGTGTAACTACAACCTCTGGGTCCATCACACGATGCCATCAGTCCAAAAAAGACTTTTTCCCATACACTTACATTGGGAAAAAAGATGTTTGTAAATCAGTACATTATTTTTTTTTGAGTGTCACAACCCCTGGGAAGTGACTTGTTTCACCATTGGGATTTGATTAATTTAGCTCAATAACATTTGCTACAAGATTAAATCATTTTAGTCTCATTCAAGTTAGCAGAGGTCTAAACTGTAAGTACACGATTCGGCTGGTGTGAAAGTAAACTGCTAGGCCGACAAAGTCTCCAGTGCACTTGGTCTATGCACCCAATGATGCGGAAGATCCGGGTAATTTTACATCCTTGGAGTCAAACTTTTTTGGCCTCATGCGCCACTGAGCCACTTTTGTAGGAATGAACGGAGCCCAGCTTCCAAGGCTGTATCCAGTTCTCTTTATACATCCAAGATGTCTGAGCTCTTCTGTTCTTTCTTGTGGTAGCTGGTTTGGTCCTTGTGTGTGTGTGTGTATCCCACCGGCTAATTAAACGCTGCCACTCTGCACTGCGATCATACAGTGCTTACCACTGATAGCGCTGTCCTGACCCACAGTGGCAGAACAGCGTCATCATAGAAGTGTAACGAACTCCCCACAGACTCTGAATGTCGCATACAGCTGTGTTTTAATTTGTCCCGTCTTGTGGAAGGAAATTGTCCACACACTAAACTTTAAACCAGCATTTCATTTGGCTGTAGGCTCTCAATTAAAGCCATTTTATAGCAAATTTATTCTAATTTGCAGGGATGGTACGATGTTCTTTGTTGGAACCCCCATTTCTGATTTAGGTTGATAAGATGTCTTTTGTCTGACATTTGTCACCATAATCTGTTAAGGCTTTGCTTCTTTCTATAGGTCAGAGCTGCTTTCAAACACAAAACCAAGGTGTGGTCTCTTACCAGCAGCTCCATCCGAAACATCAATGTGAAGCCATTCAACTCTGACATTGTGAGTGCTGGTGTAAAAGATATTTTCTCAAACAAAAATGAGCTGTTCCACTCATTACTGTCTGAATCTATCATTCTCCTTCCCATCCTCTAGATGAATGGAAACAAGGAGGGCGTGACTCCCACCAAGATGAACACATGGGACAAGAGCACTAACTCGGCCAATCGCATCGACCTCTCCGCCGTGTAGGACCATTTCTGTCTGTGGCCGGAGAGCAATCTGAAGCTAACTAGTGTAGAATGACAAACACTGGCCACTGCTCACTATGTTATGTAAGGAATTGGACACTCATCTGCTCATGTGAAAGTGATACCAAAGGAGGTAGCTGAATAATGGCTGCACCTTTACGGACAAACAGACTCTGAGGACTGTGCCTTATTATTATCTAATCAAAAACATATTGTGTTCCCAAAAACAAGAGTAGGGATTTCTTAGGAGGCCAGTGAGAATCTTAACACCCAGGAGTGCAGTTCAGGGTCTGGCAACAACGCTCTGTATAGTGGAGCTACTAGATCTGGCTGTGACATGGCCCATCTATACGTATTCTGCAGCTGATTTATTAATTGACAATGAAATAGTTAAACGTTTTGGGAGATTACTTATTTGTTTTCTTGCTGAGTGTTGGATGAAAGATTGATATCACTTTCATTCCTGTTGAGTTAATATGAAGCCACTGCCAGCAGCTGGTTAGGTTAGCTTAGCACAGAGACTGGAAACAGGGGGAAACAGCTACCAGCTAGCTGTCTAAAGGTGACAAAATATGTCTGTCAGGACCTCTAAAGCTCATTAATCAGCATACTATATCTCATTAATCTTCACCAAAACAGAAGAGTAAAAATGATACATTATTTTTTTTACAGTCAGCCCAGACTAGCTTTCCAATATTTGTGCTATGCTAAGCCAAAGTAATCTGCTGCTAACAGTATATTTAGCGTACAGATATGAGTGCAGGAGAGATCTTTTCATCAAACTCTCAGCAAGAAACCAAAACAGCTTATCTCCCATAATGTCAAAATGTTCCTTTAAAGGTTCAGCGTGTACGATTTAGGGGAATATATTGGCAGACATGCAGCATAATATTATGTTTCTTTAGCGTTTAATTACAGGAAAATAAAAATCATTTTTTTGGTTACCTTACAATGAGCCATTTATGTCTACATAGGGAGCGGGTCCTCATCTATAGAGTCTGCCATGTTTCTACAGTAGCCCACAACAGACAAACTGAACACTGGCTCTAGATAGGGCCATTCAGTTTTTGCGTTTTCTTATACATAACTACGGTGCGTCGGCCACAGTAGTTAGCAGCCCCTCTGCAATAAGCTGAACAGTGTCAGAAAAACACTGATTTTTAAAATGAAACTGCTCACTCCTCAAACTTTTTGTTGTTTTTACCAGTTAAAATCGCCATGTCTGTTTGTTTTGGAGGTAAGGAGACCTCTGCGGATAATTTGGCTCCTGGTAAAAACCTCCTGATCATCTGAATCTTGGGTTATCTGAGAAAAAAGGGGAGCATACATTGGCAGGTGCTGGGCCCGTCTGCGATGAGCCTAGCAGCATCAGAGAAACACTGACTTGTAACGTGACATTGCTTTATTTCATGTTTTTATCAGTTTGAATTACCTGATCCATTTGTTTTCGAGAGGAGGAGACCTCTGCCGATAATTCGGCTCACAATAAAAATCTCTTGAACAATGAACACTGAAGGAATTCTAACCGGGAGTTCTCGCTTGGCACACGGAAGAAATCTCAGCTGGTTGCAACCTCACCGCTAGATGCCACTAAGTCTGTCACACTGCTCCTTTAAATTACAGTGATGTGTTTTGACATGTAATTTGTCTCACACAATGAAACAGTGTAAATGCATCAGCTGTAATTTACTTGCAGAAAATGTAACGTCTGAGACGATAAATATTTTCAGGGTGCGGTTGGAGACAAATGCATAAACTTGGATAATAAATGACCAAGGAAAGCAGTATATTTTCCTTATGTATAGTGTTAGCTTTGTGCCTTAAAACAATGATGTTTTCACCAGCTGTTAATAGTATTCATCACCACAAAGGAATAATTGCTTTTTTTTTACCTGGACGAACTTCTCCAAGTTTCACACGATTCACACAACTTTGAAACAACGTTGGGGACAGCGCAACACAACAACTGCGTTATAACAATGGGTGATGTACCATCGAATTAGACCCTATGTAATTCTGATATAATGTATTTATTTATTGAGTTCTGTATCATGTCTTCCACAAAGTGTCACAGCTCAACAATCAGTATGTTTTCATGTTAAATACTGTGTCTGTTTGTGTGTTTTCTCTCTTGAAATGGACTGGTATATTTGCAGACACTCTTTCCGAGGAATAGTGAATACTGCTTGTGTTTCGGACACAATTCTGTGAAGTTTTATGGAGTCTTTAGCTGTTTCTGTTGCCAATTTCTTTTACATTTTCATACATTTTTTGTACAGTACAAGGAAATATGTTCTACAGCAGAGGGACTTGATGAGATTGTTGCTTTTTTTTTCTTACCATACTGTGAGAAAGGAGGGAGAGATGACATCATTTAAAATGTCATTGATCTTACACTGTACCAACATTAAGTTTCCTAAAACAGGATTTACTGTAAGTCACTCTGAGCTCACTTATAATGTCAAATTTAAAGTTAAATATTTCAACATGTCTATGCTTGTAATGCCTTTAGTGATTGTTGTCTTACGGTACTATTGTTTGTGCTTCCAGTTATCTTTATTATAAAATGTTTATGACAAGAAATCAGTGTCATCTTTAGTACATGATTTTCATCATCATATATATATATACGTATGTGTGGGTGTGTGTGTCACATTACCAATAATCCATTTTTGGTAAGGATGGTTTTCTAGAATATCAAAACCTGGAAATTACAACTAATATTGAGCCATCCTGCATTACGCAAAGTGTTAAAGTGTTATTCAAAGTGTTACAGGATAGGTTCATAATTTTTCACCTGTCTTAAACAATGGTCAGGTGTCCATATGAACATTGAAACAAAACTTGCTTGCTGTAATCATTCCTCCTGTTCATGTAACAAAAAAGTGAGCCTTCAGGAGTCTAAAGTAGACCAATCTAGTGGGTATCATCCAAAGTTTCAGTCTTTTAAGAACAAAATTATTTCTTTGTGTCACTACCCCCGTTAAAAAACAGAAGAAATGTACTAAAAAGTCACACTTCTGAAGACGCACACTTGATTTGATTAATTGTGACTGCTGAAGCATCATATTGGCTTCAGATGAACTTTGTTTTAGTTTTTTTCACCTAAGGGCTGTGGATTTTGTCCCTCACCTACACTGGGATGGGATCTACTGTAGTATAAGTAGAAAGAATGATTACTGAGGGGAAAAGTCATTTCAGTGCACATTTGGGCACATGACAACTGTTTTAAGTCAGACTTGAAAAATGATGAACCCATCCTTTAAACACACAACAATGGCTGACCTTTCTGACAGTTGGTGCTGATGGGTTGTGACTGAGACAGTAGACCATAAGACATAAAGTCCTCCAATGCATAATGCTGTTGTTTTCAGACTGAATAAAGGCCATTCCTTCTGTTCTTTCAGAGCCCTTAAACCCTTTAATAAGACCCATCATTGATCCCCATGACCTTGGACATAACCTTTATGGCCTTAAGGCAGGTCGTGTACATGTTATGATGCTGGAGGAGAGATGGTAAACGTGATGGATTTCACTGTGTGCGCAATACTGTTAAGTGTGTATTGTAATTTTTTGAATATTTCTTGTTTTTTTAAATTATTATTATTTGAGCGTTTGAAGCCCACATGTACATTTTGACCAGTGACCAAACTGTAATGGGGATTATGCATACAAGAGACAAAAATGCGTTGAGCTGCCAGACACCTAAAATAAAAACACCAGCCACCATAACACGTTTTGGAAAATGGCTCCTTCTTCGTAGAGCGTTTAAAAATAAGTCGCAGCCAAATTAAGACATTGAATTGAGAGTTTACAAGGTGTCCCTGAAAGCACCATCATCATACCGCTGCTTGTCGGTCTGCGCATGCTCACCGTGAGCTATGAATAACTACCAGCGTATGGGCAGAAAGGTGAGAGAGACAATAATAAACAGCGGTTGACAGCACTGTCGGGAGCTTCTTAACTCCAGCAGCTCCAGAAAAGTAACAGGATTTAATTTGAATCGTTAAACAAGCTCAGCGTGACGCTAATATTTTGTTTGCATATTGTTATTTATTCCTACGCACGTTGTTTTGAACTTTTTGTGTTGACAGTGACTTCGCAATGCTGTCATCTATATTTTCCTCCGAGTATGAATCTCGTCGCGTGTAAGGACAGTATTTTCCATCTGTGAAATGGGATTTACCGGCGCGAGGAAACTATCGTGGGACTGTACGTCTGTTTCAGTTGGAAAATCAACCTCTTGATACTTGAGCGCGTTTATTTTCATCATCCATGGAGTCTGTTGGGAAGTTTGAGTTCAACAGGAAAGACCTGATTGGTCACGGTGCCTTTGCAGTTGTGTTCAAGGGCAGACATAAAGAGGTAATGTTATATCTGAGACAAATGTACCTTGTCACTGTTGATCAATGTAAAGCTGGTGTATTCATATCCTGCCTTTATTCTTGTGTTTCCAAGAAACGTGACTGGGTGGTTGCTGTGAAATGTATCAACAAGAAAAACTTGGCCAAGTCTCAGTCTCTGCTTGGTAAAGAAATCAAAATATTGAAGGTAATAAGTTGACTCTTATTGTTGCCACGCATTCTGTGTCAGTGTCTCTGTGTGCCTTTTAACTAAAATGTTTTTCCCCCACACCCTTTAGGAGCTTAAACATGAGAATATTGTCAGACTACTTGACTATCAGGTAAAGACCTCTCCTCTCACACACATGAGCACAGCCATATTCTCAGTAACCACACAGTAGCACATGCACACACGTGCACTACTGGGAACTTTGCTGCCACATGTTGCGAATGTTGACATGTTGCTGCAACACTGAACGTCACCTGCTCGTGTGATACATATTTGGCATTGCGGATGTTGTAGTTTTCCATGGGGCAAGCGACCTCAGTGACCTGAACTTGATCTGTAGTTTATCTTGGATGTGGGCGTGTGCTATCCTCTTCTTACCTTACTGACACCTGCCAGACAGGGTTGAGCTGATCTCTCTGTTTCTGACAGATGGCAGAGCGCAGCCGGTCAAACAATGGCTTATTTAACACAGAGTGGGTAGTGTCTCACTGCACGCACACACCAACATGCAAGGCTACTGACCTCAAATGACGCCTTCTAGGTCAGGCTGTGGGAGCCTTTTGTTGACAGCAATGTGTTCATTTGCCCGGCATTACCTTACTTATCTGTTATAGTGATACTTACTACATCATAGCAGCCATAAGGTGTTAGTTATACTGTAGTACAAGGGGTCACAATCAGGTGGGACTGGCACCCAAAACTTTGCACCCTTGTACCCTAACTCATGTCACCTCACCACTCTGTGACATTTTTATTTGGTAATGAAGCGGGATGCCAACTTAGGGGGCCCAGGGCTGGATAGGGGCCATGATGGGGTACAGTTTCAGGCCCCTGAGTTAACTTTTGTCAGCGGGCCCAGAATTTGTAGAAGTGGTGACAGTCCAAAAAAAGAATCAACCCAGTCCAAGATATGAGCTGGTGTCACCTGATGTGTAACCTGGGGCACAGCTGCCAAGACACTGATGGATTGTTGGTATAGCTCCCAATTCCCCATCTTTCTGTATGAGATATGTAATTAATTTTATGTCATTTTGTCTTTTGAAAATGATAACAGAGCAGTACTGCAGCTTCTGTTGAGGTTTTCAAATTAAGCTTTGAATGTCTGTCTTTTGTGATGTCAATACCCTTGAAAAAATCCTCAACAAAATTCTAAATTTGAGTAAAGTGGTTCATCAATTTGAGTAAAGTGGTTCATCAGATTCTCGAATCTAACTCTCTAAATAGTGTAATGACACACACAAAAAAAGCAGCATTTGAATGTTGATTTAGAATTCAAATGTCAGCTTTATGAATGAAGCTTCCAAGTTTCAAAGTAAATAATAATTAGCATTTAACATGGTTTAAGCAACAGGAAATGGTAGCATGACTTTTCAGTGGTTATGAAGTGGGGCGCCACATTGGAGAAGGGTCCTTAGATAATTTAAGGGGCCCAGAGCTGGACAGGGGCTATGATGGGGTACAGTTTCATGTCCCCCCGTCCCCCCGAGTTGGCTGCTTTCAGAATTTCTTGAACTGCCACTGGTTATGGGCCAAAAAGAGTCATCTCAGTACGAGAACTGGTGTCACCTGTTGTATAACCCGGGGCACAGCTGCTGAGACACTTATCGATTGGTGGCATAAGTCCTTATTCTCTATCTTCCTACATTAAATATTTTTTTTGACATTTTTTTACACTTTTAATCAGATTAGTATAATTATATTCCAGTCACTTTACCTTTTGAAATGATAATCAGTATTTTATCTGGTTTCATCAACAGGAAATGGGAGGATGTGTGTATCTTGTCATGGAGGTGAGTTGTGTTAGAAATGGTAACATTCACTAACAAGGCAGCAAAGCTTCAAAGCTTCTATTAAGACTTGTCTGTCTCATCTTTTCAGTACTGCAATGGAGGTGACCTGGCAGAGTATCTTCACTGTAAGTTTGCTACGTCCTGCAGGGCCTAACCCAGCTCACATCTCACTGCTGTAAAGATTTGTGTTTCACCTGGGGTCAAAGCAAAAAGGGGACATTTCACACCACTTCTAAGTGTTACATTAGAGGATCAAACTTACGGTTTGTTACTTGTAAACATGTTTGGAGCAGCTTACTGTTGTACTGGCAGGTCAGTTTGGATTTTAAGAGGCTTGGCTAAGCTTTTCCAGTGTTTTGAGGGAATAATAGGATTTTGAGGAGGCAGGGCAGAACAACCACAGAATTTAGGTTTAAAGTTTCAGCAGGTCAGTGGGTAAATTATCACTAATACTCCCAAGTACTTAACCCAGATAGAATTAAACCCCCAGAATTGGCTTGTGATGAGCTTTTTTTTTTTCTTTTCAATATTTAACAAGTTATGTAAAAACCAGTACAAAATAAGCAGCCAAAGTAACTCCCAACTTTTATTTTGTTGGCTTTCCAAAACCCTTGTGATTTCACCATCTTTCAATTCTCAGAACGATAAAAAAAACACTTCTCACTAGACTCTCACACTGAAAAGGTCTCCCGCCTCATGTTTCAAACTCTGCTCAGAAATAGCACGATGCAGCTGAGGGCTTGGTGCTGATTATTCTCGGGCTGAATTTACCTCGTCAGTGTCTATTCAGATGCTGATGTGGATCATCGGTCTAATTCTGCCACCTTGCCAGCGTCTCTTATTTTGTAGACTTGCCCATTCTGCATTGCTGCCAAGGAGAGCCATCCAGCTATTAACAGCGCAACACTCAGTCACACTTGGCAAGGTTCACGGAGCAGTCACATGACCTCACCCATCTGCCATTCACTTATCCCCTGTGCTCCGGTGGAAAAACACTGCAGCTACAAATACTAAATGGGGGGAGGAAGTGCGAGCATGTCAGATGGCCTTGACTTTAATATCCAAGTGAAGCCAGGTGGTAAACAAAATTCTCTTCCACGAAGTTTGACAGCAGTGACACTGATGTGATGAGAGTTGTGTGTCTTCACCTTGCATTATATTGGAGTGTCAGGAGACAGTGGAAGAAATGTATTCAGTAAGAGCAATCCTAGAAATCAGTTATAATTGCACTTGTATAGCACCTTTTGACTCTTCCGACCACTCAAAGCTCTTTTACACCACATATCGCATTGACCCATTTATTTGTACATTCATACACTGGTGGCCAGGGTGCCACCTGCTACTCAGTTAACTATTCACGTACGCTCACACACCAATGGCACAGCCATTTGGAGCAATTTTGGGTTCAGTATCTTGCCCAAGGATGCTTTGACATGCAAACTAGAGGAGCTGGGGATTGAACTGCTCATCTTCTGATTAGCTGACGATCCATTCTACCTCCTAAGCCACAGCTGCCAGAATTATTGCTCTTTAATTATTTAGTTGCATCAGTACAATCCTAAGAATGGCAAGTGAGCAGGGCCAGCAAGCTGTGAATAATTGTGGTATTTTTCACACCTTGCTTCACCTCTTTATGTGTATCTACATAACATGCGGCACGATAAATCTTCTGTTTACTGCCATGCTAACTTCCTCCCAGATCATCTTATGACTTTCATCCCTCTGACTCTCAGCTAAAGGCACGTTAAGTGAGGATACCATCCGAGTATTCCTGCAGCAGATGGGTCAGGCCATGAAGGTCCTGCAGAGCAAAGGCATCCTCCACCGAGACCTCAAACCCCAGAACATCTTGCTCTGCCACCCAGAGGGCCGCAAGTCCAGCCCCAACAATATCTGCATTAAGATAGGTAATGATTTCTCTCAGGAGAGTAATAGAAGAGCTGAACGTCTGTGCAAATGCATTGATGGTGGAGTTAGTTCATTTCTGATTGTACACACACACACACACACACACACACACACACACACACACACACACATACCTGTATGTCCCTCACCATATTTCTCTCACCCACCAGCTGACTTTGGGTTTGCACGTCATCTCCAGACAAACACCATGGCAGCCACACTGTGCGGTTCTCCCATGTACATGGTGAGTATTAAGGTCTCTTACTCTGGTTTCATGAGGCGACAAGGTGTAATATCAGCATGTCCCTAAGCTGTGTTTGTCTGGACACAGGCTCCTGAGGTCATCATGTCCCAGAACTATGATGCCAAGGCTGATCTGTGGAGTATAGGTACTATTGTGTACCAGTGTCTGACTGGGAAGGCACCATTTCATGTAAGTGATGCTTAAAACCACACACACTCATGTAGATACTAAAACTGTAACATCACTCATTTTATGTGTTGAGGTGGATGGATTTTGTTCTGTCTCAGTACCAAGAAAGGATGGACTCATTATTGTCAACACAAAGTTGAACATGATGCATCCCTTTCACAACACACTGACACATGATCCACAACACAACCAGTGAACACCACCTGTCTGCTTGGTGACGTTCTTCCTGATCTCCAGTGTTATTAGTTGGAAAATGCTGGAACAGCTTGACAACTTGTTATGAAAGCACCATGTTTACAGAGGGGGGTATGCGGAAATGGCTGCGAGCCATTTCTCCCAACCCAAAGCAAATATTGTTTCACAACCCTGGGTATTACTTTCTACTGTTCACATGGCCGTCCACTTGATACCGTTGAACTGTTGATTGCTGCAGTTATGATTGATGTAAAGACACATGATGTTTTTTGAAGATGTTTTGTCTCTTCGTTGATGTCTTCTTCATCTGAAGTCCATTTTTATCTCCATATATAAGCTGTTAAAGAAGAAAAAACATCCTGTTAGTTTGACACTTTGTACCTATTGAGGTTGTTTACAGTACGTTGCCGTTTCCTGGAATGCATTTTTCCTGGGAATGAGAGGGAAGAGTGACTTCTATTTTTGCCAGGCAGGTGCGTGAGTTGAGATAAGTCCAAGGGTCATTTGGAGGTTAGCTGTTGTTGCTGCTGATGTTTACTTAGCTGGCTCAGCTGGCATCTTCAAGCATTCCACTTTGTCCTCGATGGGATCATCAAACACCCATATATTATTTATGTTACGATTATATGCACTGTGACATAACTAGTCATTATACATCCTTGTTGTGGCTCAGGCAAAAATAAATAGTAAAACTTTCCACTGACATCATTTCAAATGTTTGTTTGTAAGGATGCAGGTTCATTTATTTGCATGTGTTTATGTGTGTGTGTGTGTGTGTGTGTGTGTGTGTGTGTGTGTGTGTGCATGTTAACGGTCATTTTTAGATTTAACTCATGTCTGTTGTGTGTCTGTGTTTGTGTGTGTACAGGCGAGCACTCCACAGGAGCTTCGTCTGTTTTATGAAAGCAACAGGACCCTCCTACCCAGGTGAGTGCACCCCTGGACGACCCCACGCCTACACACATGTACACACACAGTACACACAGGAGGAGGGGGTAAACAGGCATTACAGGGAGATGACCTGTGTTCTCTGCACTCAGATGCTGATGAATGACTGTGTATGTGAATAATGTCTGGTGTGCGCACAGACAGTTTACAAACATACACATATGGGTAATTACCACTCAATAAATCCCATACCACCACTAAAAATAGCTTTAATGTGGAAGAAACAGCTACAGACACCGGACGGGGCTGATCAGCCAGATTTTTCGCAATTAGCCACTCAAACACAGTTTATATTTAAAAATCTAATTTAGTATGATGCTTAACATAGTGTCGTGTCTATGCTATATTTCTCTATATGATGTAGTTTCCACGTGTAATGTGAAACAACATCTCTGCCTTGATACCAGTTGACAAATGCCTGCACAATCAGTTCTCTCGGCTATTTATAAAGTCATTTTGAGTGCTGAATCCCTCATACTCAGAATTGGACCTGGAAAGCGTTCAAAGGGATTTATGGATTGTTTCCGTGGTGTACTTTGCCAGCCTGTGTATTATGGCTCGTGGTCATGCTTATCTTTTGTGGTGATAAAACTAGCGCGATAAGACAGGGCATGGTTTGTTGTTTTCTTGTCATTCTATATATAACCTGCTCCGAGCTGCCAGCCAGTGACCTGCGCGGCTATCGTTTTCCACATGGCCCACATAGCTCCACACAGACGTAAACAAATACACACACACACACACACACACATGCAGAGTCTGCACTGACTCTGAGTGTCGTGATGCCCTGAGGTTTTGCGCTGGAGATTAGATTAAAAATTCACACACTTTACAGCTCGCTATGGCTTATGAAACACAAGTGACCTAAATATTATTCCTTTTAACACCACATATATCATGCAAACACAGTGAGACAGTCAAAATATTAGCATGTTTTATCGACATGCAAGCTACACATACTGTATGACACACTGTATAAAGCTGCATACAGAGATTAACCCACCCAATGGATTTTCCCTCTCTCTAGATACTGTGTAAATTTTTGGTTTACATCACATTTGACAACCTTACCAGCTAATAAGTTGATGACAGAAAACCTTTGTATTTTCCTAGCATCCCGAAGGAGACTTCTACTAACCTCAGACACCTGCTGTTGGGGCTGCTGCAGAGAAACCACAAAGAACGAATTAGCTTTGGTAAGTTTCTGCCTTTTAAAATTAACAACCTCTTTCATAATAACTTTTTTAAAACTGTCTCTTACTTCTAAATCTTTACATTTACAGATGAGTTTTTCCACCATCCTTTCTTGGAGACGAGTTCATCCACAAAGAAATGTATGGACTGCATCTTATTTGTCTCTGCACATATTTGGATCAATAAAGGTGCTGTAGACCGGGTCCTAACAAAGGCAAATATATGTTGTTGTTTTTTTTTTTGACAGGCTCTCCAGCTCCTGTGCTCTCCTACCCCAGCTCAGGCTCGGGCAGTTCCTCAAGCAGCTCCTCCACATCCCAAGTGGCCTCCCCTCAAGTGCGTACACCTCTCTGTAGTGGATTTATGAAACAAATATCTTGGGCAAAGATGTGAAATGTAAATGTCTTTTGAACGTAATACAGTAAGCTCATATTGCATTTGTTTACTTGCAGTTTCTCATAGTTGTACTTGAACAGCAACTTTATTTTACACTCTCTCAGCATTCCGATGGAGAAATGCATCGACCTCAGCCCAAAGCACTGTATTCCCCCACACAGGACACCCCCGGCTTTCTGCTGAAAGAAATAGCCAATCAAGACAGCAGGAGTACTTCATCTTACACAGAGGACTATGTCATAGTGCCTCCAAGTAAGACATTTAAACCCCACTCTTTAGGTATCTGGACTTTCTGTTTTGTGTGTGGGTTTTTCTCCACATCATCAAGAGGTGTCTGACTGTTTCTATTTTACTGCTTTTTAGATGAGTGCACGTGTGAAGGGGAAGTTGGGTCACCCATTGAGAGTTGCCTGATATACAGTGGGTGAGTAGTCACTCTGGGAGGTGCACATATATTGTAAGGTAATTAGTATCAGGCAATAATTGCTATGAACTTGCACTGAATATGAATATGATGCCTTTTGATGTGTACAGAAACACAGTGACAGTCATCATCTAACAGGAAAGCTTCCAAGTGTCCATTGACTGTGGACAGAAAATGCAGAATAGATTTGTTTAAACGTGTAATGCAAAATTAATGTTTTGCAAATATTAGTAATTTGTGCAGACAGAGCTAACAACATACAACAACATATATTTTTCTTCAGGTGCTCACTACTGGCTGAGAGAGGTCCCAGAAATGCAGGAAAGACACCTCCACCCTCTCCACTGCCACACTCTCCCCCCAAGCCTGTTAGGTGAGAGAAAGCCTGACAAGTTCAAAAAGTTTGGTATTTTTCAATCTGGACCCTATCTTCACATGTTTTTGTATCCAAGTGAATTTTTTTTTTTTTTTTTTTTTTTTTTTTTTAAATTGGTCCAGTGTTGATCTGCTGTGTAATCAGTCAGGGCATATGACGCCATCAGTTTAAGTCTACTAAAATGCTTGTTTTTGCCACTGACAGGCTAAGATTATTATTCTTATTGTCTGACAAGCATCCCTCCAGAGATAGACCCTTTTGGTAAACCAGAAACTGCACCGAAATTGCAGTTGCCAAAGCCACCAGACTCTTGTTTAGATAAACATTAATTTAGTCATCGTAAAACGCATGTCATTCAAAATCGACATAAACAAAATAAAAATCAAAAGAATCATTTTGGTTAATATTGCCATTGTTTCAACAATCACCAACTCTGGTTTGGTTGAAATAAATCTCAAATTCCCCCAGTTAGGTGTGAAAATGTGGTCTGGGTTTGGCTATGGTGATTTCAAGGCTTTTTTTGGTGAAACAAAAATGATCTCTTTAACATGAAGCGCTATCTCTGAAGGGCCCTAACCATAATGTTTTCAGACACTTATGATAATAATTCAATAAAAATCATAATAGAAAAGACAAGCACTCATGGATGTAAATTGACGATGCGAACCATTGGTCACACGGACAAAACATGGACAGGGCCCGGGGTGAAAAATACTCTCACACTTACCTTTACCTACTTACCTAATTATGCTTTAAAGATAAAAGTGTGCTGAAATAGATGAGTAACTTAAGTGTGAGCTTAAACCCAACAGTATTTATATCCATTTTATGTCCAATATGAGACACCATAGGTTTACAACATGTGCATTTAGTTTTTCTAATTTTCACTGTTATTTTTAATAGAGTTATAAAATCAACAAAACTGCATATTCCTGCATTTCTAATTCATTTGCTTCCTCTTTCATCCATGCAGCAATCCTGTTGAATTTTTCAGCCGTAACTGCAGTCCCTCTGTGCCCATTCCTGTCCCAACTCAAATCCACAACTACCAGCGTATGGAACAGAAAGTGCAACCTGCTGGCCTGCACGGCTCCTCCAGGCATGCACAGTTTCTCAGTTATCTTGTCTCTGCACCCACCCCACCTTAGTGTCTTGTCGTTACTCATTTCTCTAAGTCTAACTGTGTCTCATGTCAATCAGGGCCACACTCTGCTGTGCCGGCAGCAGCTCCCCACAGTGTGGAGGCTGTAGAGCTCCAAGTCCGGAGTTTGTTCTCAACTCCTCACGGCTGGCAGCTGGAGGGGCCCGACCACAACAGTCCTCCCCACTAGGTAGATATCTCAATCGGCTGTTTTTTCACCTATCTAAGGAGTGTTGAAGCAGAGCTCCTTCACAGCAACTCTCCAGGTCACACTCCTACAGCTTAACACGCTACATGGGAATTTGTCTGTGCGATGTCACTCGGTGTTGGCCACCAGGGCCAAGTGGGTGTTTACAGAAATTCCACCATCTGAAATATGTCATGCTCCAGTACATTCCTGGACTTGTTTGTGGTGATGTGTTGCTATCTGATTTTCTGTACTTGCTTTGCCTCTGCCTGACTCATTTAATGGTTTAATCTTTATAATACTCTGTATTCTAGTGGGAATGACCCCAAAGACCTCAGAGCAGACTCTGCCGCTCAGCACAAGAACTGGACAGCTCGCTGGCTCTCCTGACATGCAGGACGACTCCAGACCCAAGGTCAGTTTTTAAAACATCTATATTATTACACTCCATTGTGTGCATTTGTCTCACAATGCACACATTTCAGAACTTTAATTTCCTTATCAATAGTACGTGCAACCAAGGATGCAAAACCGAAGGAGGACAGTCCACGACCTGCGATCCCATAACCCATCCCCTGCTTCCCAGACCAACCTCAATGGGAAAACAGCGAATAAAAAAGGCCCTTTTAAAAGGTCAGGACAGTATGATTACGATATATTATTATAAATATAACAACTACGGTTATATGATAATTTAACAGTATCCTGCAAAGTCATATGAGAGTAGAATAAAATGTGAAATGTGTTTATGTCACTAATCCAGATCTAATTGAGACTTTGTCATTCATACGAGTATCTGCTATCTGGCACGTACAGGTGTCACACAGTATAAAAGATATGCCATCTGATAAATTATTAAATGCTCTCGATGGTGTTTCTCTGGCTGTATTGAATGTCCAGATCACAGAGCGCAGGCAGGCAGTCTGACAAGCTACTGAAGGCGGCTGTTGGAGCGCACCTGTATGACCAGGGAAGTGACGAGAGCCTCAACTGTGAGAAAAACATGGATACAACAGGTACCACTGGAACAGATAAGACCAGTCAAATTATTTCTACTGGCACTATTTGTCTTTGTTCACCAGCATTAAGACTACATAGCTGTTGTTGTAGATTAGAAAAGATAGGTACATGTTTCATAGCCATATATAGCTAAATGACCATTTAAAGTCAGTATCACACTGTTCACAACATGCAGAAGTTACTAAACACATATTTTGAGGTATCATGACCATGGCCATGTCATTTACTGGGCTGCAGTTCAGCTGTGTTACACTGTCCAAGGACATCTCAGCCGTTTGACTTCAACTCTTCATATTTGCTCCGACAGCTCCTCCTACTGGTTGTCATAGACGCTTCTCAGACTGTCCACCTCCTGTTGTCTTCACTCTGGGTTCTCCTTCCAAAGGGAACACTCCCCCTGATTACCTCGCATCAAGGAGGCTCTCAGGTAGGTGTTATAACTAGCCCTGTATATTTATTTTCTGTTGGGGTGTTCATTTTAAACCTTTTTTTTAGCTTGTGTTGTAGGAGGTTTGTGAAAAGGCCCTCAATTAAATATGTTTGTGAATGAACCAGTGAGGCTTTACTTTTATTACATACTGCTTTCTCCAGTTTAGAGTTCACTTAGACCAGTGGTTCCCAATGGCTGCATCTACGGGGTCCAGATTTCTCCATAGTCATTAGTTCAAGGTCCACACAGTTTATTATATTCAGTGTCAAAACTGCATTGGGCCATGTTGTTGAGCTAGTTTGCTGTCTCTGTTAAGTAACTGTCCATTATTCATTCACTCTAGAGCAGGAAATGGGACTTCAAAATAAAAGCTTTGTGGCAAGAATTCACTGTACTTAAAATAAAGTGTGTTTTTTACAAACTTGACACATTTGCGAGTCACCTGCGACTCATTCAGAATGGACCTGTTACCCACTTTTGAACCACAACCCAATAGTTGGGAACCACTGATATAGACCACTTGTACCAATTAAGTAAAGTGCAGTTTTCATTAAAATTTCATTAATTGGGGGTGTTGGTGGCTTAGTGGTAGAGCAGGCGCCCCATGTACAAGGCTGTTGCCGCAGCGGCCCGGGTTCGAATCCAGCCTGTGGCCCCCTGCTAATTGAATTATTCATTAAAAACATCTAAAGCAAAACACCAGCACTGGGAGCCCCTGTCACCCAAGTAAAATTAGATGTAAACCATTTGAAAGTTAATTAAGATATTAATAAGACATCACATAATAAGAGCCTCCTGGTTGTTGTAAATCTAAAACATGTAAACAGTTACTTCCATGCTCTCTTCATTACTCGTATTTCAGCTGTTCAAGGTTAAGCTGTATTTGTCTCTGTCCTAAATGCAGGCACCCCCATCTACATTAACCCAGCCTGGCCACTGAACAGTCGTCTTGCCTGTGGAGGAAACCGTAGAAACAGTGAGACTGAAGCCATGGACGCCACTCCACTCAGCAGTCTGCTCTTTCACCCTCCAGAGCTTCCTGAAGACACACTGATGGAGGTACAGACAGATACTATAACAATACTGGGAGGTGAATCCTCCAGATTGTTTTAGAGCAACAGGCATAATGAACATTTGCAGATGGACATAAAATAGACAATTTCAGATTCTACAGGAACAGTTTCTGTATTCATAGTATTTGTTCTTTTCACAGCAGGCTCATACAGATGGTCTGAGTGAACTGCGTTTCACCTTGGCTTTTGTCCACTGTGTCATGGAACTGGCTTCCTCCAAGGACCCGGGGCTGGATGCCATCAGCAGTCCTGATGTTTCCTTTCTAGAGCAGAGCGTAGTGACTGATCAGATCAGCCTTCTGAGTAAAGAATGGAGGTGAGAGAAATTAAGCTCTTTACATTTTCTCAATGTGTTCCTACATAAATTTTCTTGGAAATGACTTATGTTTCTGATGTGCATGTTCCAGCTATGCAGAGCAGTTAGTGTTGTACATGAAGGCTGAAGAGTTCCTGTCATCAGCGCTGCACACGGCTAAAGAGAATATCAAACAAGGCCAGCTCCTTCCCTCGGCTACAGTCAAACAAGGTGAGAGCAGTGACTTTTGGTTTTGAGTACCAAGCACTCTCCTTTTGTCGACTTGACAGATGTCTGTTAAATGTTTGTAGTTTGTGCTCCTTCTGGAAGAACAAGAGCTTTTGGGTGTTTTAGTCTACACAATTTTAAGCATTAATAGTTGATTTATCCAGGTAGTCTAACTGAGTCAGAAGTGGCATTCCATTTTGACATGTGATGACAATGGTCAGGTTGTATTTGTAATAATAATAAAATGTCTTTGCATACTGTGTTTCCTTTGTGCAGTGATCAAGAAGCTAAATGAATTGTACAAGAGCTGTGTAACGTACTGTCGCACCCTCAACCATCGCCTGCAGTCCTTCTTACTTGACAAACAGAAGCTTATGGACAGCTTCAATGGACTCACAGCAGAGAAGCTCATTTACAACCACACTGTGCACATGGTGAGCTCACCTCACACAGCAGGGGATGTTATATTAACTTTAAATCAGATTCTATTCAATATATGTCCAGTGTGCATCTTTATCTTAGCCTTAATGTGTGTGTTCTCACTGTATTCAGGTACAAAGTGCTGCTCTGGATGAGATGTTCCACTATGGCACAGCATCAGTCCAGCGCTACCACAAAGCCCTTTTGCTGATGGAGGGTCTGTCCCAAATCATCACTGAGCAGAAGGACATTGACAGCATAGATAGATGTATGTGGCAGCACTATGACACACAAACCATAAGATGCTAGAGTCAGACGTTGATTCCACATGTGTTTTTGCCTAGGTCTTGACAAGATTTAATTCTGATCCAAATTTTTCAATCTCTCTGTTCCCAGGTAAGCAATGTATTGAGCGACGCCTTTCTGCTCTGTAGACGCAACAGCAGCCAGGAGCTGTACAACTGTGTCCACAGCAACTGCATTATCTTGCCTCATTCATCTGCCTTCAATACAGACGGATCCTCCCACACACATAAGCACTTTGATCTGTCTTAAGGGAATTGACCAGTGGAGCATCAGCTCTTATCCCACCAGTCAGTCTCTAATCTTCACATAAATGCACAGAAAAGACTGTAAGAAAAATTATTAAAGACAGATTGTGATATGATTGTTGGAATACTTTGATCAGGTAAATTGTTGTCAGTATTTTTTGTGTTGTTACAGACTGTGTGTTGTTTTGCACATATAATAATCTGATAGCTGATTTTAACTGTGTTGTACTTGAAACAAAGATCATTGAGTTGTTTTCTGTATTTGAAGTCTTGGTGTTTTGTGTACAGTAAGAGTTCACCAGCCAAGAGGAGTCAGAATACTTTGGATGAGATGACCAAATGTGTAGCAGTAATAGAAAAACTGTGCCTGCTTTTTGTACATTTTTCATCAAAGCGGAGAAGTGGATGTAATGAAAGTATGTTTTGACCTCAAATAGCATACATGTCTTACAGTCATATTGACTTACATTATAGACGGCAATACATATATTTTAGTTTTAGAGCAACTAATCCAGCACCGCCCTTCCTTGGGTGGTGATGTACTGTTAGAAGGTACTTTAACTGCATGCCACACTGCTGCTGTTTGTGTGTATGTGTGCATAGTATCATTATTGCATCAGCTGTTTTTGCAATATAAAAAGATTGCGTTAGTGTGTGAATGAATTTGTACATGATTTTTGCCTGATAGGACGCTATCTTATATATTCAATATTTTGTGAAAATGTTAGCATTACAAATCAAAGTTAGAATTTATGAAATTGCCTTTTCTACTTGTATTTCATGACTGCAAGTCAAATTTGCCAAAATGAGTTGGTACACTCTGTGTGACGAAAATAAATAATGTTTATTGTTAAAACTCTGGCTTCACTTCAAGTCTATTTTACCTAAATGCTAAATAAATAGCCTATGCCATTAGTATGTCAGAAAAACCTGACTTAGATTACAATGTTGACCTTTGTTTTTTACAATTACACCTTATCCTGAATACCAAACACAATGTATTTACTCAGTTACTTAATTGGCGCCTTAATCCATGTCTAAGAAGTAAATACAAAAATAGGCCTTCTGACTGAAAAAATGCTATTTTGTTAACATTGACTTGGTTCTACCCATTGATTTTTTTCTCACTTTCTTTATTGAGCACAAATTCATTTACAGAAATATAGAAACCACTGTTCTCAGTATGGATAACATGGTACTATATTGTTGAAATTTATCAATAAAGTGCATGAAAGTCTGGTTCCTGACCATTTTCTATTCTGAAAATGGAATTTTCCAATAATTAGAGTTGTATGATACACAACATGTTATTTCTCATCTTTACTAAAATATAGCATTAAATCAAACATATTTATTTTAACATTTGTATTAGGTTTCTAATTTAGAGAGTCCACATCAGTCCAACACATTCTGGTGTATATACGGTGAAATCTAAATGAGAAATACTTTATTATTCCAGTCCACAGAAATCACAAGAGGATGTTGATAGCATAGATAGATGTATGTGGCAGCCTTGTGACACACAAACCACATGATGCTAGAATCAGACTTGATTCTAAATGTGTTTTGGTTTTGGCCAGCAGTCCACATCATTCTGGTGCATATACAGTCTCTATACAGTGAAATATAGATGAGAAATACTTTCTTATTCTAGTCCACAGAAACTACACTTATAATCCATATTCAGCTGAAATCTTTTTAATACAAGCTTTACCGGGTACGTGCAACATGCATTATCTTGAAAGATACTTCTTTAAGCTTGTTATCTATACAGTATTCACCACAAATTGTCCATGTCTTCTCCCAGTGTTTCATTAAATAAGAAAGACCAAAAACACATATAAGAGGGGACAGTGACAGAACTTACTGTGTTTCTAATATTTTTGTTAGAGCACTTATCTTATAATATATTAGTTTCACCAGTATAAATATTTCCATACCCAAAGAACTATCCTTTATTTCTGTTTTTACTTCACTTCCTGGAGACAGAAAGACATCCGGGTCACACAAAAGGTTGTCGCGGCCGCCATGTTGCTGAATGAAATTAGCTTCAAAACATTGAATATCCGCTAGCTATATCGATATTTTATTTTTTCGCGGAATAACCTTTGTTACAGCATGTGACTTATTGTAAATATGACTTAGGATTTATGAAACTACCACAGAAGCCCCATTCCCTGTAAGTAACCCCGTTGAGGTGATAAAATGTATTTATTCATTGAAAGCTGGCCTGCTAGCAATAACAAGCTAACATCGTTAGCATTGGCTAGCACGCGTCCCGTATCAAGGGTATTACAATTGCTGAAATGGCACAGACAGCATAATTGTAGATGCTGCAGCTTAATATTTGTAATCTGTGTTGCATATATTTACAACCCAACCCCCAGTCGGTGACTTATTATTTCGAAAATTGCAGGTGTTTATGTCTCATTGCAATGCTACCAACTAGCTAGCGCTAGCTAACGTTACGCCCCGGAGCGAAACTGTAAGTGGGAGCTAACGTTAACGTCGTAACAAACAATGAACATTTAAGTCATTACCAAAGAAATACTGCTTCATGTAGATAATTTTGGTTGTAAATATAGTGCCGTTATTGTCGTCTTCAAACGACTAGTCTGCCACAAACCAAGAATTTCTAAACGCTGTAGTTTATTGTAATAGGCCGACACTAACAGTACAAAACCATCACCGCTATCAGTAACGTTGTATCACGTATGTTTAAAATGCAGGTTGGCTTTTGCTGATTCACACCGGTAAACAAGACCAACCCCACCAGTTGCATTACAGGACAATTTTAAGTTATATCTGACGATTTAATGTTAAATTGGATATTTAATCTGTGGTGTACACAGGTATAAAGATGTAGCTGTGTTACATTAAAGATGAAATGTTAATGCTTCTTAATACGTAATGTCAACTGCTTATAAGGTGTATGTTCTGGTCTGAAAGGTAACAGCCCATCCCTACCCACCGTGTGTAAATAGCATTATGGTTATAACTGTACCCTACAATTACATTTTAATATGTGTGATGATGCTGTCCATCTGCCCTCTGTATCTGTCTTTACATTACTAAGTGTAAATGCATGTGAAGCTCTGTGTATGTATGTATGTAATGTATGCATATTTAAAATTAGTCATTTATGCAAGTTTAATACAGTTGGTTGACGTGGAGAAAATCCTGTCACGTTTGTAATTTCACATCAAAACACTGATTATATAGCCGGGTTAGACCGTCCCAGTGAAGTGAGCTCAAAATTCTGTTTGGCTTTCACTCATCAGGATACTCTTACCAGGCTACTGATTATATACATGATTAAGATTTTTAAATTAAATTATTAATTATAAAATAACTAGACAGGAATGTTGGTTTTAGGTTAAATTAGTAAATTGTACACCTGTCAAATTCAGGAACAACACAGTCATCATTACCAATAATAATGATGTTAAATGAAATGAAAAAAAAAATCCAGTATTTCTCTGAATCACCACTGCTCATTAAGTTGTAATATTAACCATAATGACCTAATACATAGAGAGATATTACAGGCATAAATGCTGAGGTATAAACAGTATAGCATAATCTCTTACAGTTGACAAATGCATATTGTCTGCATGCTGTTTGATGACGGAAATTTACGACCAGATTGGTTGTATTTTTGTAATATAACCATGTGTTACTCTTATATGCAATATTTGGAATGCCCAGCAGACACAGCCTTCTGACCGCCTTCTTTTTCGGACCCTTTTCAATAGTTAAAAATCACTTATTGTTATGCTCTGCTGTGCCCTTTCCACAGATTATTGTGCTTAGACATAGTAACAGTGTCACGCAATGCACCATGGAAGTGGATCACAGAATATGCAACGACAGCTTCAGAGATCCAAGTCTGTCAGTGGGTCGGAGGCAGAGGATCAGCAGCCCGCCATGGCAGTCACACAGCAGCAAGCTACAGTTAACCACCCTCAATCTCCTGTGACCACATTCTCCTCTGCTGCCAGCCCTTCAGCCCCCCAGTCACCTAATTATCAGATAATCATGAGTCGTAGCCCAGTCACTGGCCAGAACATGAACATCACATTACAAAATGTGGGACAAATGGTGACTGGTAACCAGCAGATCACCCTAACCCCACTTCCCATCCAGAACCCAGCCTCCCCTGGCTTCCAGCATACTACACCTCAGTGGAGGTTTGAGCATGCTCCATCCTCCTATATCCAGGTCACCTCACCTGTGCCCCAGCCCATGCAACCCCAGAGCCCCACCCAGCACAGCCCAGTCCCTCTGCAAGGTGTGACAAGGCCTGGAGCACCTGCAACAGCATTGGGTGTGTGTGGACAGAGTCCCACACGATTTGTTGAAGCTAGTATGTTAGTTCGGCAAATCAGTTTAGGCAGCCCATCGGGAAGTGGCCACTTTGTTTACCAGGAAGGAACAGGGCTGGCCCAGATTGCCCCTGCCACACCTGGCCAGGTACAGCTGGCCTCTCCAGGAGCCCCAGGTTCTGTGAGGGAACGCAGGCTCTCTCAGCCTCACTCACAGACCGGAGGCACCATCCACCACCTCGGACCTCAAAGTCCTGTGGCCACTGGTGCTGCTCTACCAACTCTGGGCAGTCCTGGTCACATCACTACTTCCAACCTACCTCCACAGATCAGCAGTATAATTCAAGGACAACTGGCACGCCCTATGATATTTGAGAAGACGTCGCAGGGTGTGGTTACTGGAGTAGGAACCACAGCCACACCTTCATTCAGCATACCCTCCTCCATTCCACCCTCCAGCCCATCCCTCACCAGTCCCCCCCAAGGAATCCCCAACAATCCCCTTGCACCCACCAGCATGGCTGTGGCCACTATGAAAAAGCAGGCTCCCAAGAAGTTAGAGGAAATTGCTCCTTCTACTCCTGAGATTGCCCAGCTGAGAAAACAGTGCTTAGAGCACCACACCAAGAAGATGGAGAGCCTGAAAGAAGTGTTCAAAGAATACCTGATTGAGCTTTTCTTTCTGCAGCACCTACAAGGGAACATGATGGACTATGTAGCTTTCAAGAAAAAGCCCTGTGTTCCCTTGTATACTTACTTGAGACAGAATGACTTGGACCTTGAAGATGAAGATGATGAAGAAGAACAGTCTGAGGTCATTAATGATGAGGTATTACATTGGCTGATTCTTAATGTGAGATCAAGTAGGAATTTTACAGATAGATAACTATGTTCATTTCATCCAGTGAATATTGTTCGACTTTCAAATCTGTGTCTTTTTCAGGTAAAGGTTGTTACTGGAAAGGATGGCCAAGCAGTGACACCAGTTGCCATAGCAACACAGCTTCCGCCGAATGTTTCTGCAGCTTTCTCTGTTCAGCAGCAGTTTCAGGTGATAGAGGCAACACTTGTTAAAGCACTTATTACAGTGAAATTATCTGTCGTTTCTTTTTTAAATTCTATTGAAAAATTTTACTGCTTATCCTTTACTAATTCCTTGAGAGGTTATTTTTGCAGGGACACCAAGGAACTTCTGCTGGCACCATGACAAACCCTGGAGACATGGATGCCTTTAAGAGGCAACAGGCCATGGTGCAAGCAGGTAGGGCAAGGATCGTAGACTCCTGTCTCTCCTATGTTGCTTTGTTTCCTCCCCGTTTGCTTTATTTTCTGTTTGTTTTCTTTTCTCCCTCTAATTGCTTCTGCTTTTAGATATTTGGCATCCTCTACTAGCGCTCTGTGTTGAAGTCTTAACCCGAGGAAGGAGAGGTGACCTGTAAGGTCTTCCGAAGGTCATTGCTCTGTGCCGAGTGCTTTTTTTTTGCGTTATGAGGGTATTGTGTGTTTTAAATCCCAGATCAGGCTAAGAGGTCCCGGATTGACGTTGGTCGCCATGGGCTAATTTTCCAGCATCCTGGTGTACCTCCTTTAGGATCACCTGGCGTTCCACTCCAGCAGCTTATGCCAACTGCGCAAGGTAGGAGTGCTACTACCAGGCTGCTCTGTGTTCTGTGCTGCTGGACGTAGCCCCTTCCTTAAACTAAGGAGATTTTAAAAAGTGAATCACAACATTCATCTTCTACAAACAAACTTCAAGCAGCATCAACAAACAGATCTTCATCCATTTGCTGGATTTCTCAGCACTCCACAGGAAGTTCAGGCTTAGCTGTACCAACACCAGCTCTCTCTGTCAGGATAAATGGGGAAGAAGACAATCCAAGTCTGAAGAAGAGTAGCCACTCAATGGGAAGATGCCATGTCTTATGATTTTCCTTTTTTGTTTTAACTATTGATCACCCGTCGTTATCCATCTCTTCTTTTCTGAAGTTTGTTCCTGTTAGTCATCTTTATTTGGACAGACCTTCCCGTGCTGATGGATTTTCATCTTATTTGGAGGTGGATCACAGAAAGTGGGAACCCTGTGGGAATAAATTTACTTTCCAATGGGTTTTGCTTGTTTTCCCATTTTATGAATCCACGTGTCATGCGTCCTTTTGGTTTCCCATTGTCATTACTTCACAAGTCTTTTCCTCTCCAATTGTCCGTCCTTGTATCATCAACAGGAATTCAAAATCATCAGTCTTACATTCATACGTTGCATCTTCAAGAGTGTCTTTTTTTTAATCTCATGTTCACATTTCGTTGATTTCCTTCCATGTTATTTCATGGCATTTTGTTCTGACTTGGCTTCTTTCCCTCAGTCTAAGTAGGAGGGGAATCATGTGGAGGAGTTGCGTTCACGGCGCAGGTTTTTGCGATTGTGGTGGTGTGGGTGTGTCAGGGCCAGGTGTTGATGGCGTCTAGGCAAGGTGGTGTGACACGTGCAGGGAGGTAAGGCAGGCGCTGCTTTAGTGTGCACAGCTCCGCTCAGACCTGCTGTCTGCAAGACCCCATGTGTGTCCTTTTGCTCACCTCTGTGCTTTGTCGCTATGTGCGGCATCCATATGCCTTGGTTACCGCTAGAATGACATCGCTTCATGCATGCCAACATATGGTGTTTTTGTGAGTGTCTGCTCTTTTTCTATATTTCCCCTCTCCTCTCCCTGTCTCTTTGTTTTCAGAAGTTGTTTTTTTTTGTTTTGTTTTTTTCATTTTCCTTTGTAACATTTCTCTTTTTCCTCTCTAAAAACCTCTTTTATTGCATGTATAATTTCAGATGTTTTTAACCATATTCTCTCAACATTTGAAATGCAATATTTTGGTTTTGCATTAATCAAAGTAGTATTATTATTTGAGAGACATGTAGATTCTCACATTGATTTCATTTCTTCTGTAATCATTTTGCTGTATGACTTTCATTAGTTTCCACTCTGATCATCAAATAGTAGTACACTACTGTTGAATCATAAAGTACATCTAGTTCAAGGTTTTGAGAAGCTCTAATAGCTGAAGCTCAAACTATCATTTAAAATTTAAAACTACTCTTTCAGTATCTGATCATTAGCTTCAAAAGATGTAATTAGTTTAAAGGGGTCTCTCAAATATGTATTAAGGGAAAGCTACCAGTTAATGGCATTTAAAACCTAATTATTCACTCGAGCATAATAAGACATAAAAACCCTTAAGATTGACAACTTGATTTTTACCGTCCTTCTTTGTGTTGCTTTCTATACCACCCCTTTGTATGTCCTATAATTTGGTCACTATGTGTACAGGCGGGATGCCGCCTACTCCTCAAGCGGTCCAGATTGCAGGACAGAAGCAGAACCAGCAACAATACGACCCATCCAAAGGACCTCCAGTGCAGAATGCAGCCAGCTTGCACACCCCTCCACCCCAGCTGCCTGGCAGACTGGCCCAAGGTGCCCTCCCTATGGCAGGCCTGTCCATGACACTCTCTCAGCAGGCTCAGCTAGTGGAAAACACAGCTCAGCCTGGTGGTCAGCTCCAGGCACAGGTGAAGGTGCAGGCAGGTGGGCCTGTCCTGGCCACAGTAAACCCCCACACACAGCTCCAGGCTCAGCTGCAGCAACAGATGCAGTCAGGTCTTCATCTCCAGTTGCAGCCCCAGCAGCAACAATCCCAGACTATACTACAGTCAGGACAAGCGGTCAGTCTACTTGAAACAATACAAATACAGTTTTCATGTATTTTTTGTGACTTAACGGTGATACTGCAGATGGTCCTATTATGAATGTTTTTTGTTTTTGCCTTTCATTATAGACGGTGGCACTTGCTCGCCCGGGTACAGAATCAAACCAAACAGTTCAGAGGATTATGACCAACTCAATATCCATGACCTCCATGTCTGCTGCGCCCCTTTCTGCTCCCAATGCTGTTCCAACCCCCCATACTGTAACTCCACTCCGCCCTCTTGGCTCCAACATCAACCCAAGCACCCAGTCCAAACTGACTGGAACCAATGGCATATCCGCAGTCAAAATTGGTGGCTTTGGTCAAAGTGCAACCATGCAGTCCTCACAGGAGGGTTCTCAAGATAAGCAAGTTGAGCAGGCGAAACTGGTGAGTTCCTCAAGCACTCTTAGTTTGCACACAGTGTCTGCAAATGACATTGACTTGAACAGATGCAGCTTGTAATGTCTTAAATAAACTTTTAGTTTTGCTTCATTGCCAGTGTGTGGTTCTGCTTAGTTGACTTTACTCAACTCACTTTTGGAAGGAAAATGAAAAGATATATAACTGACAATGCCCGATGATGTTGGTTGTTTGTATTCTGTTCTGCCTTTGTACATTGTGTTCTTGAGAATGCTTTTTTAAGTTTTGATCAGGGGGTTCAACACCTTATCTCTTATTGAAACAAGGATGAGTGTTCTTGATTTCTATTCTGATGCCACATGTTGTGTCTCTTTCCCAGGAGAATCAAGTGCATCAGCGCATCTCTGAGCTAAGAAAGGAGGGCCAATGGACAGCCAGTAGGCTCCCCAAGCTTGTTGAAGCCTCACGTCCAAAGTCCCACTGGGACTACCTCCTGGAGGAGATGCAGTGGATGGCAGCCGACTTTGCCCAGGAGAGGAGATGGAAAGAGGCTGCTGCTAAGAAGGTATGGCACAGATGGAATAATTCACACTCATCAGCACGACAAAAAGAGGACTCAGTGCAGAAATAAATGTGGTTTTTTTTTGTAAGCCAAACTGTCTTGTGTCTCCACTACAGCTTGTTCGCACATGTGCCCGTTACCATCAAGAGCAGAAGAAAAGTGAGGAGAGGTCAAAGAAGGAAAGGGAAATTCATCTTCGTCATATTGCCAGCACAATTGCCCGAGAGGTGGAATTCTTCTGGTCAAACATTGAGCAGGTTTGTTGATGTATTTAGTTATCTTCATTATAAAAGGCTGCAAGAATTTAAATAATTGTTTTTTTTACCAGTTTTAATTAAGTATTTTTTTTCCTGCCAGGTTGTGGAAATTAAACTGCAGTGTGAAATTTATGAGAAGAGGCTCAAAGCACTCAGCTTACAAAAGGCCTCAGCCAAAGGTATGTCCCACTGAGCAACTAGCCAAAACTTAAACACAGTATGTTTCCTCTATATCATGAGCCTTTACCTTCGTCTTTCTAACTTGTTACAGTACCTGGTCAGTCAACAGGAGTGAAAGCTGATAAAGAGGTATTTGATGCACTGACAGTCCAATGATTTACTTTGCAAATGCACCTATTGCATCTTATTTATATATTTTTAATATATATATTTTTCTTCTTCTTATAGGAGGCGGCAACTTCAGCTAGAAAAAGGAAATCAAGTTCGTCCTTGGCTGATGAGCATGGTATATGTCAAACTATTTAAGTTCCAGTAGCAAAAAAAGCAAATAATAGCATGGATGATTAAAAGATCTGTACAGCTGCTATTATGCTGCAAAATTATTTGCAACTGCTCATGACTTGTCTTCTCTTTTGTCCCAGATGAAGAGAGCACCATAGAGGAACAGGAGGCCATGGAGGGGGAAGCAGACCACAAAGCAGAGCTGGTTGACCTCGCCAAAGATGGTACTTATTTACTTAACTTCTCTGTCTATGCTTATTTGGAGGGGCAGGATTTAGCCGGAGAAACAGGTTTATTCCCAAACCCCATTTGTGCGATACTATCTTGTGCACAACATGCAGCATATTCATTGTCAGGAAACTGGCTCACTGTGGTACACAGCAAGTACTGGCACTCAAGACATAAGGGTGGGAGTAGTGTTACAAAATTTAATTACAAATTAATAGAAATTAGTACACCGTTTTTTAAAAAATTTTTGCTGCATAGTTAAATCATACAAGTCCCAATATTACTTGTCTTTGTGTCTACTGCTTGCTCCAACACTTTTGTATTTGGCTTTCAGCTGAGATGCCTCTTGATGCTTTGAAGAAGCAGTATGCTGGTGCCTACGTTGACGGCTTTGAGTGGCCCCAGCCTAGTCCCCATAGTGACGAGGATGACATGGAAGAGACTGGAGGTGCCTTTTTAATTAAAAAAAAAAAAAAAATGAAATTGTCATGTTCATCCTCATACCAGTTTTAGCTAGTGTTTTGTGAAGGATGGGATGTGAAGTAGTTTGTTTTCTTTATTATTTCAGAAATAGAGTGTCCTGCAGGCAGTCCACCCGAGGCAGTGTTGATTGATTCCCTGCTCAGTGTGGACCAGTACCGAGGTGTTGATAAAGCCGCTTCCTCTGACTCTGATGGGAAGCCTGCCAGAGACATAGCTGAAGTGGCTGCTGCCACAGAGCTCATCCTGCCCAAGGGCAGCTTCAGGACCACTTCCTCAGTAAGACACACACATGCACACACACAAACACAAAAGTAAAAGATGCCTTTTATCATTTTTTAAACTGATTTTTATTTTACCAGACCCGCAACCCAGCTCCTTTTCTACTGCATGGGTCACTGCGAGAGTATCAGCAAATTGGTGTGGACTGGCTCGTAAACCTTCACAAGAAACACCTAAATGGCATCCTTGCTGATGAGACAGGCCTTGGCAAGACCGTTCAGACAGTGGCTTACATGGCCCAATTGGCCAGTCAAGAGGGTATGCCTCTGTTCAAAGATACACATCATTTTTTTAATGGTCAATATTTTCTTTCATTCTTAATTTTGAACGAATGAATGTCAAAAAGACGTCTGTTTTTGTCCACAGGCATTTGGGGACCCCACCTTATTGTAGTAAGGACGTGCAAGTTGCTAAATTGGGAGGTAGAGTTCAAACGCTGGTGTCCTGGCCTTAAGATCCTCCTGTACCTTGGCAACAGAAGGGAACGCAGATCAAAGAGAATGGTAGTTCTGCTGTATTTATACAACACACATTTGTAACATTACCTATGGCCTTTTTTTTCAGTAGACAGCTGTAAATGTTATAACACATCATCTGCATCTCACATATCTACAGTGGTGGGGGGAAGCCAACAGCTTCCACGTATGTGTGACGTCCTACAAGCTGCTGATGAAAGACCAGAGCCATTTTCTGAGGAGAAGGTGGAGACACCTGGTCCTGGACGAGGTGCAGCTCATCAAAAACATGACTGAGAAACACTGGGAAACAGTCTTTGCTCTCAAAAGGTGAGCAGGGTGATAAACATGATATTATAATTTTTTAAGCTTGTTAATTCATTTATAATCTGTAAAGGCTCAGTCGACAGACTAAGATACTTCTTTGTATCTTGCAGTGAGCAGAGGATCCTCCTCATCAATACTCCCCTACAGAATACTCTAAAGGAGTTGTGGACCATGATTCACTTCCTCTTGCCAGGAATCACCAGGTCCTACTCTGACTTCCCTGTTAAGGCAGGCACAGACCAGAACCAGGACTACTGCCACAAACTGGTCATTCGTCTGCACAGGGTGGGTATACTGCCTGCAAATTCCTCTGTTCAGTGAGTTAATGAGCTGCATTAACATTCAGAAACATGATTGATTTTGTCTCACCTGCAATCATTGCACATATTAAAATCTTCTTACTTTTAACTCTAGATGATCCAGCCTTTCATCCTGAGGCGCTCTAAAAGGGACGTGGAGAAACAGCTGCCTAAGAAGTACGAGCATATCCTAAAGTGTCGTCTATCCACCAGACAGAAGAGCCTTTATGAGGACATCCTCACTCGACCAGGGTGAGATATTTCATCCACATGGGTCGTTTTTTATATATATATATATATATATATATATATATATATATATATATATATATATATAAAACATATTGTAATGTCAAAGTCAGGCTTTCCCTGGCAGTGAGAGTAATAATTGATAATCTCACCATGAATGAACTGGGCTTTACACAGATACTGGAGTTTGAAGACATGCTAATGATAGAATGTACCCACTATACCGTAACTCAGGGGTAATTTACAAATGAATCACTGTTTAATCTTGTTTTTTATGTACCTAATAATTTTCTTGCCACTAGTACCAAAACATGATTTAAGATTAGCTTTAACACATAGGCTGTACTGAGAAGTACCTTTTTTATTATCTGCTGTTTTGTAAAAAGATGAAAGATACTGTATAATGTGACACTATGTACATTGTTGTGTAGTATTGATTGGTTCTTTCTATTGTTTGGGACTGTTCTTAATCATGTCTTCTGTCTCTGTGTGCTCCCCTAGAGCTCAGGAGGCTCTGAAGACAGGTCATTTTGTCAGCGTGCTTCAGGTCTTGATGCAGTTACAGCGAGTGTGTAACCACCCTGAGCTGGTGGCACCCAGGGAGAGCAGCAGCTCCTACTTTGGCTCTTCTCTGCCATACAACGTGCCATCACTGGTGCTGGGAGCTCTTCAGAATGACTTGAGCAAGGTATATACTTGTTACTTGCATCGCTGATTTGCTGCCAGCCCTCATGTTTGTCACTGCTGTTTTACTGTCACTCGATAATTATGTGTTTACAACCTAATTGGCAAGTGTGTTGAAGTAATTTGTCAGAATACAGTTATGAAGGATTTGGGTATTTTTGAAATAAAAAGGTTATTTTTGCCTTTCTATGTTTTATCACATTATTAAATAGATACCATGCCTTGTTGCATTAGTATCATTGGACAGTCAAAATGAGCTGTATTGAGACATAACTTGGGCTCTGGCAACTTGTGATTGGCATTTGTCATTATTGTTTGACTTTTTAAAGTTAAAACAGTTGGATAAAAAAAGTTGATCTAGTAATTGATTATAAAAGTAAGTATGATTTCTTTCTAGTTGAATACATTGGTCTCCCTTATAATACTTTGTGTTCTTATATTTGTTTGCATGTCTGTTTCTTTCTTGAAATCCTGCCTATCATTTTAATCTTTTTAATATCACATAATTCCTTATTCTTATTTTGAACCTTGTGCATGTGTTGAATCTCCTCAAAAGATTTAATAATCAATCTGCATTGATCCGCCTCTGCTTTTGTCTTTCATTTCATCATCCTCCTAGATTGCAGACATGTCCATATTTGATCTGATCAATAACGAGAACAGACTGACTCGGTATCAGACTGAAGAGACAGTACCCAAACTAAAGGTCACTCAGCAGCTCATAGAGGAGATCCATGCTGGCCCAGATCCACCTGCACGACCCAAGCCATGTCCGATAAAACCCATGAGGTCAGCATTAAAATGTCTAAGTAACTTTACATGGTTAATGTGGTGATTGATGGATATTTTAAAATTGCTTGTATTGTAATTATGTAATGATATAATATTGATCTTTTTTGTCTGATTAGATTGTTCCAGCCAGTGCAGTATGGGACAAAGCCAGAAGGTCGCCTGGCTGCCATCACAAGTGCACCAGGCCAGCGTCCTCCAACGAGCTCTCCCACTACTAGCACCTCTGCCTCCAGCACCACCCAGGCAGCCCAGGCCAGGGGAAAGTCCCCTGTCACCACTGCAACTACTACAGCCACTTCCCACGGTAAGACCATTTCAGGAGTGGTGCTCAGTACAGGTCAAAACATTTTGTTTTCACAGTGGGCTAAGGATTTCGGATGGTGTCATCTAACGTCAAACTTTAAAAGACCAACTTAACTGCCCATAGATGTTTGTTGGCCCTTTACCTAATGTGCTTATACTAGTTTTAACCTTGTGTTATATATACTGTTATGCTGCATGATTTCGACACTGTTTTGGATTCAGATGAACCTGATTTACTTTGTCATGCTTAAAAAAACAATTAGGCTGTGCCCATAGCATTTTCAGCACACTTTAAAAACATGTACAGTGTGTACATAATTTTGCACAGTACGGCACGTTTTAAAGGTCAGTTTCTCCTCCTTCAGCATAATGGAGAGGTTTGGGACACTGTCACTGGCCAGATTCACGGGTCACAGAGGTTTCATTTGTTTAGATTTATGCTTCAATGCAGCAGTGGTGGGCTGGCCTTGTTGTTTTGTCCTCATAGCCGCACAGTCAGGATATAATAACAAGAAGCAACAGTCATAGTAAATGCTTTAGATGAAGAGCTGCAGGCAAAAGGAACTTACTTTTTTAAGTGACAATTGGCTGTCACTGAATACACCCACACAGATGGAAGTGATGTTCCAGGGATACACAATTACAGTTGCACTGACTTTGTTCATTGTCAGGTTAAAACTTTTCATGAATCAGATTGTTAGCAGTTATTAGGGATGCACCAATTGTGAAATTCTGGTCTGATACCAATGTTCAAAAGGACAATTTGGCAAGTAGCCAAAACTGATCCCAATGGGGTTTTTTTTTGCCTTTGTTGTATATTTCATATTTTCTTGTCAATTTTTCACAGTTTTGTGCCAGGGAAACAAAGAAATCATTTAAAAATTAAAATAACTGTTTTAATGTCGTTCAGCCCTCAATGACACTACCTTTGAATGATCACACAACTTTATGAAATAACCTTTAATATAATCTTCTCTCTCATGAAAAACATCTTTTTAATACCTGCCTCAAAAGCCTTTTTACTTTGTAAATCATAATACCCTCTCTAATAACTTTTATATTACTATAAAAATGGCAAAAAAAAGTTCATTTTACAACATATGAACACATCATGATAACGTTCTAATTTACCTTTGCTCAATACTCATTTTTACTGAATAGAGCTTGAACATATTACGTTATAAGTCAAGGCCTCCTCCACGAGCTGAACCATCTGCTAACGGCCAACATTAACTAGCTCTCTTCTGCATAATGTAGCATTATTAGGTAAAAAATATGGTGCGTCCCTTGATGTGTCAATAGGGAGTTTCCTGTGTCCTTTTATAACAAAGGTGTACCACAAAGGATCTCTGTTCATCCACAGCACATTTTCTGTTGTCCCTGGGAAGCTGGGACACATTATACCCTTTTTCCTTTACCACATTCGGTTGCACCAAGTCAAACCATGCTGATTTGTCTTTCCGTTATCGGTTAAGATGCACTGATCCGTGCTGCGCTAAAGCTGGACCATCTCTGGTGAAGGGCCAAAAGCATGCCTAACTGCCTCTAAGCAGGTAGCAATGACATCTTACTGACCGCATCCAACCCCCGACGATCCCCCTTCTCCCCCAGAAACAAGCGTGTCTTAAGAGACTCAACTCAGGTCTCTGCGCAAGAGACCAGAGATAAAGATGATTTTAAAAGTGTTTGTGTGTTTAGCTCTCAATACTTTTGTAGCTTCTAACTGAATCTCTATGGTTTGGAGTTTAGTTCTCCTCTGCGTCCCTGATTGTATTTATTATATCTACTTTATTTTACTGTTTCCTGGTCGCTTTCAGCCGTAAGGAGTCGTGTTAAGTTATTGCTGATGAAAACCCAACATTTCCTTATTTGCTGCTTCACAGTACAAGCATTTACATAACAAAATCACAAGGGACATTTGTTTTGAAGAATCTATAGAAAATTAAATGTGTTTAATACCAAATTAGCAGAGCTTTGTTAGCTGTCTTTCTTCAGTAAAAACAAGTCTGTTAATACCGCAGGGAGAAAGAGAATAAGCACAGTCACAGTAGGATGTTAGATGAAGAGCTGCAGACAACAGGCTTTTACTGCACCTCTGCAAACAGCTTACACTCAACAGATACATTTCTGTTACCTGCCCTGCTGTGTGATAGAAAAACACTTGCAGCAAAATAATGGGGGACCTTTAGCCATCAGCCTGCTGCTTTTAAACATTGTCACTCAAGACAAGCCGTCATCAGTTAAAGACACACCTTCAAGCAGGTAGCCCTGTTGTAATGGAGCCACAAACCCTGCCACTGTAAAGGCTCAAACCAAGCCAAGCCAAGCCAGTGCATAAGCGTGGAAAAAGGGTACTGGTCTCAAGCTCTGCTTTGTAGCCTGAGCAAAATTATGTGACACAACAAAAAAACATAGTCCGCTGCCATCTGTGAATGTCAGCGTGTTTGGTGGTAGCCCTATGGCTGTCAACAAGGTCAATATTATCCATTACCAATGTTAGGCCAAAAAATCGGTGCATCCCTAACAGTGATCAGTCTGTTTATAATTATTAATAACATCTCTAATCATGCTTGCTGTGTTGGCCCACTACTGCTGAGTGATTTATATGGAGGAAACTGTTCGTTTTGATAATCTGACTGAATATTGGGTTCCCCTAACATGTAGTCCCATACCCCATTGCCTTGTACTTCACAGTGGTTGGAACAGCTACTCAGAGAGCCCAGACTACCCCTCCTGTCAGCAGCAGCAGCAACACTGCCGCCTCCACTGTAGCCTCCTCTGGGAACAGTGGCATTGGGCAGCATGTGTTGGGGGCTGCCTCTGTGGCCTTGGGCCAGACCTTAGCTGGCACAGTCGTGGGATCCATTGCTCCCATCGGCCAGCCAGCATTAGCACAGGTCCCCAGGCCAGCTCTAGCCCCCAGCCATGCCATCCAGCCAAGCTTACTGTCCCAGAGGCTGGTTCTTACATCTCAGGCCCAGGCACGGTTGCCTAGTAAGTGGCCTCCCCTCCCTCTCAGCATTTCCCCTCCACCTCTGGCACAAGAGTATGGGCTGCTCTACACTGAGGCCTTTACTTGGGGCACTGCTGATATGTGTTCAGTCTTCACTTGTCCAGACATAGACTCAAACTTGCAATGGTAGCAGCACTGGTGGTGCAGCAATTTTGCTCATGGCAGAGATGACATTTATCAATAGTTATACAACTCGTGATGAAAAAAATCTCCCTGTATGATCAGATCTGTAGCCATATCAGCAGCATCTCCACAGCCTCAGCATTCTCCAATTTCTTTCTCCAAACCTGCATGTACACTATGAACAACCCACTTATGTTATACCACACATCATGACACTGTTTAACTTAATTATTATGTCCTCCCCCTTCTTTTAATAATTTTGTTTCTCCCAGTTTACTAATATTCTTTTGTCTCTTGCATCAGCCCAGCTGCAGGAAGCCCAAAGCTTTGGTTGTTTTGTTTTATTTCTTTGCTAATGTTATGATTTCACTCTGATGTTGAGCATCACTGTAAAGCATGTTGAAATGGTCCCACAAATTGCCAACCCTTCCCGCCTTAAATGTGAACAGAGAAACCTTTTCAATAACAACACACAGAATCAGAATATAGACACATTAATTATTCACTGGCTTATCTCATTGGCTTCTGCTGTTTCTAAATTTCCAACTTTGTGGAACTAAGGTTGCTGAAACCCCTTGAATATGATTCTTAAAGTTAACATTGTTTATGTGTCAATTAAGCCCAGAAAGTAAATGTTTTGATAGTCTGTGAACATATATATATCAGTAGACATAAACTCAACTTAATGATTCATGCACACTAATATCTTGTGCCCACAAAATGGCAATGTGTTCTTGTTAATACTTCATGCAGTTAATAACTTTTGAATATGACAGTCTGTTAAAGGGTGAAGAAAATAACTGAGTTTACAACCAAAACTCAAAATACAACCCCAATTCCCAAAAAAGTTGGGACAAAATGTAAAACAAACATCTTTTCGATCTATATTCAGTTGAATACAGTACATACAAGACAAGATATTCAATGTTTAAACCGATTAACTTTATTGTTTTTCGTAAATATTCATTCATTCTGATTTTAATGCCTGCAACACATTCCAAAAAGTTAGGACAGGGGCAACAAAGAACTGGGAAAGTTTTGGGATGCTCAAAAACATCTGTTTGGAACATTCCACAGGTAAACTTGGGAATTTGTAATGGTGATAGTATCATGATTGGGTATAAAAAGACATCCTCTAAAGGCTCAGCTGTTCACAAACAAGAAGGGCGCAATATTCACCACTTTGTGAAAACCTGTTTGGGCAAATAGTCCAAGAAATAGTGCAGGAACTTTGGGGTTTTCACCATCTATAGTCCATGATATCATCAACAACATCCAGAAAGGCAGGACTTCTCTGGGTTCAAGCTCATCTGAGATGGACTGACACAAAGTGACACAAAGAAATGTGACACAAAGAAATGATAAAAAAGTTTATCAGTTTGAATTATCTTGTCTTTGTACTGTATTAATTTCCAAAAATGTATTACGTGAGAAGGTTTATAACCAATAAATTTCTCATTTGCACCTCTTTTCTCTCATACATTTTCTAATGTAAGGGCCTACCAGAATGAGCACATTGCTTTATCTAAAATGTCTTAAAAGGGTAAACCAGTGTTTCCACATGCCCATCAAAATGAAAACAATAATTATCCTTTTAAAAGATTGATTAATTATCATAATAGTAGTGACTGATTAATAGGGGGTGTTCAAAGACTTTTAATTGACAGGGTATCACCATCCCTAAGTCTACCTCCATGAAAAGGCATCAAGTTCAATGCTTTATGTATGTGTATGTTTCAGGCTCTCTGTCTCACCTGAGGACTGCCCTTACAGCCATTTTCTTTTCCCTTCAGGGTTTGTTAAAGTAGGAGCTGCTATGGTTCTGTTGTGGAGGGCGGCTGTGCTCGTTCCTCTAAATAATCCACCCTGGTTCTGCATGTCTTGTCTCTTTTTCACCCTTTAACTAACTGATGCAGAGCATATGGTTTTGTTCCTATTACACTGTCTGACATTTCAGCTGACTTTTTAATGCTGTCTTTGATGAATTGTCTGTTCTTTCCATTGAAGGTGGAGACGTGGTGAAGATTGCCCAGTTGGCCAACATTGCAGGCAGTCAGAATCGTATCTCCCAGCCAGAGACTCCTGTCACTTTGCAGTTTCAGGGAAACAAGTTCACTTTGTCCCCCAGCCAGCTCCGCCAGCTCACCACTGGACAACCCTTGCAGCTCCAAGGTACACTCGGTAAAGTACATCTCATTGTCACACTTTTATCTCAACTTAGTTATCTGTTTTCTGACCCTTTGACATCTTGACCTTTACATGAAATTATGGATGCTTATTCTACTTGTCTATAACACCTCAGGGCATTGAAAGTGCCTGATGGCCTCAGCTTAAGACGCATACCATGTACAGTCAGGTCCATAATTATTTGGACAATGATACAGTTGTCGTCATTTTGGCTCTGTACACCACCACAATGGGTTTTAAATGAAACAATGAATACCTGCTTAAAGTGCAGACTCTCAGCTTTCATTTAAGGCTTTTTTCAAAAATGTAGTATGAACCGTGTAGGAATGACAACCATTTCTTCACACAGTCCCCCAACTTTAAGGGCTCATAAGTATTTGGACAAACTAACATAATCATCAATTAAACAGTCAGTTTTAAT